>NC_135547.1:85374247-85694340 GCF_045843805.1 Urocitellus parryii | reverse complement strand
ACTCATTTGGAAGAATAAGAGACCAAGAATAGCCAAAGCAATCCCTAGCAAGAAGAGTGAAGCAGGAGGCATCACAATACCAGAACTTAAATTATACTACAGAGCAATAGTAACAAAAATGGCATGGTATTGGTACCAAAATTATTAAGAATACAAGCAATAATAGATGTTGGCAAGGATGTGTGGAAAATGGTAAGCTCATACATTGCTGGTAGGTCTAAAAGTTGGTGCAACCACTATGGAAAACAGTATGGAGATTCCTTAGAAAACTTAAAATGGAACCACCATTTAACCCAGCTATCCCACTCCTCGATTTATATCCAAAGGACTTTCAATGAGCATACTATAGTGACACAACTCCATCAATGTTTATAGCAGCTGAATTGACAATAATCAAACTATGGAACCAATCTAGATTCCCTTCAACAGATGAATGGATAAAGAAAATGTGGTACATATACACAATGAAATATTATTTGGCCTTAAAGAAGAATGAAATTATGCTATTTGCAGGTAAATGGATGGAACTAGAGAATATTTCACTAAGTGAAATAAGCCAATCCCCAAAAACCAAAGGCCAAATGTTTTCTCTGATAAGTGGATGTTATTCCATAGTGTGTGTGTGTGGGTGGGGAGTGAGTAGGGAAGAATAAAGGAATTCTGGATTGTGCAGAGGGGAGTGAGGAGGGGGTGGGACTGTGGGGATAGGAAGGATGATAGAATGAGACAGACATTATTACCCTATATAAATGTATGATTACACTACTAGTGTGACTCTGCACCATGTACAGCCAGAGGAATGAGAAGTTGTGCTCCATTTGTGTACTATGTGTCAAAATACATTCTACTGTCACATATAACTAATTAGAACAAATTTCAAAATTTTAAAAAATAAAAAAGAAACTGTAGCCAGGGCAACCAGGCAGGAGAAATAAATTAAAATGAAAAAGGAGTCAAATTATCTGTTAGCAAATGACAGTATTTTATACTTGGAAGATCCAGAATTCTATAAGCAAAAGACTTCTAGATCTGATAAATTCAGAAATATAACAGAATACAAGATCAGCATAAAAAGTTATGCTCTATTTGTGTACAATGTGTCAAAATGCATTCTACCATCATGTATAATTAATTAGAACAAATAAAGAAAAGGTCAATGAGATCTAAAAACTACTTATAAACTGTTAAATGAAATTAAAAGATAATACAGGTTATGAATGAGAAACTCAGCAGAGACAGAGATTTTGAAAAAAGAACAAAAGAGAAATTGGGGGAATGAAGAGCTCAATAACTCAAATAAAAATACAGTTGATAGCCTCAACAACACAGTAGATCAAGCAGAAGAAAAATACCTGAACTTGAAGACAGGTTGTTTGAAATATCCCAGTCCGAGAAAAAAAATAAGAAAGAATGAAGAGAGAATTCAAGCCCTTTGGACACCATTGACTGAACAAGTATTTGCATTTTTAGAATAGGTGAAGGTGAGGATGAAAAGGACATAGAAAAATTATTTAATGAAATAACAGCAGAAAACTTACTTATTCTTGGAAAAGATATGGATGTCCAAGTACAGGAGACTTATAGGAACTCAAAACATGACAAAGAATGATATTCACAATGACATATTAAAGTCAAACTGTCAAAATTGCAAGATGAAGAAAGAATTATAAATTTTGAAAGAGAAAGTTGCCAAGTCACATTTAAGACCATCCCCATTAGACTAATAGAATATTTCTCATCTGAAATTCCTATAGCTAGGATGGAATGTAATGGTATACTCTAGGCCCTGAAACAAAATAATTTTCATCCAAGAATACTATATCAACCATAGCTATCCTTTAGAAATGAAAGAGAAAGAAAATTCTTCCAAGACAGCAAAAACTGAGGAATCTCACAACAGAACAGCATTACAAAAGATGCTTAAGGGGATCCTACATTCAGAAATGAAAAAAATTTTGTTCCCATCATAGAAGAATGTTAAAGTATAAATTCCACTAGAAAAGAAGATACACAAAAGATAAATAGAATAATATCAAATATTGTAAATATAGTAAACCATCACACCACAAAAATGAACAGGAAGAAAAGAACAAAGATTGTTCAAAACAAGTAGAAGAAAACTAACAAAATGACAGGAAATAAGTTCATATTTTTCAATACTAACACTGAATATATATGGAACAGATTCTCCAATTAAAGAACAGAGACTAGCTAAATGGATTTAATAAAGAAAAAAGAAAACATAATCAAATAATATACTGCCTACAAGAAACACCACCTGAGCTGGGGTTGTGGCTCAGCAGTAGAGTGCTTGCCTAGCATGCGTGAGGTACAGGGTGCAAATCTCAGCACCACATAAAAATAGAACAAAGGTTAATGTGTCCACCTACAACTAAAACAAATATTTTTTTTTAAAAAAGAAATACCACCAATAAAGATATATAGACTGAAAGTGAAAGTATGGAAAATGATAATATATGTAAATGGAAAACTAAGGAGAACACGAGAAGCTTATATTTATATTCGAGAAATTGACTTTAAGAGGAGACAAAGAAGGTCACTGTGTAATGATCAAGAAATCAATTCATCAACAGATATAACAATTGAAATCTATATGCACCTAATGTCAGCACCTAACTTTATATTAAAAAAAAAAAAACACACACACACACACTATTAGACCTAAGGGGAAAGACAGGTTCTAATACAACAGTAGTGGTGGACTTCAACACTACCACTTTCGTCAATGTGTACATTATCCAGACAAACAATCAAAAAAAGCAACATGAATGTTAAGCTCTACTATAGATCAAATTAATCTAACAGATATTTACAGAACATACAACAATTACACCATAACACTCTATTCATTAGGACATAGAATTTTCTTTAGAATAGATTATATATTAATAGCTTAATATATGAGGCCACAAAAACATAATAAAAATGCTTACATAATTGAAATCATATCCTGCGTTTTATTATCACAATGTAATCAAACTAGAAATTGACAACAAAAGAAATCTTAGAAATTATACAAATACATGGAGATAAAACAAAAATATGTTTGCATGAACAATAACTCACAATGGAAAAAAGCATACTAAAACTTATGAGATACAGCAAAAGCAGTACTAAGTGGAAAGTTTATAGTAACACATGTTTACATTAAAAAATAGAAAGATTTCAAATAAAATTTTGATGTATCTCAAAGACTTAACAAAAATAAGAACAAACCAAAGCCAAAACTAGAATAATTAAGATTAAAGCATAAATGACCAAAATAGACAACAAAAAATACAAAAGGACAATGAAACAAGGAATTGGATTTTTTAAAAAACATTAAAAAATTAACAAAACTTTATCTAGACTACCTAAGAAAGAGAGAGAAAGAAGAACCAAATAAATAAAATCAAAGGGGAATATGGAAACCTTACAACCAAAACCACAGAAATACAAATGATTATTTGGGATTAATATGAAAAAATATATGCTAACATATTGGGAAACCTGGAAGAAATGGAAAATTTTCTAAACACATATGACCTGCCAAAATTGAATCCTGAAAAGAAAACAAAACAAATCTGAATAGACCAAAACAAATAATGATATGGGATTAGTATTTAAAAGATTCTCAAGGGAGATCAAAGATGGTAGATAAGAAGAGCCCCCAATATCATAGCTATTCTATGATTGTGAATTGAAATAGCAGTCTTGCAGCAGCAAACTGATGTAGCAAAACTTCAGGAAAATGTGGTAGGTGAAAACAAAACAATGGTTTCTAGAGTAGAAAGAGAATAAATAAAAACAACAGATGGCAGCAGTGTCCAGCAAGTGGTGATGAGAAACTCCCCTCCAAGGAGACAAAAGAAATTCTCCCATCAAGTTTTTTAAAAAAGAATCTCTCGGTCCTACACAGTCACAATCTGAGCAGAAAATAAGCTCAGAAAAAGCAAGCTGAATTGGTGTGGAAGAAAGCCCCAGCAATCCCCAGAGGAGACAGTTAAAGGGGTGGGGAAGAGCCAGGACAGCTTTAAAAGACTGCTTGTACTTCCTAAATGGTAGACTAGAAATCCCAGTTAATCTTTGTTTCTCATATTACCCTCCCTATTTCTCCTCCCCTACCCCATGTTATAGTTTAGCTATGAGGTGTCCCCCAAAAAACTCATGTGTGAAACAATGCAGGAAAGTTTAGAGGTGGTGAATTGTTGGGTTAAAAGCCTTAACCTAATCAATACATTAATCCACTTGAATGGATTAACTGAGTGGGGTTTATATTTTGTCCCTGGTGAGTGGAGTTCTCTCTCTGGGAGTCCTTGAGCTTCTTTTCTGCTCTACACTCTTCTGCCATAATGTTCTGCCTCACCCTGGACCCAGAGCAAAAATCCTCAATAAACTATCAGCAAACAGCATTCAAAAACATATTAAGAAGATAATACACCACGACACAGTGGGCTTCATCCCAGGGATGTGAGATTGTTTGAACATCCACAAGTCAGTAAACAAAATTCACCACTCAGTGGAATTAAGAATCATGCAATCATTTCAATAGACACAGAAAAAGCCTTCAAGAAAATCCAGCACCAATTAATGTTAAAAACACTCAAAAAAATGAGGGATAGAAGAATCTTATCTAAACATTACAAAGCTGTATTATTCATCCATGAAAAGGAATACAATTAAGTCATTTGAAGGAAAATGGATAGAACTGGAAATCATTATGTTAAACAAAGTAAGCCAGACTCAGAAAGATGAGTAATGTATGCTTTCTTTCCTGCATACTGGCAAGGGGGTGAGAAAAATGGATGATATGAATGCATGAAGTAGACCTGTAATGTAGAAGAAGGGGATCAGGTTTTAGAGGAGGTAAGGGTAAGTATCAGGGAGTGAGATTGATCAAATTAGTTATATGCATGAGATTGATCAAATTATGTTATATCCATATAAAATATGTTATATGGATATGCCATAATGCAAACCACTGTGTTCTGAAACAGGTGGGCTCTTGGGGAGAGAAAAAGAGAACCTTACTAGGTGGAGACCAAAGTCTATGTGCATGACCAGCCATACTTGTCTTTTTAGTTAGAATGAACAAAACCTCTAGTGTATGCTTGTACCAGATCAACTAGAACAAAACATAATCAATTTATGTCACCAGATTCAAAGATCTACATAATGTACCCTCAACTGATTTATGGCTACACTGCTTAACCAAGGAGAAACATTCTGAATACCAAATAGCAAATTATTAACACAGGATTTGATTTTCAAAAAAGCTTGCCTGGGAACCTTGGCTTTTCTTCCCAGGAAAATCCTAATATATAGTTAGAGAGCTCAACCCAGTTTGCATCTCTCCCTTCCCTTCCCTCCCCTCCCCTTCCTTTCTCTTCCTGTCTCTCTCTTCTCTTTTCTGTGATTTTGGGGTGTATACCTTTACTTTGCTGTCTTTTAATAAATCTTTGCTTGTGTCTTGCTTTCAACTTTTAAATTCTTTTCTGCAAAATAATTCAAGAACTCACTTGGACCAAGTTGAGGTTTCACTGCCGCCTTGGAGGTACCTCTCAGATCCCTGTCTGGTGACAGTTAGTATGCATGAAAAGAATAAATAAATAAAGTACTGCAGTGGTAATGTAAAATTAGTCTTATATATGGTAATTTGGGGCTGAGGTTATAACTCAGTGGTAGAGTGTTTGCCTACTATGTGTGAGGCCCCAAGTTCAATCCCCCAGCATCAAAAAAGAAAAAGAAAAAGAAAATGTTAGGCGGGGTTGTGACTCAGTGGTAGAGAACTTGCCCAGCAGGTATGATGCACTGAGTTCCATCCTCAGCACCAGATAAAAAAATAAACAAGGGGCTGGGGTTATGGCTCAGTGGTAGAGTGCTCACCTAGCATGCACAAGGCACTGAGTTCGATCCTCAGCACCACATAAATGTAAAATAAAATATTGTGTCCACCTATAACTTAAGAATAAATATTTAAAAATAAATAAACAAAGTTTTAAAAAAGAAAGAAAATGTATATGTATTTATATAGAGAAAGTTAGGACTACATGATATACTAGCATCTGATTAGTTTGGTTAGCATTATTTGAAAATAGACCAGTAGCTATTACTGACTTTGTCAGTAATGTGAACATATTTGTTTAAAAACCACATTTATTGTTATAGCTAAAAGGTAAATGAGGAAATAAACTTATTAACTTGGAATTTTAAATTTGGTAAAAATTTTACATAAATTTGTTTACTACACTAAAAATAATTTGGAAAAATTTAAAAATTGGCATTTTTGCAAAATTAATTTAAACATTATCTATAAATAAATGTTTTCATATGTAAATGTACATATACACACTTTACATACATACAAATGTATTTTGTACATAAAGGAGTTACTGTTTATTCTATTTTATGGATAATGACACTGATAATTAGAAAGGCAGCTTAGCCATTTGAAAGCAAGCCACATGTGTCCTATATAAGTGATTATTCCATTATATCCCAAATGGCACTCTTTCATTCTTCAGGTAGAATTGAGCATCTACAGTGTTCTAGACTTTGCATTCAGCACTCTAAGATTCAAAAATGAATGATTTCACTCATCTTTCAAGGAGCATATAATTAATCCAGTAAGGGACACAAACAGGTAAATAGATGATTAAAATACAAAGAAGTACCATGTAATTTCAAGGATGTAAGAGCACCAGGAAGGGTGCGCACCTGACTGAAAAGAGTGGTTATCATCGAAATGAAAACAAAATTTAAAACTTTTCATAGAACTCTTTGGGACCCAAGTATATGTCTGTAGAGCGCTAGGTGTCCTCAAATTCTTTTAAGTAAAGAACCTAGACGATAGGAAGTATAGTATGAAACCCTGAGAGATTAACAACAGTAAGTTTTCATACTAGGAAAGAAAAAGGGAGGCCAGAAACAAGGCTTGACTGATTTGTATCTCAGGATCAGACTACAGCAGGCCTCAAGGTATATGTAGAGGTAAATGTAGAAGTATTTAGTACAAAGGCCATTAGCCCAAGTTTCATATTCATAAAGGGCTTCAAGTTTAGACATTTCACATGATCTACAAAGGTTATTGTTACAGATACAGAAATAAATAGATATCAAACATTTAAAATATACCAAAATTTTTATAAACTTGTTTTGACACTCCTTTTCCCTTTTTTCTTCCATTAAATATAATAAACAGAAGACTTGAGTTTCTCTTCAACCTTAAAAAGCCTCACATGCTTGCACGAATTAATTTCTTCATTTAACAAACTCTTAATCACACTGTTCATATGATTTAGTATATTTGATTTTGTAAATTAGACAAAGCATTTACATTTATTTTTATTTTATTTTTTTCCAAAATATTTATTTTTTAGTTGTAGTTGGACACAATAGCTTTATTTTACTTATTTCTTTTTATGTGGTGCTGAGGATTGAACCTAGGACCCCACATGTGCTAGGTGAGAGCTCTACCACTGAGCCACAACCCCAGCTATATTTTTTTTTAGATATAAAATATGGCACCAGAGACTTCTTTTCAGTAACATGGAGTAGTTATGCTCTATCACTATTCTAGAGCTATTGTAATAAATTCCCACAAAATTGCTGGCTTAAAACAATAGAAATTTATTCTCTCAAGAATCTGGAGACTAAGAGTCTGAAATAAAGTTGTTGGTAGGACAAATCTCTTTCTGAAGTTTGCAGGAAAAAAATCCTTCCTTGTTTCTTCCTAGCTTCTGGTTGGCTTGTGGCAGTAGAACTAAATCTCTACCTTCATCATCACATAGCCTTCTTCAATGTGTCTATGTTTGTCTGTGTTTCCTTCTCTTTCTATAGCATCACCAATTATATTGGATTTAAGGCTCACCTTAATTCAGTACAATCTCATCTAAAATAATTACATTTACAAAGACCCTCTTTCCAGACAAGGTCACATTCTGAGGTTGCAGATGGACATGAAATTTAGTTGTATATTACTCAACTCAGTAGACATACTTTCCCCCATCAATCCCATTTAATGTAACTATAAACCCTGTACTCTAAAAAACAAATATGACCAGACTCTGAAAGGAAGAGAGAAGGCAGGCTGGCTAAGATTAGGCAAAGAGTCCTTAGATTTGATACCAAAAACAAAAGCCAAAGAAGGAAATACTGCAATTGAACCTCATTGAAATTTAAAACAAACAAACAAACAAAAAAAAAGCAAAAAAACTTTTGCTATCTGAAATTCCCCATCTGAAGAGGATGAAAAGACAAATTACAGACTTGGAGAAAATATTTGCAAATTGCATATCTGATAAAGAGCTTATTGTGTATCTGATAAAGAGCTTGTGGTGGTGGTGTTATTAGTTAGTGGAATTACCACTGATACATTCCAAGCCCATTTTTAGTTTTTATTTTGGGATAGGGCCTCACCAAGTTGCTGAGGCTAGCCTAGAACTTGTAATCCTTCTGTTTCAGCCTTCTGAGTAGCTGGGATTACAGGTGTGTGCCACCATGCCTTGCTATAAAAGTTATTTTTAAAAGAGAGAGAGAGAGAGAGAGAGAGAGAGAGAGAGAGAGAGAGAGAGAGAGAGAGAGAGAGAGAATTTTTTAATATTTATTTTTCAGTTTTTGGCGGACACAACATCTTTATTTTATTTTATGTGGTGCTGAGGATTGAACCCAGCACCCCGCACATGCCAGGCAAGCTTGTTACCGCTTGAGCCACATCCCCAGCCCAAAGTTAATTTTTTTAAATGGCATTGTAGCTCATGGGTAACTTAATTTAGTATTCTCCCTGGATCTGAACAGAATGTATGACCCAGGAAATAAAAGATGTAGCTTCATTTAAAGTTCTTTATTAGGGGTTTGTTTGAATTTGGTGGTGTGGTCTTCCCTATACTAGGTCTTAATATTATATTAATAAACCTTATTTTTAGAGAAGCTTTAGATTCATAGCAAAATTGAGCAGAAAGTACAAAAAAGTTCTAGAATGCCCTCAATTTCCACACATGGAAAACTTCCTCCACTATTCATATCTCCCATCACTGTAGTACATTTGCTAAAATCAATGAACATATGACATAAGTCCATAGTTTACCTTACAGTTTGCTCTTGGAGTTATACACTTTATAGCTTTTGACAAATATATAATGATAAGTACGCACCATCATCGTAACATACAAAATAGTTTTAGAGCCCTAAAAATTGTTAGTGTTCTGCTATTCATCCCTCCCTACTTGGTAACCACTGAACTTTTTACTGACTCCATAATTTTGACTTCTCCAGAATGTCATATAATTGGAGTCATACAGTATGAAGCCTTTTAATATTGAGTATTTTCACTTTGTAATGTGCATTTAAGATTCTTCTTTTCATAGTCTGACAGCTTGTTTCTTTTTATCACTGAAAAAATTCCAGTGTCTGCATGCATGACAGTTTATTTATCTATTTACTTACTGAAGGACATCTTGGTTGCTTCCAAGTTTGGTAATTATGAACAAAGCTGCTATAAACATCTATGCAAAGGGGTTTCTGCAGAAATAAGTTTTTTACTCATTTGGATAAATACCAAGGAGTGTGATTGCTGAATCATATGGTAAGAGTATATTCAGTTTTGCAAGAAACTGTCAGAGGCTGGGAATGAAGATGGCGTTGAATGGGGAGATTATAAGCAAGAGTACAAATCTTGAAGAGATAGGAGGAGTGCTTATGAAAAAAAAATATGAGATATATATTGCAAAATAAAGTGATCATATTAAATAGTAAAGTCTTGTACATTTCCCAATATGTAAAAGAGTAAATTTTAAATAGAACTGGCAAAGTGTCCAAAAAAGTAGCTATGCTATGGTGGCATGCTTATCAGAAGTGAATGAGAGCTCCCATTGCTCAACATTCTCATGATCATTTAGGATTGTCTGGGCATTAGATTTTGTCGATTCTAGCAGATGGGAAGTGATGCCTCATTGTTTTTTTCATTTTCAATTCCCTAATTACATGTGCTGTTGAACGTATTTTCAAATACTTACTTGTCATCTGCATATCTTCTTTGGTGAGGTATCTATTTAGGTCTTTTGCTCATCTTTTAATTAGGTGTTCATTTTCTTATTGTTAAGCTGTAAGATATATTCTTTGTTTTAGATATCAGTGTTTACCAGATGTGGCTTTTGCAAATATTTCATCACAGTGTATATCTTGTATTCATTCTCTTGACAGTGTCTTTCTTAGAACAGAAGTTTTTATTATTTAATTTTTCCTGGCAAAAATGATTTTATTTTTCCCATATTTTTATTGGTGTATCACTGTTGAACATAATAGTGGGATTTATTGTCAAATATTCGTACATGCACAAAATATAACAATATAATTTGGTGAACCTCATTCCCCAGTATTTCCCTTTCCTTTCTTTCCTCACACTGGTCCCTTTCCTCTACTCTACTGATCTCCCTTCGATTTTCATGAGGTCTCCCCAATCCACATTTCTTTCCATATTTTCTAATGTCCACATACAGGAGAAAACCTTCAGAGTTGGGCTTAATTCACTTAATATAATGTTCTCAAGTTCCATCCATTTTCTTGCAAATGACATAATTTCATTTTTATTTATGCCTGAATAAAACTCCAGTGTGTGTGTGTGTGTGTGTGTGTGTGTATTTTTTTCTTTATTCATACATCCATTGATGGATACCTAGACTGTTTCCATAGTTTTAGTTTGGCTACTGTGATTGTACTGCTATAAACATGGGTATGCACGTATCACTGTAGTATGACTTAATTCTTTATTTAAGATTTTGTTTTTATTTTTTTAGTTGTCGATGGACTTTTTTATTCATTTATATGTGGTACTGAGAATAGAACCCATGGTAGGCCTCACACATGGTAGGCAAGCACTCTGCCACTGAGCCACAACCCCAGCCTTATGCCTTAATTCTTTAGGATGAATACCAAGGAGTAGTACAGCTGGGTCATCCGGTGGTTCCATTCCTAGTCTTTGAGGAAACTACATACTGACTTCCATAGTGGTTATACTAATTTACAATTCATTGTAAATGTAAAAGTTTTCCCTTTTCTCCAGATCTGCCCAGAAGTTTATTTTTAATGAAGTCCAGCTTATCAATTATGTCTTTGGTGCATTGTGCATTTTTGTTGTATCAAAAAGTTAATATGTAAGGAAGATCCTCTAGGTTTTCTCCTCTGTTCTTTTCTAGGAGTTTTATAGTTTTGCATTTTATATTTAGGTTTATAATCCATTTTGAGTTGCTTTTAGTGACGGGTGTAAAGTTCCTGTCTAGATTCTATTGATTGATTGCATGTGGATATCCAGTTTTTCCAGCACCATTTACTGAAAAAAAAAAAAAAAAACATCTTTGCGCCATTGTGTCTAATTTTTTCTTTTGTGAGGTATCAGTTCATGAGAGTCTTTCTAGGCCCTCTGTCCTATCCCATTAACTGTCTCCTTTTTCACCAGTACCACATTGTCTTAATTACTGTTGCTTTATAGTTAGTCTTGAAGTTGAGCAGTGTCAGTTCTCTAACATTGTTATTATCCTTCAATAGCAAGTTAGATATTCAGGGAATTTTGTATTTCCATATAAACTTTAGAATAATTTGGTCTGTATTCACAAAACATTTTGCTGGGATTTGGATTGGGATTGCAGTGAATTTGTAGATAAATTTGGGAAAAACTGACATCCTGGAAATATTGTCTTCTTATCTATGAACATGGAAGAGATCGCCACTTATTTAGTTTTTCTTTGATATCTTTTATCAGAGTTTTATAGTTTACTCATATAGATCTTGCACATAATTTTGTAAATTAATGCCTAAGTATTTCATTTTGGGGGGGTAGTAATGTACTTGACAGTGTGTGTGTGTGTGTGTGTTTTAATTTCAATTTCCACTTATTGATTCCTGGAATATAACAAAGTAATTGACTTTTTAATATTCTATTTTTTAGTTGTAGTTGGACACATACCTTTATTTTATTTATTTATTTTTATATGGTGCTGAATATTGAACCCAGGGCCTCACAAGTGCAAGGCAAGCGCTCTACTGCTGAGCCACAAAGCCAGCCCCAAAGTAATTGACTTTTATAGATTAACCTTGTATCCTGCAATATTTTTTATAATCACTTATTAGTTTTAGGAAGTTTTGTTGTAGTTGAACTTTTCTCAATTTTTTTTACATTGGGAATATTCTGTGAAAAAAAGTTTTATTTCTTCTTTCATAATCAATGTACAATTTATTTCTTTCCTTGTCTTGCTGTCTTAGAAATTCCAGTATGTTGTTGAAAAGCAGTGGTAGGAGGGAACATCCTTGCCTTGTTCTTGATCCTAGTGGGAAAACTTATTTTCTCCCTGCTCCATATTATATTAACTCTAGGATTTTTTTGTTTGTTTTTGTTTTCATTTGTACGTGTTCTTTGTCAAAATGAGGAAGTTTCCTACTATTCCCAATTTGCTCAGAACTTTTATCATGAATGCATGTTGGATTTCATAATTATTTTCTACATCTATTGATATGATTATATGCTTTTTCATTGTTAGCCTTTTAATGAGATGAATTATATTATTTAATTTTCAAATATTGAGCCAACTTTGCATACCTGGGATAATCCCACTTATTTGTGGTATGTAATCCCTTTTATACATTGATGGATTTGATTTGCTAATATTTTTGAGGATTTTTAAATTTTATCTTTGTTATTGAGAGATAAAGATCTGTAGTTTTCTTATAATGTCTTTGTCTACTTTTGCCACGAGAGTTAGGAAGTATTCCTTGTACTTCAATCTTCCATAAAAGAATGTAGAAACATGGTATGATTTCTTTTTTAAATGGTTGATAGAATTGAATCCATTTGAGATTGATGCTTTCTTTTTGGGAAGGTTAGTAATTGAATTTCTTCACTTATCAAATTGGGTATACAACCTGTGTGCCCTTTGAAAGATGAATGGATTAAAAAATGTGGTATATATTTACACAATGGGATGTTACTCAGCTATCAAAAGGAATGACTTTATGACTTTTTCCAGTAAATGGATGGATCTGGAGACTATTATGCTAAGCAAAATAAGTCAATCTCCCAAACCATTTTTGTGGATATGTGGATGCTAACACACAACAAGGAGTGGGGGAGAAGATTAGAAATTAGATAGATTATATTAAAGAAAAGAGAATAAAGGGAAAGGAGGGCCTCAGAAACAGGAAAGACAGTGGAATGAATCTGACTTAATTTTTCTATGTATATATATATATGAATACACCAAAGTGAATCACCACATCATGTACAATCACAAGACTGGGATCCCAATTAGAATAAAATGTACTCCATGTTTGTATAAATATGTCAAAATATACTATGCTGTCATATATAACTAAAAAGACCAAATAAATAGCCAGGCATGGTGACACAGGCCTGTAATCCCAGTGGTTTTAGAGGCTAAGGTAGGAGGATCGAAAGTTCAAAGCCAGCCTCAGTAAAAAGCAAGGTGCTAATCAACTCAGTGAGACCCTGCCTCCAAATAAAATACAAAATATGGTTGAGGATGTGGTTCAGTGGTTGAGTTACCCTGAGTTCAATCCCTAGTACCCCTTCCCCCAAAAAAGACCAAAAAAAATCGTGGGTATAGAGCTGTTTATATTATTCATATTGTTCATACTATTATTCATTTCACACTAGAATTTCATACTAGAATTTTTATGTACTCTTTTTTTCTTAGAATGAGTAGAGTTTATTTGATTTCATTGATATTTTGAAAGGACCCACTTTTATTTCATTGATATCTTCTATTAATTTCCTTTTTACAATTTTATTTATTTATGTGCTAATTTTTATTATGTTTTTGCTTCTGCTAAATTTTATGTTGCTCTTGTTTTATTCTTTTTTTACTAGGATATGCATTCAATGCTATAAATTTTGTCCCACGAAATAATTTTGCTACATGTCACAAATTTTTAAAAGTTTTATTTCATTTTTATTCAGTTCAAAATATTTTAAAATTTACCCTGAGTTCCTTCTTAAATTCATGTGCTATTTAATCTCCATACATTTTGGAATTTGTCAGCTATCTTTATATAATTGATTTCCACTTTATTTCATTGTAGTCTTGAGAACATATATTGCATGATTTCTATTTTTTTACATTTGTTCAATGGCTTTATGGGCCAAATATGTTCCATCTTGGTGAATGGTCTATGTGAGTTTGAAAAGCTTTTGTAATCGATTGTTAGATAACAGTTTATGGATATAAATTATGTTCAGTTAATTGATGGCTCCCCTGAATTCAACTAAATCCTTATTGATTTGCTACTTATTGGCTCCTTTCATTACTTTAAAAATATTAGTGATGTATGATTAACAAATAAAAATCTGTGCATATTTAATACATAAATTTAATGAGTTTGGAGATAAAGATGCACCAATAGAATCATGACCACAATCTATTTCATAAACATGACTATTACTTCAAAAAGTTTCCTCTCAACCATTTATATTTTAATTAAATTATTTATTTATTTTAATTTGTTATACATGATGGCAGAGTGGAATTCATTTCATATTACAGATATAGAGCACAATATTTCAAGTCACTAATTGTACACAAAGTATTTTCACACCATTCGTGGCTTCATACATGTACTTAGGGTAATGATGTCTAACTTATTCCACCATCATCCCTACCCACTTGCTCCCTCCCTTCCCCTCCCTCCCCTTTGAACCTTTTATTTTTTGCATCAGTAATTTTGCATTCTTATTAGAGTAGGTTAGTTATGCATAATTTGGGGGTCATTTTTACATAATCAAATAAGCATGGAATATAACTTGTTCCAACTCAGCCACCAGTATTTCCCCTTTCAATTCCTACCTCCTTCTCCCTGTTCCTCCACTCTGCTGATCTTCCTTCTATTTATTTACAGTTTTTTTAATTAATGTTTTCTAGATATACAATAAGTTGAAATTCACTGTGGTATATTTATATATGTATCTAGCATAGTTTGGTCAATTTAATTTCACCATTTCTCTCTTTTCCCATCCCTCCCTCCCCATGCCTATTCAATCCCCTTTCTCTGCTCCATTGATTTCCCTTCTATTTTCATGGGATTCCTGCCTCCTCCTGCTTTTTTCCCTTATTTTAGTCAGCTTCCAGAGATAAGAGGAAATCTTTGACTCTTGACATTTTTATTTATTATCATTACTTTGTGATAAGACTACTTAACCTAAGGTCTACCATCTTGGAAAAATTATGTCTTCAAAACAGGTTGTTACTACAAGCATTATGTTCGAATTTGTTTTCATGAGTTTGATTATTTTAGATTCATCATGTTATTGATATTATGTAGTATTTGTCTTTTTTCTGGTTTATTTAATACATAATATCTACCAGGTTCATCCATATTGTCACAAATGACAGTATTTTCTTTTAAATCTGAATAATATTCCATTGTATGTTTATATCTTTTTTTACCTTTGAAATTCATTATGTTCTTTTTTCTTAAAAAATGTATTCTAATTTGTTATATATGATGGCAGAATTCATTACAATTCATATTACACATAGAGAGCACAATTTTTCATATCTCTGGTTGTATACAAAGTATATTCACACCATTCGTGTGTGTTCATACATGTACTTAGAGTAATGATGTCCATCTCATTCCACTATCTTTCTTACCTCCATGCCCCCTCCTTTTCCCTTCCAACCCTTGGCCCTATCTAGAGTTCATCTAATCCTCCCTTGCTCCCCCTCCCAACCCCATTTTGAATCAGCCTCCTTATATCAAAGAAAACATTTGGCATTTGGTTTACTAGGATTGGCTAACTTCATTTAGCATTATATTCTCTAACTCCATCCATTTACCTGCAAATGCCATGATTTCATTCTCTTTTATTGCTGAGTAATATTCCATTGTGTATATATGCCACATTTTCTTTATCCATCTACTGAAGGGCATCTAGGTTGGTTCCACAATTTGGCTATTATGAATTGTGCTGCTATAAACATTGATGTGGCTGTGTCCCTGTAGTATGCTGTTTTTAAGTCCTTTGGATATAGACCGAGGAGAGGGATAGCTGGGTCAAAAGGTGGTTCCATTCCCAGCTATCCAAGGAATCTGCATTCTGCTTTCCATATTGGCTGCACCAATTTGCAGTCCTACCAGCAATGTATGAGTATATCTTTTCCCCCACATCCTTGTCACACTTATTGTTGTTTGTATTCTTAATAGCTGCCATTCTGGCTGGAGTGAGATGAAGTCTTAGAGTAGCTTTGATTTGCATTTTTCAAATTGCTAGAGATGTTGAACATTTTTTCATATATTTGTTGAATTGTATATCATCTTATGGGAGGTGTCTGTTAAGGTCCTTGGCCCATTTATTGATTGGGCTATTTGGTTTTTTGGTGGTTTTTTTTTTTTTTGTGTGTGTGTGTGTGTGTGTGTGTGTGTTTAGCTTTTTGAGTTATTCATATACCCTAGAGATTAGTGCTCTATCTGATGTTCGAGTGGTAAAAATTTGCTCCCAAGACATAGGCTCTCTATTCACCTCACTGATTGTTTCTTTTGCTGAGAAGAAGCTTTTTAGTTTGCATCCATCCCATTTATTGATTCTTGATTTTTAATTTGTGTGCTATAGGAGTCTTATTAAGGAAGTTGGGGTCTAATCCCACATGATGGAGACTAGGGCCTACTTTTACTTTTAATAGGTGCTGTGTCTCTGGTTTAATTCCTAGGTCCATTTTGAATTGATTTTTATGCATGGTGAGAAACAGGGGTTTAATTTCATTTTGTTGCACATGGGTTTCCAGTTTTCTTGGCACCATTTGTTGATGAGGCTATCTTTTTTTCAATGTATGTTTTTGGTGCCTTTGTCTAATATGAGATAATTGTAATTTTGTGGGTTAGTCTCTGTGTCCTCTGTTCTGTACCATTGGTCTACCAGTCTGTTTTGGTGCCAATACCATGCTGTTTTTGTTGCTATTGCTCTGTAGTTTAGTTTAAGGTCTGATATGGTGATGCCACCTACTTCACTCTTCCTGCTAAGAATTGCTTTAGCTATTCTGGGTCTCTTATTTTTCCAGATGAATTCCATGGCTGTTTTTTTTTTTTTCTATGTCTATGAGGAATATCATTGGGATTTTGATTGGAATTGCATTAAATCTGTATAGTGCTTTTGGTAATATGGTAATTTTGACAATATTAATTCTGCTTATCCAAGAACGAGGGAGATCTTTCCATCTTCTAAGTTTTTCTTCAATTTCTTTCTTTAGCATTCTGTAGTTTTTGTTGTAGAGGTCCTTTACCTCTTTTGATAGGTTGATTACCAAGTATTTTTTTGTTTGAGACTATTGTAAATGGGGTAATTTCCCTTGTTTCCCTTTCAGAGAATTTGTCACAGATATACAGAAATGCCTTTGATTTATGGGTATTTATTTTGTATCCTGCTACTTTGCTGAATTCATTTACTAGTTCTAGAAGTTTTATGGTGGAATTTTTTGGGTCTTTTGGGTATTGAATCATATCTTCAGCAATAGTACTAATTTAAGTTCTTCTTTTCCTATCTGTATCCCTTTAATTTCTTTCGTCTGTCTAATTGCTCTGGCCAGTGTTTCAAGAACTATGTTAAATAGAAGTGGTGAAAGAGGGCATCTCTGTCTTGTTCCAGTTTTTAGAGGGAATGTCTTCAATTTTTCTCGATTTAGAATGATGTTGGCCTGGGCTTAGCATAGATAGCCTTTATGATGTTGAGATATATTCCTGTTAACCCTGGTTTTTCTAGTGTTTTGAATATGAATGGGTGCTGTATTTTGCCAAATGCTTTTTCTGCATCTATTAAGATGATCATATAATTCTTATCTTTAAGTCTATTGATGTGACAAATTACATTTATTGATTTCCATATGTTGAACCAACCTTGCATCCCTAGGAAGAACCCCACTTGATCATGGTGCACGATATTTTTGATATGTTTTTGTATTCGATCTGCCAGAATTTTAGTGAGAATTTTTGCATCCTTGTTCATTAGAGATATTGGTCTGAAGTTTTCTTTCTTTGATGTGCCTTTGCCTGGTTTTTGAATCAGGGTGATATTGACCTCATAGAATCAGTTTGAAAGTGCTTCCTCTTTTTTTCTTTTTCATGAAATAAATTGAAGAGTATTGGTATTAGTTCTTCTTTAAAGGTCTTGTTGAACTTGGCTGTGTATCCATTCGGTCCTGGGCTTTTCTTGGTTGGTAGACTTCTGATGGCATTTTTTATTTCATTGCTTGAAATTGATCTATTTAAATTGTGTATATCATTCTGATTCAATTTGTGCAAACCAAGTGACTCTAGAAATTTGTCAATGACTTCGATATTTTCTATGTTTTTAAAGGAGAGAGAGAGAGAGAGAGAGAGAGAGAGAGAGAGAGAGAAATTTTTTTTTGTAGATGGACACAACACAATGCCTTTATTTTCATGTGGTGCTGAGAATCAAACCCGAGTCCCGCCCGTGCTAAGCGAGTGCTCTACAGCTGAGCCACAATTCCAGCCCTCGATATTTTCTATTTTATTGGAGTACAAACTTTCAAAATAATTTCTAATTATCTTCAGTATTTCTGTAGTGTCTGTTGTGATATTTCCTTTTTCATCACGCATGTTAGTAATTTGAGTTCTCTCTCTCCTTCTCTTTGTTAGCATGGCTAAGGGTTTGTCAATTTTATTTTATTTTTTCAAAGAACCAACTTTTTGTTTGTCAATTTTTTCAATTGTTTCTTTTGTTTCAATTTCATTGATTTCAGCTCAATATTTTTAAAATTATTTCTTGTGTTCTACTGCTTTTGGTGTTGATTGTTTCTTCTTTTTCTAGGGCTTTGAGATGTAATGTTAGGTGATTTATTTGTTGACTTTTTCTTCTTTTAAGGAATGAACTCCATGCAATGAACTTTGCTCTTAATATTTGCCTTCATAGTGTCCCAGAGATTTTGATATGTTGTATCAGTGTTCTCATTTACCTTGCCCTAAGAATTTTTTTAATGCTCCATTGTTTGGGGGCATATATATTTATAATTGTGATGGCTTATTGTTGTATGGTTCCCTTAAGCAGTATGAAATATCCTTCTTTATCTCTTTTGATTAACTTTGGCTTGAAGTGTACTTTATTTGATATGAGGATGGAAACCCCTGCTTG
The DNA here is from genome assembly GCF_045843805.1 of Urocitellus parryii. Classification (NCBI taxonomy): domain Eukaryota; kingdom Metazoa; phylum Chordata; class Mammalia; order Rodentia; family Sciuridae; genus Urocitellus; species Urocitellus parryii. The sequence continues at coordinate 85,675,193 of NC_135547.1, read as the reverse complement.
TTTCCACAGTTCATGTGAGTGGTATGATTTTCTAAACCTTTCACCTTCAGTCTGTGGATGACTTTTCCTATGAGATGAGTCTCTTGGAGGCAGCATATTTTTGGGTATTTTAATCCAATCAGCTAACCTATGTCTTTTGATTGGTGAGTTTAGGCCATTAACATTCAGGGTTATTATTGAGACACAATTTTTATTCCCAGCCATTTTTGTTATTTAACTTGACTTGGTTTCTCCTTTGCTTAGTGTTTTCCTTTAGTGTAATACCTCCCTCTGCTGATTTTCACTGTTGTTTTTCATTTCCTCTTCATATAATATTTTGCCAAGGATGTTCCCTAGTGCAGGTTTCCTTTTTCTTTTTTTAATATTTATTTTTAGGTGGACACAATATCTTTATTTTATTTTTATGTGGTATTGAGGATTGAACCCAGTGCCTCACGCATGCCAGGCGAGCGCACTACCACTTGAGCCACATCTCCAGCCTAGTGCAGGTTTTATAACTGTAAATTCTTTTTTGTTTATCATGGGAGGACTTTATTTTATCATCAAATCTAAAGCTTAATTTTGCTGGATACAAGATTCTTGGTTGACATCCATTTTCTTTCAAAGCTTGATATATATTGTTCCAGGATCTTCTAGCTTTCAGGGTCTGGGTTGAAAAATAGGCACATAAACTAATTGGTTCCCCCCATATGTAATGTGATTCCTTTCTCTCATGTTTTTAAATATTCTCTCCTTACTCTGTATGTTAGCCATTTTCATTATAATGTGCCTTGGTGTGGATCTATTTTGATTTTGTACATTTGGCATCCTATAAGCCTCTTGAATTTGGTTTTCCAATTCGATCTTTGGTTTTGGAAATTTTTCTGATATTATTTCATTAAATAGTTTGTTCATTTCTTTGGTTTGGAACTCTGCCTTTCGCTATCCCAATAACTTTTACATTTGTTCTTTTTATGTTATCTCATACTTCTTGAATGTTCTGCTCATGGTTTCTTACCATTTTCACTGTTTGGACTAGATTCTTTTCAAGATTATATATTTTGTGTTCATTGTCTGAGGTCCTGTCTTCAAAGTGGTCTAATATGTTGGTGGTGCTTTCAATTAAACTTTTAATTTGGTTTATTGTTTCTTTCATTTCAAGGATTTCTCTTTGGTTTTTCTTTAGAACTTCTATCTTCCTAATGAAGCGATCTTTTGCTTCCTGTATTTATTTATGTATCTCTTTGTCAAAATGATGTTTTGATGCCTATATTTGCTCTCATATCATCATTTAATTCACAGAACATTTTAATTATGAACATCCTGACCACCTTCTCTGTAATGTCTTTTGCTGTGCTGGCCATGGATTCTAATAATGTAGTATCTTGATTTGTTTGGGGTACTTTCTTTACTCGTCTTTTCATGTTGTTCACGTGTCTTCCCTTTTTAGCACTGTGGATCTGAGGCATTACCATTTTTACCCTATAGGCTTATCATGCCCCTGTAGGTTTCCAATACCTTTCTTTTGAGGGTTAGTAGATCCCAATATAAACAATATATCACTTAAAAACAAATAGTTGCTAATAGATGTTTACAGTTTGGTCACAATGTACAGAAATGGTGAATTCAATTATTATCTATAATATAATCAGTAGATTTGTAAATGTGTTTACAGTTTCTGATGGTGGACAAATAACAGGGGGTGAGGAGTAGGATGATATGCTGAGGAGGTAGGAAATGAGGATATAGAGTTATTATATCTTAAGAAGTATGAAAGAGAAATCTAAAGAAGAAGGAGAATAGAAAGGAAGTAATTTTGGGTGGACAAGTAAGATGGAAGACAGTAGAGTACAGAAAACAAACATATATATTAAGAAAAATTTAAAAAGGTTGAAATAGTAGAAATTGGTGGGGAAAAAACAAAGAAAAAAAGAATATACAACATACCTGTAATATACTATTCAGTTGTCTCAGACCTTAATATCCTAATTCGTGCAAAGTACTGGTTTCATATATCTTGGGGATGTGAGGGCGGGGAATAGAGAGGGAGAAGAAAGAAAAAAAATCTCAAAGGAAGAAACAAGGATTGTTTTGATTGGAGATCAATATTTTCCCCCCTTCCCTTCTCATTCAATAGGTGGAGTCATCTATTGTTAGCTGGTATCCACATCCTCAGGGTGGTGAAGGTAACCAGGGAGGGAGGGTTGTTCCTGGGTGGAGTGCACCTGGAAGTTGGGTGTGGCACCCACCAGTGCTCAAGGGAGATCCTCAGGGGTTCCTTTTTTGGCCTGCTCCAGTGATGTGAGCACCTGGCCTTAGCTCCTTATCTCACTTAAAGACCTCCCAGTTCCTGATGACTGTTAGTCTCTAAACTGTATTACTCACACACTCTCCCTTACTGTTTCCTAATAAGGGACCTTTCTCTCCAGGGCTCTTGCCTGTGGTGCTTTGGGCACACTCAACACTGACCCACTGAGAGCTGTTTTTTGGTTGGGCAGCTACTGTGTCGAGTTAGTGGCTGCTGGGGATTGAGCGGGGGGGGGGGGGAGTTAGAAACTGGGTACCTGTCCTGCTGGAGTTCCAAAGTGGGAGTTGCCCCCAATAAATATGGTGACGAAGGTGACCCAAGATGGAGGCATTCACTTTCAGCAATTGGGTTTCGGGTCAGGTGGGGGGAGCTGTGTCATAAGTGTTGGACAATGAGGTCAGAGACTGAGTCTGTGGCATGCCACGTGTGGCTGGCTATGTCTGTCTTCAGAGCCTGTGTGTTGCCCAGTGCAGGCAGGCTGCGGCAAGTAGGGGAGTATCTCCGTTGCTGCAGAGTCCCAAGATAGAGGTGACTGGGGGAGCCCCAGGTTTGTTGATGGGAGTCTGCAAAGGAGTGGAGGCTGGAGATCCTATGCATGGGTAGCTGCCAGGTATCCGTGTGGGATCTGCAACCAGGATTTCTGCTCAGGTGGGTGGCCGAAAGTTTTGCATGGGTACAGGTGCGGATGGCCCCACGGTAGTCCTGCTTGGGCGAGTAGTTGGGAGACCTAATCCAACACTGAGGCCTGGAGTCCTGCATGGACCCGGAAGTATTCTCACTTCTTGAATCCCAGGTCATGGAGCATCACAGAATGCTGCCTCCCTCTGGCCCACCATCTTGGATCTCCTAGATCACATTTTAAAAATTTATTCATTAATGAATGAACATTTATGGGGCTTTCATGTCTTGGATTTTGTGAATAATGCTGCAATAAACATGAAAGTGCAGACAACTCTTTGAAATCCTGATTTCAACACATTTGGATGATTCTAGAAGTGGGGTTGCTGGAGCATATGGCCATTCTATTTTTAATTTTGGGTGGGAACATACATAGCATTTTCTATAAAAGGTATCATCAATTTCCATTCCCACCAATGATGTACAGACTTCCATTTTCCTCACATCCTTGCTAACAGTTATCTGATGATAGCCATTTTGCTGAGGGCCATTACCAAGTAGGTATTGACGCATCGTAATCCTTGCCAGTGTACCCCATGTTAAATGGACTTGCCTTGGAAATTTGCTGCGACCTTGCTTGTGTGTTTGAGAAAGATGACCCTGCTCAAGGTGATCGAGGGTGGATCCAGGTTTGAGGAAGTATCCTGCAGGTTTGAGGAAGTATCCCGGTCCTTGGGCTTAGGGTGTTCCCGGTTTAAGGCGTTTCCCGGTTTAAGAATATGGGTTTTAGGGAAGTTGAGGTTGAAGATTATTGCTGCTGGGATTAGGGTGTTCCTGTTGCTTGTTCCCGTTGAGTTCTCGTGAGATTCAAATGGGATTTTGGAAAAAGCCTCGTGGAGTAGGTGAAGTGTGCGGCAGAACGAGACTGCCCCTGAACGTGTGTGGAGGCTGGTGTGAGATCCGGAATAAAGAATTGCTGTTTGAACCTACAGAGCTGTGTGGTGGCTCGTGATTCTGTGCCAAGCCGAGTCATTAGCACTTGGCTTCGGCACCATTTTAAGAGGTGTGTGGTAATATCTCATTGTGGTTTTGATTTGCATGTCCCTAGTGACTAATTGATGGCAGGCACCTTTTCACATACTTATTGTGCATTTGCATATTGTTTTTGGACAAATGCCTATTCAAGTACTTTGGCATTTTAAAATTGGTTTTTGTTTATTTGTATTGTTATTGAGTTATAACATTGAGTTAACATACATATTTTGGATGTTAACCCTTTATTAGACATGATGTGCAAATATTCTCTACCATTATGTTAGCTGCTTTTTCATATTGTTGATTGTCTCTGTGCTATGCAGAAACTGTTTAATTTTATGTAAACCCACTTTGTTATTTTAAATTTTGTTGTCTGTGGTTTTTGGTGTCATATCCCAACAGTCATAGCCAAGGTCAATGTTGAGAAGTTTTTTTCCATGTGTTTTTATTATAATTGGATCTGAAATGTCCACCAAAAATTCATGTATTGAATGCTTGTTCCATAGCTTATGGTGCTATTGGGAGATGGAAGAAACTTTAGGAAGTGGGGCTTAGTTGGGAACAGTATGTCTCTGGGGAATGCCTTTGAAGGGTTATTTTGTCCTGAGTCCCTGGCTTTCTCTCTCTTCTTCTGCTTCCTGTCCATCATGAGGTAAAGCCACATTGTTCCACTGCATGCTCCCTGCCATGAAGCCAGGTGACCATTGACAGAAACATCTGAAACCATGAGCCAAACTAGACAGAAACATCTGAAACCATGAGTCAAAACTAATGTTTCCTCCTTTAAGTTGTTATTTTTTCAGGTATTTAGTCACAATGATGAAAAGCTGACTAAAAGTTTTCTTCTAGGAGTTTTATGATTTCAAATTTTACAATTAAGTCTTTAACCCATTTTCAGATGATTTTTGTATACGTTGTGAGATAAAGATCCAATTTCCTTCTTTTGTATGTGGATATTCAGTTTACCCAATACCATTTACCAAAGAGACTATTTTTCTCTGATGTGTATTCTTGGCACCCTTATTGAAGATAAATTGATCACATATGCATGAGTTTATTTCTGGGCTGTCTATTTTGTTCCGTTGGTCAATGTGTTTCTTTTTATGCAACTACCACATTGTTTTGAGTACTATAACTTTTCATTATATTTTAAAGTCAGGAAGTATGATGTCTCTAGGTTTATTCTCATTGCATAAAATTATTTTGTGTGAGTCTTTTGTGGTTTCATATAAATTTTGGCAGTTTTTCTATTTCCACAAAATGCCACATGGATTTTGTTAGAAATACCAAGGTGCTGCAAGAAATTAAGTGTGCTCAGAAATGGGTTGGCAAGGAGAAAAAATGTATAATATATTCTTCTGAAGAATGGTGTGCCCTCAGAGGGAATCTGGTGAGCAAGCACACTAGGCAGGCAGTCTGTCTGCTTTTATCCATAATGAAGCATTGTCCCTTGCTCTGATAGGAAGAGTTCAGGGGTACAATCTACACAATTAGCTAATTTAAAATTGTGGAAAGTATGGAGAAGAGCTACAGTTGTGATTGAATGAATACCTGTTAGGGAATTTTGAAATGGCTCCATTCTAACCACATGGTTTCCCCACTTAAAATGGTTCTATTACATACATGAAATTTAAATTACAGTAAACATGTTTATATTGCATTAGAGGTTTAACTTTGATAGAAAAGAAAACATAAATCTTTCTGATTTGATGGGGATTTCATTAAATTTGCAGATTAATTTGGGTAGTTCATAGACTATAACAGTATTAATTCTTTCAATCTTTGAAACTCTGATATCTTTCCATTTGTTGGTGTCTGCTAATTTCTTTCACCAACATTTTACAATTTTCAGTGTACTAGTCTTTCATTTCCTTGGTTAAATTTTGTCCTTAGTATTTTATTCTGTTTTAATAATACTGTGACTGGGATTATTTTCATAATTTCATTTTTGGAAAAATAATTTTTAGTATATAAAATGGAACTGATTTTTATACACTGATTTTGTATCTTTCAATATTTGCAGTTTATTAATTCTAACAATCTTTTTTTCATGAACTCTTTAGTTTTTTTAAAAAATATTTTTGTAGTTGTAGGTAGACACAATACCTTTATTTTATTTGTTTATTGTATGTGGTACCAGGGATTAAACCCAGTGCCTCACCCATGCTAGGCAAGTGCTCTACCACTGAGTCACAACCCTGGCCCTAGTTTTCTTTTTTTTTTTAACATATAAAATCATATCATATGAAAACCAAATTTTCCTTCTTCCTTTATAATTTGGAGGGCTTTTATGTTGTGTTTTTTTCTTTTTTCCTAATTGCTCTTGCTAGAAATTTCAGTACATGTTGAATCTCTCCATTTATGATGGAGATGTGTTAATGTCTCAATTATAATAGTAGGTTCGTCTATTTCTTTTTGCAGTTTTATCAGTTTTTACACCAGATATTTTGATTTGACACTCTATTCTTACATTCACAGAAATAGAAGATTGTTATGTCACCTTGGGAGTACTGATCCTTTTAAAATTAAGTAATTCCTCTCTTTATCCCTGATAAATTTGCTTACTCTGAAATCTACACTGTTGAAATTAATATAGCAATTACATGTCATTTTGATTAGTGCTTGCATGGTAAATCTTCCCCTATTTCCTGTGTCTTTGTGTTTAAAGCGAGTTTATTGTAGATAATAAGTAGTTGGATCTGTTTATTTAATCTGCTCTGATAATCTCTTTTAGTTTATTTATACCATTGACACTTAAATTGATTACTGAGAGGGTTTGGGGGGCTAGGTCAGTGGTAGAGTGCTTTCCCAACATGTGTGAAGCCCTGGGTTGGATTACCAGCACTGCAATAAATAAATAAATAAAGTTGGACTAATACATACCACATTTGTTACTGTTATTTATTTCTTGTCCTGTTTTCTTTTGTCCAATTTTTGTCTTCATACTTTGTTTTTATTATTTGTGGTTTCAATTGAACATTTTACGATTCCATCTTTTTTTTAGCATATGATGATATATATATATATATATATTTTTTTTTTTTCCTTCTTCTTTTCCTTTTTCAATTGTTCTAGAGTTTGTGGTATACATTTTAATGATTTGGATATGGTTTGAGTTTGATACCTAAGACTTCACATGTAGGAATTTGGTCCTCAGTGTGGCAATGCTGAGAGGTGGTGTGGAGTCTTTAATACCTGGTCCTGCAAGATGGTATGGCCCAAGCGTGTAATCACATAAAATAAAAAGAGCTTGTATTTTTTATTTTGAGATAGGGTCTTGCTAAGTTGCTTAGGGCCTCACTAAGTTGCTGAGGCTGGCTTTGAAGCAGCAATCCTCCTGCTTCAGCCTCCTGAGCTACTGGGATTATAGACCTGTATCACTGCACCCATCTACCTTACTGTTTTTGATCTATAGCATTTTAAATTCTTTTTTAGAACTTCATATCCCTGTTTATATCATCCATCTTTTCCATTAAATGCTGTCTATTTTTTTTCCATTAAAGGTTTGTGCTTGTGGGTTTCTACTCTGAAAAGCTCTCATTATGTATATTTGCTTATGTGCCTCTCCTATTTGGGTCTGGATAGTGTTTTTTGTCCTGTGACTTTCCTTCTCTGAAGAATCTAAGAATAATTGTTGATTTTTTGTTTGTTGAGCTTTTTAACTTACTGTTAGCATGAAGAGTGAGTTTTAAGTTATTTACATGCAGAACTGGAAACCAAAAATTCCTCCACCAGATTTTCATTCATTAAAGCTTTAAGTCTAATTAACTTGAGAAACATTTTATTATATTTCAAGCCAAGGGATGGGGATATGGAGGTAAAAGCTACCAGCAGGGTGTAGGGATGAAATTGTGAGGCTCTGGAAAATAGTAGTGAACAATGGAAAAAGAAGAAGAGTAGGGTGGCGAAGGAAAATGGTAGGCAGGTTATGAATAGCAATTTGAGTACTGGAGACCTAAGAGTGGGTTTAAGGGTAAACATAACTAGATTTAATTTAGAGATTATAAGGAAACTGAGATCTTAGTGGAATCTTTGTTAAAGGTCTTAGTATGTTTCTACCTGAGATGTATGACTGAAAAAAAATTCCATATTGGGATTTGGACAAACGGAAGACTGATTGTATGTGTGTGTATCTGTGTGTGTATAGAGTAGAGCTAAGGTGTTAAGACAGGAACACTTGACAAATATTGGGTACAAAATAGAGTGATGTTTGTAACCCTGTCATCCATCAAAGTTCCTGGCAATGAATGGTTGTTCTCCATAAGTGCTTGTTGGAAGAATAAAAGACCTTAATCAACATTTTCTGAAAATAATCTATAATAAAAATTTTTAAAAAGTTATTTTGACAATAATAAAAAGTGAACTTCATCCCCTATTTATGATAAGTTTCTTAATGAAAGTGTAAAAATAAAGCAGCCAAAGGCACCTAGAAGAAACCAGTATCTTAACAGCTAGACAATACAGGAATGCATTATACCAATAGTCTTATTCACCATTCTTTGGAATCAACCCTTAATTTAATTTCATTCCTAAATCTTTTGCATTCTCTTTCTTCAACTCCCTTTCTCTAATCCCAATTTCTCCTTCTTCCTCTTCTCCTTTCCCCTCTCTTCCTTACCTCTTTCCATCTCCCCACTTCTCTCTCTTTTCTACTTCATACATTCTCTCCCCTTCTTTGTCAGATGTTGTCTCCTCTTTCTTCTTGCCTCTTGGCACATTGAGAAAACACTAGCAATTCCTTAAGAAGCTTGACGGAGTTGGTGAGAGTGGGTGGAGAAATGCAGTTGGTAAAGTTGCTATAAGCTGGGTCTTGAAATTCCTTGTGTTGATACACTTTCCCCCTAAGTTATACAAGAGTTTTAAAGCAGAAAAATAGCCTTCACTGATTTGAACTTAAAAGGTCACTCAAGCAGTCGGTAGAAAGAATGGATGGTTGGAGAGAGGAGGAAATGGAAAACTGAAGTAGCTGGGAGACATTAAATTTCTATAAACAGTAGTTTAAGGGAGCAATTTAGCAGGTAAAACATCGGGGGAATGTGTTGGGGGTTGAAAGATGTTTGAAAGCTGATTTTACAAAACAAGCACGTATTTCATGTTGGGGTATATGAGATGACTTGATAAAAAAGTATTCCTCCCACCTCCAACCCATTTAGAGTTGCCACTGTAGGAAAACCACTTTGGAGGCTATTTCAATGATTCAGACCAGGGAGGTGTACACACATTGTAGAAATCTAACTAAAAATGACTTGGTCTCAATGACTTGCATGGTGGGCAGCAAATCTAAAGTGAAATCCTGGTTTTGTATTTAAGGTCTTTCACCAGACAGGAAAAGCTAGAATAGGAATGTGTGTGGGATAGCTGATGGAAGGAGACAGATTAGCAAGTGATAAGGCTAAGAAATGGGATTTCAGAAAAAAATATTTTTATTGTTGTTATTGTTAAGCCAGAATTAGACAGGCAGTCAGTATAGATGGTAAATTGAGTCAGGTCGGACCAGGGAGGTCAATTTTGAGTGAGTCTGGGAAGTTGGAGACTTGTCCCCTGAGGGATTGAAATGTTAATTCCTACAGAGCCCTTCCTCCACCCTTATCAAGAACCTGTGCCTGCTGCAACCTGTTGCCAAGGTAACCTGTAGCAGGAATTGTCCCTCTCTACAGGGAGCTGAAAGGTTGTTAAAATGCCCTTTGTTAATCAGTGTTGCCCTTCCCCCTCCACTCTCCCGTTTCCCACCTTGGGGCCATCCCACCAAGCATTCCTGGGTCTAGTCAGGTAGGCAGGAAGGAGAAAGATAAGGGGGAAAGTCAGAAGAACAAAGGAAGCCTAGGGCTTATAAAAAGGGCAGAACACCTCGCTTCTTGGGATATCAGGATACCAGCTATGGCCCCCTTCTCCCTCCCAGAAGTCTGTTACCCCTTTTTGAATAAACTCTGCTTTATATGCTTGCCTCAGCCTGCTTCTCTAATGTTCAAACTTAAACATGTGGGGAAGCAGGACTCATCACCGATAACCGGCAGTATCAGTGGCATGCCAATTATGGGGACAAAAAATCATATAGGAACTCAAATGGGAAAATATGGGAGCAGAGAGTACCCTTTTTGTGTGCTGTTTCTCTTCCTTTATTTTCTTATCAAAGTAATATATGCACACGGCAATATATAATATATAAATGTATATTATATTTATTACTTCTTACTATAGTGATATGAGAACTTATTTCCTACACTGTACCCCATAAATATGTACAAATATTACATATTAATCAAAAAATTTTAAATTGCCAAAATATTTTTTAAAAAGTGGGGAGATGAATGGGAATACTAAAACCCCACATGAATCCCTGCTCCCAGCAATAATAATTTATTGGGAAAGTCTCAGTTTTAAGAGATTTAGATATTTAATGCACCTAATTGCAAGGTCGGTTACTGGGACTAACAACAAAAGACAGGAAGTTAAAAAACGCTTGGCCTTCCCTGCCAAGATCCCTTAAGGGTAACTAGCAGTAAAAATGGCTAGCCTGGAGACATGGAAATACAGTCATCTCCTTTAATTCTCCTTAGCGGTTGGGGGCAGGGGAGCAGGTCGGCACACTCTTAAAGAGCCTGCAGGCTCACAGAGCCTGTGGGGCTGGTGGCGCGGAAGTTAAGAGCTAATGCCACGTGATGGCGACAAGCGACACTCTGGCTTTCCCGGAGTAGTCTCTATGGTATTCTTCCCAGCCCACCCGCCCCTTGGGCAGCGGCAGTCACGTGTCAGACTCCGGGTTTACGACAGGTGCTCACGTGATCCTGGCCTGCAGTCGGGTGGCTGCGGTGAGGTACCTGGGATCCTGAAGGGCGGGCGGTTAGGTCGTTACCGCCGCCGCCGCCGCTGGCGGACTAAACCGGGCGGCCAGGAGCGAGCAACCTGGCGGCTGAGGCGTTCACCGCATAGTGCCTACGGCACCGGGTCATCTCTTTCGGCGACCTCCGCCTTCGCGGTCCCCACCTTTTTGAGGGCGAAATCACTTTTGGGTTTCGAGACCTTGCGGCGTGAGGCCCCAAATCGGGGAGACTCCCCAATTTACCTGTCTTTTCCTCTATTCCTCCATCTCTTCCTTTGCACCACTGAATCGCTTGGTTTTTGGCTGGCCTGCTTGGCCGTGCCTTGAGGCCAAGTTCGGGGCGGTAAAGGTAACGGTGGGGAAAGCGGCCCCCCAGTGGACAAAGGCAGAGGCAAGAATAGAGCAGGCCTGAGGGCCGCAGTCAATGAGAATAGGCAGTTGAGGGGGTGAACGAGAAAAAAAGAGTACTGCGGATTTAGAAGGGACTGGAAAGGACTTGTTGCACGATGGAAGAATCTGACTCTGAGAAAAAGATGGAGAAAGAGAATCTGGGGCCGCGAATGGATCCTCCACTAGGGGAACCGGAAGGCTCGCTTGGGTGGGTGAAGGGTATTGTGTCAAACCTGGAAGGGAGGGTGTTTGAACTGAAGAGTATTGTGAATTAGAACACCCCACCCCCATGATAAATTGCATGATAAATTGCTTCGGTTCATCAGTAGGGTTGATTGATATACTTTTGACAACATAATAAACTGAAAAAGGGACTGGTGCCAATTGGGCAGTGAACCCTTGGGAAGGGGCATGTGGGTGTTCTAATTGAGACGGTTGCTTTGAATTATCAATAAAAGGCGATTAGATCTCACCATGTAAGAGATAAAAGGACTAGTATTTCTTAGAGACCAGTGGCCTAGAGTGTTTTCTGTGCCAATTTGTACCTGAATTTGAGACTTGTATTATATGTATTTTGTGCCATTAATGAGTGACATACATCTTGGAAGACTGCCAAGGTCCAAGGATGCTTCCAGATTTTAAAAAAAGAAAGTCGAATTTTAAAAAATATAAGATTTGATATATAATATTTAAATATGAAAATGTTCTTTGACTTATTACACCACCTGTATATGTTGTTGATCAATTTTTTAAGATGAGGAAAAGTCAAATTTTAATAACTCATTTATATTCCTAAATATATTCTCCTAGGAGCTGTCGCCAGAGGTTGTAGTTAGGGGACAAGAGCATGAACCCAGTTTTGTAGTTTATGAGGGCTGTTACTCTACTGAGGTTCCCCACACAGCTGCATTCACCTGTTGAATTAAACATGTTCTTTTGCTCCTGCACATTTATTTATATTTCTTTAATTTCAGTTTCTAAGGCAATTGGATCATGGGAACTCTTGTCTTTTGGTTTATGTCTACAGGTGGGTGCTACCAAATACAGCCATGAAGAAAAAGGTAAGATGTGTTAGGTACATCAGAAACATGATGGTAAAGGTAAGAAATAGTCATTCAGGAACCATAGAGTGGATATATACCATCTTTCCTGGACTATTGCAGGAACCTTCCTGATTCTTATTCACTGTGCCATTAGATTTTTTATTTTTCTAAAATATATAAATCTGAATGGGTGAATCCATATATACACCCACTATGTAGGAGTCTGCCTGCACATTTATTTTCAACCCAAATCAAAATGTTACACTATAAGATCTTACATCAGTTCTCCAACTGGAATTGTCCACTCTTCCTTTTATGTTGTTATGGCTCTATGCCTCACATTGGGGTTTAGGCAGAATTCTTAAGAGTGCAACTCTAGAGCATATTTCTTAAACTTCGAGGCTTCAGTATCGTTTGTGAAATGGTGATTTTACAAATCACCCATCTCATAGGTAGTTGTGAAATGTAAATGAATAAAATGCCTGTAGAGCACTTAGGGTCTAACATGGTTTAGCCTTATCAACAAGGATGCCTAAAAATACCAGAATTTTTTACATGATTAAAAACAAAATTTAGCTTAATTTAATCACTCCATAATATATAAATGTAGCAAAATATCATGTTGTACCCCAGAAATATATATAGTTAACTGTTTCTCAGTTAAAATATTTTTTTAAATAACAGAAAATCCCTTTTTTGTACAGATTTTTGGCTGGCTCAGTAGTGAAATTTTCTTAATTAGATAAAGTTACACAGAGAATGTGTTAGATTGAGTGTAGTACAAACCTGAGTGCAGTACATTTTCATTAATACTCCTTACATTTGTAATCAGAAATTTTTATAAAATATCTGTGATTGAAAGTAAAATGTGTATCCATTACATTTGAAAAGCAAGGTAATTGGAACAGTATTTTATAAATTTTAGATTTGAAAGGACTCTAAAAAGTCATTTTATCCAATTCCCTTCAAATACAAGAATATATGACATTCTTGACAGGTATTTTTCTCTCTCTGTTAATGCTAACATTGATAACAAAGTTATTTACCTTCATAAGGCCACAATTTCCACTGGAAACTTCTTCATTGTTAGAAGCTCTCCTTTTTATCTTTGTTTTTGAAGCTTGTTTATTCTTTGAAGAACATCTTTTGAGCATTTATCATATGTTAGGCACTGGAGATATAAATGGGACTCTCCCTGCCCTTTGGGAACTTAGAGTCTTGTGAGAATCAGGCTGAAAAGTGAGTAACTGCAATACATTATGTCCTTTGCAATGATAAAACAGTTTAATTGGGAGACTGAGATAAGACACCTAAGTCAGCCTAGGGCTTTAGGGTCAGAGAATCTTCTTGAGCAGATGATTACTAAACCAAGTGACATTTAGTAGAAAGAACAAAGAATGGAACATTGCTGGGAGAGAGTACAGTATAAAACAGACATAGAAGCAAGACTCCATGGAGGGCTGGTAACAGAGACTATAAGCTGTTCTCAGTTCAGTGTGGCTGGTTGCTAAAAGTTCTAGCTCAGATGGACAGGAGATGAAGATAGTGTAGTAGATAGGCTAGAGCTTATATATAGTTTAAAGCCTTAATCCTGTAGGTCATGGGAAACTTATAAAAAGAAGAGACAGAGAGCTGGGGTAGAGCACTTGCCTAGCATGTGTGAGGCACTGGATTGAATCCTCAGCATCACATAAAAATAAAATAAGGATATTGTGTCCACCTATAACTAAAAAATAAATATTAAAAAAAAGAGAGACAGAGTAATTAGTGAAACAAAATCATAGAGGGAAGTAGAAGGGAAAAGTTCAAGTGCTCCAGAGAGGTAGAAGAATTGACCTTGAGCCGGAGGAGGAAGAAATTTTAATTATGCTAAATCTCCTGCTAAGTAGTTCAGTGCATAAAACATTAGATTATAGGAGAATCGGGTTTAATTTCCTCTCGAGATGGTATTTTTCTAATCTAGTTCTAAGAATATTACATATTAATAACATAAATTCAGCTGGGTGCTTTGGCCCACACCTGTAATTAGTGACTTGGGAAGCTGAGGCAAAAGGATCACATGTTTGAAGTCAGCCTGGGCAACTTAATGAGACCCTGTCTCAAAAAATAAATTTTAAAAAGGGTCAGAATGGGGGCTGGGGCTGTGACTCAGTGGTAGAGCACTCGCCTAGCATGTGTGAGGCACTGAGTTTGATCCTCAGCACCATATAAAAATAAATAAATAAAGGTATAAAAAAGGGACAGAATGTAAAGTGGTAAAGAACCCTTTGGGTTTGATCCCCATTACCACAGAACAAACAAAAAACATAAAATCACTGTAGTTCTGTAGCCAAAAGGATGTGTGACCTGTGACAGGTAAGCACTTGGCTTCTGGAATGCTAGATATATCTGCATTCACCATTGGTTGGGAAACAGTTTAGTTAGTTACAAGTATCTACACCAGATTGTTGATACTGTTATTTCACTAAAATGCCAAATACAGGAGAGAAATAGGTCCTGTTACACTAGATTTACTCCAGATTGTTAACATTTTTCTTTCTTTTTTAGGTGCTGTTGATGGGTAAAAGTGGGTCTGGTAAGACCAGCATGAGGTCTATTATCTTTGCAAATTATATTGCCAGAGACACACGTCGGCTTGGTGCAACAAGTAAGATGTTTTATCTTATTGTAAAGTGAGGTGATCTTAACTATTAATCTGCATAACACACTTGGTTGCATAGCTTGGGAATGCAGAGGTTGAAGGATTTTTGGAGCATGTTCCCCTTTTTGCATTTCTCCTCAGAGAAATGTGGCCTAATTCTGATTCTTACTGCTCACTCTCTTGGAAGGCTTTTTTGCTTTCTAGTTTGCTTACAAAGTGGGATGCCCTCTTCCAACTTCTTGCTTATCCTGCTATTTCTTAACCAGCATAGGGTCCTTTGTGTTTGTTTGTTTTGGGGGAAGAGTGTTTGTTTTTAATTGTTATTGTACAAAGGGAAATTCTTAGGTATTAAGAAGCATAAATAAAATCCAAAATTTTTTGAAGCTGTAGTTAGTCCTTGTCCTCATTCAAAGGTAAACTACAGGGGTGGGAAGAATGGAAATTAACCTGATATTCTCATCCTAGATACACATAGATGGTCTCACTGGAGTTTTCTATTCTGACATGGGAAATATCTTATTGCTCTTTATGGTTGAAATGTTAGTATATAGACTTGCTGGGTTGCCATGGCCACCAGGCCAGTGTATCTAGGATCCTAGGAGAGCCCTTCTGTCTGTGAGCTGCAATGTCATTTCATTCTGTGGCATCCAAGCATTTCTGGATTCTTCCTTCCTTGGTCTTTGACTTCCAAGTGAAGGAGGCATTACATACCTGACCTTTAAATATTCCTGATCTGTGTTTCTAGCATCTTGAATGTTTTTAGGGATAAGTCACCCATAAGAATAGTGTCTCACTCTGGTTTCAAGAATAGTAAACATCTTTTAAACACGTTATTGTCCAGATTCTGAGATAAAAAGGAGAAGAAAACCTTATTTCTGTTCTTATAGGGCTTGGAGTATAGTATTCACTTTCATAATTAGGGCAGGTTTGATGACTACAAAGCTGTCTCTTAAGCAGAGATCCAAATCTATTTTCCCTCATTTCCATTAGCTGGTTTTCTTTCTGTTCTTGTAAGCTTTACAAATGTTTGAAGATGTTCAGTGTCTCAGTTTATCCTAGTCATCCCCTGCCTCCCAAATCTTGTCTTTCTTAAGTTAAACATCTCTAGTTCCTCCATCTATTCTTCATTTGACATAATTTGGAAGTATTTTTAAGGATTTGTTCAAACTTATTTACATTTTTCTTATGTAGCTGTGGTCTGATCAGGGCAGAGTAGGCCTATTACATCTCTTATTCTGGATATTACATTGCTATTAGTAACAGAGTAACCCCCATCTTCTTTTATGGAATGACCTTCATTACACTGAGTCATACTAAAAAGCCCCAGTTCCTCTTCAGATATATTGTTATTAAAACATATTGTTCTGGGTCTTGTGCAGTTAATATTTTGAACCTAAGTATGAATGCTTATTACTAAATTTTGCTTTATCCCATGATATATTTCTGCACCCTGTGTATGTTAACTGTAAAATTCAAAACAAGTCACTGTCTCTCTGATCTGTGTTTCTTCATTTCCTTTTCTATAGTAAAGGGTTTGGATCCTATGTTCATTGTTACTCTCTCGTATATTATCTATCCTTCCAGCCTTATGCAGTTTGTACATTTGATGAGTATGTCATTTGGTTTCGATATTGGTCAAAAATTTTGGACAAGATATTGTTCAATGGCCTGTTGTACCTATATCGGGCTTCTGGAAAATCTGTCTATCCATTCACATTTCTTTCTATCTTGATTTGATAGATTTTGAAATTTTTCTTTTCTTCCAAGTTATATCTAGGCCTAGAACCTATATGATTTCAGTAGATTAAAGAAGCAAATGTTTATTGAACAACTGTCATTTGCCAGGCTTTTGTATTCTGTTTTATTTGTGTTAGTCCTCATATTAACTTTATTCTAATAGATAACAAAAGTACAACTTAAAAATTAATTTCACTTAGCTAGTAAACATTAGAGCTGGAATACCAATCTGTGCTCAACTTCTGTTTATTATATCACAATCTATGAACACTACTCTGAACAATTCCTGGCAGACTCCTTTTTCTTTGTGTTTAAAATTCTGCACAATTTGTTGAAGAACCCCTTTCTAATCCCAGTGATGTTTCTGATTTTAACTGATCAGCAGACTTGATTTATTATTGAATCCAATGAACAGACTCACAACCAAAATTTTGGAACTACTCAAACTGCTTAAAGTAATTTCAACATAATCTAACAGCATCATTATGAACAGAATGTTGCAAATTATGTGGATCCTATTCACTAAAGTAGGCCATTTATTAAATGGGTAATTTTCTGAAACTTCTCTGTGTGTTAGGCACTGTGGATGGGCTCTTGTCCTTAAGGATATCTCAAGTGGGAGCTTTATTAATATACTTTGTTAGCAATTATTATATCTCCTTAAAGGTAGTAAAAGTATACTTAAAAATATGTTGGCTTTAATGCTTTAGCATATCATCATTAGCTAGTTTGTTATTATTGAAGAAAGGTCTGTTTTATTGCTAAATATATAGACTAGTTCAAAATTCCTATAGTGCATTGCTTTTTACTTGATATTCCTTTTATGCAGTTGCTAATTTCTTTAAAAGTAGCAAAAGAGTACTTCTTTTAAAATTTACATTGACTTTAATGTTTTAGTGTTTTCCTAGTTTGTCATTTCTTGAAAAAGTCCAGTTTTATTTTGTTAAATTTAGAGCCTACTGTGTTTGGAAATTTGAAGTAAGAATACAGAATGATGATGTTATTAATTTATTAGGGGGGATGTTAAAATGTGTTTGTTGGAATAGTAAATTTGTCAATAAAAATATGATTATGAAGTATTTTAGTCTCAAACACTGTTGACAGCTCCAAGATTTCCTACCTTCTCAAAATTCTCTTTTCTCTGGGCTTTTATTTAATGCTTTATTACCCTGGTTTTCTTCTTTTATCTTTAACCATTCCTCCCTGCTTTTAAAAAAGATAATCTTTATCATAATATTTTCTTCTTTCTGCCCCATAAGTGTATGCAATTCCCCAAAGCTCTGTTTTTGCTTCTTTTCGGTTTCTCATAACCTCAGGACAGGAAGATTAGCAGAGCCAAAGGGCCAAGAACGTAAGAGGGAAGCAGAAAATGGGGGTTAGATCATCCTGAGGTTATCCTCTGGCCCCTTTTTTCCGGGTGTATGCAATCATGCATACTCCGAATGACATGTTCTTTTTCTTTTAAAAGAATGAAATAAAATATACATTTTGGAGAGATTGCTCTATCTATAATATGAAATGTAGATCAGAGGGAGGCAAGGATAGAAACAAATTGACTAGTTAGGAAACTATTTTAGTAAACTAGGAAAGAGATGAGTGCTTGATTTGGGTGTTGGTAGTGGATACGTTGAGAAGCTAATGGATTTGGGGTATATTAAAGAGGTGGAGTCAAGAGGACTTGCTGGTAGATATGGGGAGAATGGTGAGGGAATGAGTGAACTGAAAGATGAAACTAAGGTTTTGTGATAGGCAACTGGTTGAATTTACTAAGAGATAAAAGACTGAAAAAAGAACTGATTGGGGGGAAGACAGGGGACATGACTTAATCTGGATATGTTGAGTTTGGGATACTTGTGATTTATTCAAATGGAAATGCACTGTGTGAGTCAGAAAGGTAGGAGAGAAATCTGTACTGAAGCTTCTTTTTTATGAATTATCAATATCCAAATTGTATACAAAATAATATGAATATATTATCTTACTTTGGGGAAGAATACATAGATGAGAAAGGTGACCAAGAATGGAGACCTGAAGAAATCCAACATTTAAGGGACAGAAAGAAGAATAGGAGCCTGTGAGGGAGGATCTTTCAGAGAGTTTGTAGGTATATCAGAGACCAAGAAAAGAGATTTTTTTTGAGAAGAAGAGTAGTCAACAGTGTCATGCTGCAGAAAGTAAGACAAGGACTAAAAAGTCCACTGGATTTGGTAATGGGGCCATTGGTCACTTGATGAGAACAAATTCTATCATATGGGAGTAGAATCTAGATTTCTTTCCCATTTGCCCCATATCTTAAAAGTCACTGAATCCTGTCACTTCTTTTGTTATTGTCTTTCCCTTTCTCAGTAGCACTTCTTTCCATTTTTTTTTAGTACTAGACCGTATACATAGTCTTCAAATTAATAGCAGTTTGAGCACCTACTCTCTCGTAGACTCTGTTGGAAATACAAAGACATGTAAGATATGATTCCTTTTCCAAGGAGGGGGAAGTAAAGGGGAGAAGGGAAGTAGTTTGAGCACTTACTATGTGCCAGGCACTTCATATATGATAACCCATTGAATCCTCACAGCTATTCTGTGAGGTCAGTACTATGCCCCTTCTTTCTTTTTAAATAGAAATGGAAACGAATACTCAGAACTTAAGTGGCTTGCCCAAAGTCACAGAGTTGTAGAGCTGGTACTTGAACTCAGATCTGTTTGGCTCCAAAGCTTATATGCTTTACTTTTTAATGCTTTGCTATCTATGATCTAGTTTATGAGAAGGTAAAATTGCCCAAAAGTTAGATAATACTCAATTTAAGCAACAGCTTTGAGATAGTCAAAGAAGAAATGCCATAATAACATTTGACTATCATATAAATTATATAGATAATAATTTCTAGTCTTAGAGTACTTTTCAGTATAAATATTTTCATTATTCCTCCTTGGGATTTTTAGTGCCTGGCAGAGAGTAGATGCTTAATAAATGTTTGAATGAATTTAGTGGGAGAAATGACGGTAAGTGGGGTGAGATAGGCAGGGCTTTTAGAGGAGTGGGATTTAGTTTGGGTCTTGAAAGATGAATATAACTTTGAAAGAAAGATGGGGTGGGCTTTCTAGGCAGAAGGACAGAGTAGGTGAAGGATAGCGGGGAGGGAAGTGTAAGGCAGAGGTCGCAAACAGGCAGCCTGTGTGCTAGATAAGGCCTATAGACAAATTTTGTTTGGCTTGTCCATTGTTTTAGAAAAATTGGAATTAGTTATCACATGTCAAAGTTTTCATAAAAATCTGAATTTCCCACTGCTATTGAAAAATTGAAAGATCTGGCAAACCTGAGCCAGCATTCTTGCAAGAGCTCAGTAACTGCTGCCCATTCTATTGGATGGATGTTTATCCTCTATATGTGGCCAACTTTGATTGTATGTTTACTGGCCTGGCCCCTATTAGCAAGTTTGCGACCCCTGATGTAAGGTATGTTGGGGTTGGGGAGGTAGTGGGGTTTGGGAGGACTGTGAATAAGCCAAATTGGGCTGGAATGAAAGGTTTTATTAATGTGAATTATTGGGGGATATATAGGTAGATTGGAAGCCAAATTGTGAAGGACCTTGACTGTCCCCCTTTAGGGACGGAGGAGCCATTGAAAGTATTTGAATGGGGAGTGACATGTTCAAAGTAGTGTTAAGAAGATGAGCCTGACAGTAGCCTATAGGACGATGTAAAATGGGTAAGGTTTTTCTGGTAGGGAGTTCAGTTATGGATCTCTTGTAGCAGTGTTTGCATGAGATGATAATGGAATTGAGAGATTTCAAAGAACTAGCAATGAATTGAATGAGAACCTAGGAGACACAATAGGGGGAAACGTAGAGTCATTAACTGAAAAGGAATCAAGACAGGAGTTAGTTTGGTTATGTTTTATGTTTGTTTTGTGTTCGGTTTTTGTTATTGTTGTTTTACTTTTTCATGGGGGAAGTTGGTGAGGGCAGGTGGGACAGGAAGATCTATTAAATGGTATATGTTGCTGTCTTATATGTGGAAATTTAACATTGGTAGTATAATTGGAGATTGTTTCTACTCTGAGTACTAAACTACTAAAAAGTAAAATGACTTACATAAGAGCCAATTCTGTAGCTCAGGGTAGTTTAGGTACCCACCTTGCCACTAAACCACATTACTAAGCTGAAAATCACCTTCTTGTTGTGGCTTTGAGCATTTCACTCCACTTTGGTCCTTCTAAATTCCATGGGTTAGTGCTTTGCTTATTTTGAATTTCACCTTGCATGCTGCAATTACTAGATTTGTCATACTTGTCTTCCAGTTGATGTAGAACATTCTCATGTTCGATTTCTGGGAAACCTGGTATTGAACCTGTGGGATTGTGGTGGGTAAGTACCATCATCTACTTACTTGTTTGTAAAGCCAATGGCAGTAACCATGGCTTCTAGTATAATCAGTATGACAAATATACCTACAGTAACTGTTATTTATAATAGATACATTGGATAGAATTATTTCATACTTGGTACTTGATTAAATAAAGATCTCTGATTTTTGTTAACTGTGGACGTGCCTTCTGTATGTGACATGTTTAAGTATCTCTAACACAAACTTCACCTAGATATGTGTAGTATAGGTTAAGCATTCTCTATTTTGCAGGGGCATAAATTGGATTTCTTTTGCGGTGTTAGATGATTTGACACAAGTGCCAAGCTTTTAGCTACCACACCATAATAATTTGTTTTTAATAATTAAAAAAATTATCTCCAGGCAATCTAAGCACTATAGATCAAACTCTGAGCATGTGCAATCTGGCTGAGTTACACACTGTTAGAAAGTAGGAGACAGCTCTTCTCATGACCAACGCACTCACCAAAAAAAAAAAAAAATTTTTTTTTTCATCACAAATTCACACACTCACTGTGCTTCTATGCCAATGTTCAGTGCTACTCTTTGGCCATTTATATCTCTGATATGAAGCAGCAGTATGTAGTGCACAGTGGTTAGGAATATAGGTACTGGAGTTAGGTTGGGGTTTATATCTCAGCTTTGTTAGCTGTTTTATCTTGGGTAAATCATTTAAACTCTGAGCCACAGTTTCTGGTACAAAATTAATAGTAATGGTACCAACTCAGGGTTATTTTGATAATTGAGATTTTATATAAAAATACATACCACAGTGTCTCACAAAATAAGTAGATATTATTGTCAGCTCTGTTTCCCAGGCCTTAGTATAAAACCAAATAAAGAATAGGAGCTCAGTGAATATTTGTTGAAAGGGTAATGTGATAGCCAAATACTATCTAAGAAAATGATTTCATTCCTGTTAGCAGATGGATCACTTAACATCCTAGCAGCTCTCTCCATGTAATCCTTACTCATTGTCATTATTTCCAGTTCTCTAGTCTGTGTAAAGATATTAGTCCAAGTCCCTTGCTTTAAGATATAATCTTCCAAGGTCAAGTAGCTTATTAATAGCAAGATACAGAACTAGAACCTAGATTCATATCCCACTCCCCCATCCCCTGCTACACAATGGTACTATTTTCTGCTGTCTAGCTATTGACTGAGGACTTCTTGGGAAGTGGCATACAGCGTAAGAAGCAAAGACCAACATTCTTCTAAAAAATTATCATTACAGTTATTTTCATATAGTTTAGAATATTTGACTATTGAGTTCTTCATTCAGAAAAATTTCATTGAGCATCTGACACTCCTTTAAATCTGAGAAACTGAGGAATAGTACCAAACATGGTTCTTGTCTTGCTGTCCAGGGAAATGAATGTCATTAATTAAAGACCCATATAAGTATGTGTAATGTCATACTTGTAGTAGGTGTTGGCAATGAGAGTAATGTATTGGTAAATGAGCCTATGGTAAGTACATTGGCTCAAATCAGGGATGTCAGGGAAAGTCATAGTTTGTATGAGGAAATGTGGATTGAATTGAAACCTAAAGGAACAAGGAAGAATTAATTAGATGAAAAAGCATGGGAGTAGTATCAGAGACAGAGTGAGCAGCATGTATAAAGGCCCTATGGTGGATAAACCATGGCCCACTTGAACTGGGAAAGGGTCTATGTGTATAGAGCACCAAAAGAGGAGCAGAGGGTGATGCAAGTTGTGTCTCAAGAGGTAAGGTAAAGGGACTGGGGATATAGCTCAGTTGGTAGAGTGCTTGCCTTGCATGTACAAGGCCCTGGATTCAATCCCTAGCACCACACACATACACAAAAAGAGGTAAGGTAAGACCAGAATTATTTGCTATTGTTTGCCCTATAAATTGTAGCCTTATGATTATCTTTTGCATTGATGAAGCTTGAACTGAGGACTTGCTTACTATCTGTTTTTCCTACCAGACAAGACACCTTCATGGAAAATTATTTCACTAGCCAACGGGACAATATCTTCCGAAATGTGGAGGTTCTGATTTATGTCTTTGACGTGGAGAGCCGCGAACTTGAAAAGGACATGCACTATTATCAGTCATGCCTGGAAGCCATTCTCCAGAACTCTCCAGATGCCAAAATTTTTTGCTTGGTTCACAAAATGGATCTGGTACAGGAGGATCAACGGGACCTGGTAAGAAATGGAACGGGTGCTACACAAATTTGTACCATACTCTTTTCAGCAAAAAAGTTCCCAGAATTAAGCTTTCAAACTAAAATCTTATCATTTTTTTTAAGAAAACATTCTTAAAAACATTTTTTCATGGTAAGAGAAATGTGATATTCAATTAGCAAATAAATTTTAAAATTAGGTAAGGAATCTGACCATGTGACATCACTAAGCAGCCTTTATTTTTAAAATGTTTATTGCTCCATGGTTTACTGTCAAGCCTAGAGACCCACCAAGAATGAGAGGAAGAAAGGTTGTTGCTGTCACTGGGTTGACATAGAAACTGGTAGTTACAAGTCCATGTGCCAACCATACTGTGAGGCTCTAGGCCAGGTCCTTCATAATTGCACTGACATAGTATGTTTCTCTTCTTTTCTAGTACAAATGACTTAGTACTAGAGAAGACACAGTAGGAGGTGAAGTCACCAAGATGGTATAGTAGGAAATATCAGCCTTCATCCCCTCATGATAAAAAAATGTAGATAACTACCTATAAACTAGTATAGCCTAGAGAGGGATCAAAGACCCATCAGAGAAAAAAATAAAGTAGAAGGCATAAAATCCTACATAGTTTTGAGACTCCAGGACTGGCAGATCAAAAACATAGTCTAGTTCTAGTTCACTTTATAGGAGAATAAGATTTGTAAGGTCTGAAGTGAAAGAGAAGATCCCCCTCTATTTCTTAGGGTATAACTAAGGAAAGCAGTTTTAGAATATACTAGTCATATAGAAGAATATAATTCTTCCTTGAGTTGTAATGTTAGAGTTTAAGTCTAAAGGAGTTTGGGTAATAGCTATGGTAAGGAATACTTTTTTCCATGACTATTTACAGGATTGTCTCTACTATTCGAATGTTTCTAGATTATTTTGCAGGCTTTCAAAAACCATTTGACAAGGTTCTGCATTTGACTCAGAACTGTACTTTTGAATATCCAGTAGTTTTTTTTTTAACTCTTTCCCCTTCTCCATCTCCCAGAAAACTGTGTATAAGTATAGGTCCTGCCAGGCACAGTGGCACGCACTTATAATCCCAGCAACTCGGAAAGCTAGGGCAGAAAGATTGCAAGTTTGCAAATTTGATGCTAGCCTCAACAACTTAGCAAGACCCTACAAAACTTAGCAATACCCTGTCTCAAAATTTAAAAAATGAAAAGGGCTGGGAATGCGACTCAGTGGTTGTTTTAGTCAGCTTTTTCACTGCTGTGACTAAAAGATTTGACCAGAACAATTGTAGAGGAGGAAAAGTTTATTTGAGGGCTCACAGTTTCAGAAATCTTAGTTTATAGAAGGTCGGCTCCATTCTTTGGGGCTTGAGGTGAGGTTGAACATTCATGGCAGAGTGTGTGGCATAGGGAAGCAGCTCATATGAGAACAGGAAGACTCCACTTTTCAGATACAGATATATACACCAAAGCTATGCCCTAATTCCCACCTCCTCCAGCCATACCCTATCATTTCAGTTACCACTCAGTGAATTCCTCTCAGGGGATTAAATCACTGATTGGGTTAAGACTATTACAACCCAATCATTTCTCCTCTGAACCTTCTTGCATCGTCTCATACATGAGCTTTTGGGGGACACCTCACATGCAAACAATAACAGTGGTAAAGCACCCCTCGCTTAAATCCCCAGTACAAAAAAAAGTATGGGTCCTGAGTTGGTGAAGCTTTAAAAATAATTTCAATCCTTAGCCAAAATTACAATTAAATCTAGAACATTTCAATAAATGAGCTCCTTATGAATGTTTCAATCACTTATAATTTTGAATTAGATTTTCTTTCATATGACTATCCCCCAAAGATATATTAATATTCTTTAGTGGATTTTAAGCTTAATATCTTTAATTTCATTAAAGATTTAAAGTTTGAAGTTTTAAAGTATAAATAATTAAGTGCTTCTCAAAATACAAAGTTCCGTTAAGATTTATTTCCCTGCATGTGCGTGAATGTTGTGGTTTTCCAGAGAAACAGAGGCAATGAGATATGTTTGTATATAAAGAGACAGAAAGAGATGAGGGAAGTATTTATTTAAGTAATAGCCTCCACTGAATGTGGAGGCTGGCAGTTCTGAAATCTTGAGAGCAGGTCCTTAGACTAGAGACCCAGGAAAAACAGTCAATGTTGCAGTTTAAGGCAGAAGGCAATGTGAGGGTAGGTTCCCCTCTTCTTTATAATATCAGTCTTTTTCTCTAAATGTCTTATAGATAAGGCCCATCCACATTATGGAGGGTAATCTGTTTTACCCAAAGTCTACTGAATTAAATGATAATCTCATCTAAAAAGTACTTTCACAGTGACATCTGGGCTGCTGTTTTACCCAGTGTTGAGTACTATGGCCTAGTCATGTTAACAAAAAAAACTAACCATTATGGTCCACCCTTTTCAACTAGGCACTCATACACATTTTCTAAAAGCATAATTAATTTCCAAATAAATATAATAACACAATTATAATTCCACATAACTTGATACAACTTTTCTGCATACAACTAGAAATACACTAACTCTTTCCAGATAAGTCCTTGGGTAATGTTTATTCTTCTACTTTCTATCCTGTAACTTAAATATTACAATGTAAATAGTACTTAAAATAATATTGATATAAAGTTTATATATCATATGTTCATGATAAACGGATAAAAGTGAAAGACATGCTTAGTATATATCCACTTATACATATTCATAACAAAATCAAGGAAGAAATACTCATGACAGTTATAATTCTCATTTACATGATCTTGGCTGGTATTTATAACTGCCTTCTTCAATTCTGGATTGCCTTTGCACCTCAGCTGGTTATATTTCTTTACTGGTAGGATGACCCTAAAACCATTAGTAGACCTAATGGTCTAAGCCATTAGTAGACCTGCCTGAACTGGGTAGTTGTGGTTTTCCATTACTTTAATTACAGGGTATGATATTATTAATAGATACCCTGAGGGATCTCTTTTATTTTTGACATACTTTTCCCAAACTCCATCGTGAAATATAGTCCAATTTCCCCATGAACATATTTTTTCCAGATATGTTCCTTCTAAGTCCCTGACCATCCATGATAGTTAGGATCAGTCACCCCAGAGAGCACAGGAACTCCCTTTTTTGCCAATTCATTTAGAGGCATGAGGACCCCAAAGTAGCTGGTGGCAGTTTTAATCTCTAGTTCAGTTGAATTATTGTTATATTTCCTGGCATACTCATTCCTGCCTTTGGAACTGAGACCTTCAGGCCAGCAGAGTATAAAGTCATAGAGACAAGAAACAAAAACTTTGTCCTTTACCCTTAGTAATGGCTAGTGCATTACTAAGGATGATAATAAGTGGTGCCACTCCCATTACCACTCTTTGAATCCTGGAGCCATGAATCCTCACTGTGGTAGAAAAAGCAGCAAACATTGGATGCTGAATGAGAGCATATAGCCTCCCAGACAGCCTTGTCCCAGCCCTATAAATTTTTGCCACCTAACTGAGCTTTCAAAAACCCACTCTATCATTCTGTCAAGCCAGCTGCATTAGGATGGTTAGGAACATGATAAGAACAATAAAGTCTGGGCCCATTGCTTTATTTTATTTGCTGTGGAGGAAGTTCCTTGATTAGAAGCAATATCATGTGCCATACCATGATAGTGGATGAAGCATTCTAAATTTACAGATGGTAGTTTTGGTAGAAGTACTGCATAAATGGAAGGTGAATCAATACCCAGAATTAAGTGTCTATTCCAATAAGTGTAGAATGCTGCCCCTTGCATGATAGAAGCAGACCATTATAATCAAGTCATCATCATATAATTGCCTGTTCACCTGGAGGACTGGTATGTATTTTGGATTCAGTGTTGGTCTCTGCTGTGGCACCCATCAGTGGCCACAGCCAGGACAGCCTTGGTGAGTGAAAGTCTATGTTGCTGAGCCCACATATTACTTTTAACCCTTTCACCATGTCCATTTAGTTTCCTGAACCCATTGAGGTGGATAAAGATACAGACTGACTGGTATCCACAGAACAGGTCATCCTATCCACTTGAATATTAAAATCCTCTTTTATTGAGGTTACCCTTTGGTGGGCATTCACCTGAGACACAGATATCTTCACAATTTTTTTTTTGTCTATTGGAAGAGATTTATCTATATACCTCTTCCATTTTTCCAGATATGTTCCTTCTAAGTCCCTGACCATCCAGCAAACCAATGGCTACAGCTCATGAGTCATAGCTGTATATCTGGCCATTTCTCCTTCCAAGCAGAGTGAACAACCAGTTGCTCAAGGTTCTTTCCAATGGGAGGATTTCACCTTCAACACTTTCTTTTAGGGATGTCCCAGAAATGGGCTACAGAGCTACAGCTGTTCACTTCTAGGTGATGCCCATGTATCATGCAGAACCATCTATAGACCAGGCCCTAGTCTTCTCTTCCTCAGTCAACTGATTATAGGGAATGCTCCATGAAGTCTTAGGTGTGGGCTGTAAGAAAAGGTAATGTAGCAGCAAAGGAGGACTGCAGGTATTTGGAACACTTCTTAAAATGTAACTTACTTATGCCCTCAAGACTTTCATGGGCCCAGTCTCACAAATATATGACTTTAACTTGGTGATGGAGAGCTGCTATAAATGTCTGACTTTATGGTTTGGTAGATTAAATAACAACCAGTTCCTGATGAACAGCACAGTTCCCATGGTAACTTGGTAGCCTGTGGGACATGTTCAGTTTGTATGTACTATGGCCTAGTAATTGGCCAAGAGCTGTTTCTTGAAAGGAAAGTAATTATCTGTGGAGAATAGTAGGGCTTTGTTTCAGTACCCTAAATACGCGCATTGCAGTTCACCAATAGTGGCCTGTAAAAGGCTCCAAACAGCTTCCCTATGTGCTCCTGACACTTAAAGCATTGTTGAATTTGTTGGACAATATGGTCTAAGTGCAGCTTGCACAGCTGCCTGGACCTGTCGCAGAGCCTTCATTGGTGCTGGGCCCCATTCAAAAGTAGCAGCTTATTTGGGTCACTCAGTAAATAAGCTGGAGTAATGCATCTAGAGTAATATTTTGCCTTCACAATCTACATAGGCCTATTAGATGATGTACATTTCTCTTTTGTCCTTAAAAAGTAAAGGTAACAGACTTGGGTTGTGGCTCAGTGAGGCACTGGGTTCAATCCTATGTACCACATAAAAATAAATAAATAAAATAAAGGTATAGTGTTGTCCATCTACAACTAAACATTTTTTTTTTTTTAAAAAGGTAGCATACTCCTGAATTTTTGTCACATTGCTTTTCAGCCTTCTGACATTCAGATGTCTTTCCAATAAGTCTGGTGTAACTACTTCTTGCTCGCTGGGTTTGATCAGCATAATGTCATTAATGTGATGGACCAGTGTAGTATCCTGTAAAAGGAAAAGGTGACCAAGAGCCCTATAAATTAAATTATAACATAGGACTAGAGAGTTGGTATCTCCCTCAGTAAGTCAGTGAAGGTGTTTTGCTGGCCTTGCTACCTAAAAGCAAATTGCTTCTGGTGGATTTTATGGGCAAGTCTGGAGAAAAAGGCATTTGTCAGAAAAATAGTTGCATATAGGTACCAGGGGATGTGTGAGTTTGCTCAAGGAATTGGGCCATATCTTTTACAACAGTTGAAATTATAATCACCTCCTGAGTAAGCTTATGGAAATCCATGTCCAAGAGCTAGCTGCCTTCTGTAGAGCCTGAAGAGGCAAAATGAGTTGGGATGTGGTGGGAATTGGTAACCTTGTATCTTTTAAATCTTTTATGGTGGCAATAATTTCCACAATCCCTTCAGGAATTCAATATTGCATTTGGTTTATTATTTTCCTAGGAAAAAGCAGTTCTAGTGGTTTTCACTTGACTTTTCCTGCCATATTAGCCATCACACCACAGATAAGGGAACCAATGTGGAGATTCAGTCAGTTGCTGAGTATGTCTGTTCCAAATATGTACTCTGGAATTGGGATATAACCACAGTATGGTTTGGGGAACCATGGGCCCACTGAACTAAAACTTTATTGACCACTGTATTAGCATTCTCTATAGGAACAGAATCAACCGGAAGTATAATTATAAAAAAGGATTTATTAGGTTATCTTATGCCACCAGAAGCTGGATAGTCCACAATGGCCATCTGCAGGCTGGAGAGCTGGAAGAACCAGTAGCTGCACAGTCCACAGGCTGAGCCCCAGAACAATTACTGACAGAGTCCACTTTGGAAGAGTGAAGAAAATAGAGTCCCATATCCTCAGATGATCATAGCAGCAGTCAAGAACCCGTTTCAGAAGAATTGAGCTTACATCTGCTGCTGCTTCCTTGTTCTTCCAACTTTTATTCCATCCAAGCCATCATCCTATTGGTTGGTGCTGCCCACATTTAGGGACGGTCTCCATTTCAGTTGGCTATACCACATGTCAATCCTTCCTAGACACATCCTCACTGACACACCCATAAATCCCTTAATCTTTAGCATCTCTTAATCCAAATATCCACCCCCTCGTCAACTTGATATCCAAATATGACTCTTTACATCTCACTTAATCTCCAAATAAACACAACAAGGTTATAATTCTACCTAACATAACTATCCTTCCTACAACCGAATACACTAGTTCTTTCCCCAGAATAGAAGAATAAACAAAAACACTACTAATGTTAAGTCAATCAGTATTACTTTACAGAATGAATAACAGGAGAGTAACAATTATTTCCTCTTAATGCATTTGTTAAGTATGCCCAAACATATTCTTAGTGGAATAGGGAAGAATTATCAATGGCAATTACAATCCTCATTTCTGTAACTGGTCATGTGGCCATAGTTGGTATTTATGACTACATTCTTCTACTACCCATTCTGTATTTCCTCTACCTTCAACAACTACCTCAGCGGTCTTGGTTCTTTACCTAGAGGAGTGACCCACACCTTCATTCCTAAAGGGTCTAAGACATTTGTCATCTTGTCTGGATTGGGTTGTTGTAGTTTCCCATTGATCTTAATAAGGGGACAGAGTAATACCAAGAGACACCCTAAGGGATCTCTTGTACTCCAGGAGTATGCTTCCTTATCTCCATTGTGGAGTAACAGTCCAATGTCCCCTTGATAATCTGGATCAATCATCCCCACCAGTACCATAACTCCTTTCATAGTCTGTTGACTCAGAGGCATGAGGAGCCCAAGTGTCCATGGTGAAGTCTTAACTTCCAGTTTAATGAAATCATTGTTGTATCTCCAGGCAGAAGCATTTCTTCTGAAAGTAAGACTTCTAAGCCTATACAACATAAGGTTGCAGGGAAGAAGCAAAAGCTTTCCTTGTGGGTTATTAGGAGTAATGATGAATGAGTAGTACCATTCCTGTCTCACCCCTTGATTCCTGGACCTGTGAATTCTAGCAATAGGAGAGATAGTAACATATTGGATGCTGATTCAGAGTGTTCTGAAGGTTCTGAAGAACCTTGCCCTAGCCTGCAATGTATTACCACCTAACTGGTGCTGTAACTACAACTTCAAGAGTCTGTTCCATCATTCTTTGAAACTAGCTGCTTCAGGATGGTGGGGAATATGGTAAGACCAGTGAATCCCATGAGCATGAGCCCATTGCCTCACTTCTTTGGCTGTGAAGTGAGTTCCTTGGTCCAAAGCAATGCTGTACAGAATTGCTATACCAGCCACATGTACTTAGGCATGAATGGCTTGATCTTTGAGTCAAGCATATGCTACTGGCATGAAGAACCAGGTAGTATGATTATAAAAAGGGATTTATTAAGTTGGCTCATGTGACCAGAAGCTGGATACTCCACAGTGGCCATCTGCAGTCTGGAGAGCTGGAAGAACCAGTAGCTGCACAGTCCAAGAGGCCAAAGCCTAGAATAGGAGGGATCAATAGTGTAATCCTAGTCTAAGACTGAAGGCTTCTGGAGAATCACTGGCAGAGTCCACTTTGGAAGAGTGAAGAAGCTAGAGTCCCATATCCTCAGATGATCACAGCAGCAGTCAAAAAAACCCGTTCCAGAAGAATTGAGCTTGCATCTGCTGCTGCTTCCTTGTTCTTCCAACTTTTATTCCATCCAAGCCATCATCCTATTGGTTGGTGCTGCCCATGCTTAGGGAGGGTCTCCGTTTTGGTTGGCTCTCTCACATGTCAATCATTCTCTTGACATACCCATAAACTCCTTAATCCTCATCATCTCTTAATCCTATCAAGTTGACCACTACAACTACTGACTTTCCTACTCTTGACTAGTGGATTATAGTAATATTTTGTGACTCCTGGAATTTCAGAGCCAGTGCTCAGTCGTCTCCCAAAGGTTGGATCCTTTCCTTTTCCCCAAAGCACAGTTACCCTCATAAAAGGTCTTAGGTTCATTTGGAGGAGGCAGGGAGGAAAAATAATAGTATAAACTTTGGGCAGTATAGTGGGGTCCTTCCTTACCTGGACCCACCCTTTTTATTCAAGATGCTCTAGGTCTGTAAACTAATACAAGTCTATTGAGGGGTCCTGACTCTGTTCTTATGGTTCAAGTTAGATTTTGGACCACTTGACTTAGACTCTTCTACTTATATAGAAGAAGTGGGAATTTAGTCGATATCCCATCTATTTCACTTCTAAGGACCACCATGATCAACTAGCAAACACCATAGGTCTCAGTCAGAGACCTACTCTGTCAGATTAGACCTACCTTGCATTTGGTGAGTGTCTCCACCTTGCTCCTACCACTTCAGGATCCAACTGCCATCATTGCATTTAGGTTCCCAAATTCAGTGGCAGCAGTTCCCACTGTCAGGTCTGGCCTACAGAGAAGAGTGATCAGAGCAGGGAAGGAAGCTGGGCTCCTCTCACAAATTTATTTCTCACAGTTATGGTGAAAGGTCTCTTCTGGCACTTCCCAAGATTGGTAAGTAGGTCTTAAATGACAAATCCATTTGAACATTCCAGTCTCCCTAAGCCTTTGGATACCTTCCCTTATATACTAATGCAGGTCAGGTATTTCAGCTTCACTTAGCATAGGCCATTTGGGGTTCATATTTCAGCCAAGCAACCAAACCATTAGAAACCTAAGAGAGATGGTGATGGTAAATCAGGTCTGTTTTAAGACAGCTACCTCAGGGGATATCATTACCTTCCCCTGAGGCAAAGTAGGGTTAATTTTAAATCTCAATGTAGTGGCTGCTTCTATTTGCAAAGACTCATGAGAAGTTAGGAGTTCAGTGTCCTAGTCTTCATTGAGATCTTCCCATATGACTCTTATTCCAATTTCTAGAATCCTATTCTTTCAGTCAGCACTCCAACAGAAAATACTCTGTTTAATTGGGAATTAAATATGCATTGTGATTTATCCACTCACAGGATGAGATTCCAAGTTTAGTTTTCAGCAATCTCAGTTCTGCATCTATAGAGGGTATGGGTTTCTTCTAGGGTGAATATAGATAATTTGGGGTTATTTATATGGTGCTTAAACTGGGGATTGAAATTTCTGAGCTCGTTTTTTTTTTTTCTTTCTCTATTTGGTCCAGCACAATTAGTATAAGTCAGCCAATCTCATTACACACTCATTGTTTTGACAAAAAATATTCAAAATTATATACATGGTCACCCTTGTACATATTTGATTAGAAGTATTCAGTGGTAGTATTTTATATATCACTGTGAACTATTCACTGCTATCTTTACTACTGGAAATAGAGTTATTAACACCTTTAACTCTAATCATATTAAAGAAATGATTCCAGAAACCTCAAAAACCAATTGAGAAGACTCATCCTTAAAATTCTCTTCTAGAACCTATCAGTGCTAAAATCTGAATTTTGGTTCTCCGGAATTACAGGACCAATAGGATGTGTGTTGGTGGGAAGGGTTATGGAAGTAGAGATATTTGAGTAAAGGGAAGAAAGAAGAGTGATTTATTTTAAGGAGTTAGCTCACTCGATTTTAGAGACTGTCCTTGGAAAAGCTGATGTTGTACTTAAGATTGTTGAAGGCATTCTGTAGGTAGAGCTCCATTTTTCTCAGTAGTGAAACTTTTTCTTTTACATTATGGAGGGCAATTTGCTCTACTCAAAGTCAACTTATTTAAAACTTAACCTCTTAAAAAATATCATCACAACAACATCTGGATTGACGTTTGACCAAATACCTGGGTACTGCAGCCTAGTCACGTTGACACAAAAATTAACCATCATACACTTGCTCCCAATTCATCCACTCATGGAAAAATGGTATAACAATTTTTTCCAATGTACATATGGGCATATATACATAGAAATATATCCAAGATTGGTAGATGTTTGTGGGGGGGTTATATCTATATGTTGAAATACATACAGTGCATACATATGTAAATAATACATATGAATAGACATTTGAGAGAAATGTATATCAAAAGGTTAAATATTTTGATTTACAAAATCTTGATATGGGTATAACTCTTGAAATGCCCAGATTTAATGATTTGGAGTGTTAGATATTTTTTAAGATTCCTCTATATAATAAATTTTATTTTCTAATACAGTGCTCTCAACGTGTATAGAGCACACACAGTATAAGTCTAAATAATTCTAGTAACCAGTAGCACTTTTACACTTGTCCTGAGATAATTTCTGCCATTCTAGTTTGTGAAATAAGGTACATATTCCAAATTCCTCTTAAGGAGCAAAAGCTTTTGATTAAAACATGTTGAAATAATTATATCTTAGATTTTGCAATCAAAGAGGAGAACTGTTATATGCTGATCAGTATGTTGGACTGTTTAATTCAGATTTTTAAAGAGCGAGAAGAAGATCTGAGGCGTTTGTCTCGCCCATTGGAATGTTCTTGTTTCCGAACATCTATCTGGGATGAAACTCTCTATAAGGTGTGTATGTTTCCTGGGTTCTCTCATTTTAAGAGCATGAAAAAGAGCTAGAAGAATATTAACAAAATTGAAATATTTTAAACAATTTCATAGCCGTCTTGATTTGTTGTACTAAAAAATGAAATAATCTGCAACAAATTGAAGAATACCAAACTTAACAGATTTTGGTTTTAATCCTACATTGGGTCGACATTGTTACCAAATCATATTGAATTAGCCAGTTTGGGTATGATTAATTTGATACTGACTTTGTGAAAGCAGAAACTTTACTCACTGGCCATCATATATTTTGAACTGTCATGGTCTCAATTCTAACTGGAGTTGTATCTTGTATACAGGTACCTCTATATGATATAAACTAGTCTACCTAAGTTTGGGTAGTAGTAGAAGAAAAATACTTAGTGGAGAGACTGGAGAAGGGAATCTTAGGATGAGACATATTATTCCTAGAGTATAGTAGCTTCAACTTTCATGCCAGATTGGAGACCAACATTCTTCCAACCAGGATTGTTCCCCTTGCTGGAATGGATACCACACTGCTTGAAGTAATTATAGAGATTATAACAATAATTCTTTACGGATGAAGCTGAAATTACCTATTGGCACATAGGCTCCTGCTTCCTCCCTTTTTTCTACTGAGTGATTTAAGGACTGTCTCCTTTTGGATCCTCCTGTGGTCTGACCTTTCCTTCAGACTGCTTCTGGTATCCATTGACAAGTCTGACTCTGAGTGGCAAAGGATCCTTCTCTGTCATTGATAGCTAGAGCCTCAGTATCAACTGCATCTGACAAGTGTCTACAACCAGAAGCACAGAAACCTGACTTGCCAAGGAGAAAAGCCATTGGACTTTAAAAATAGCCATTTTTTTAAACTAATTCACTTTTTTCCCCAATATTATGTTGACCCAGCCTCACTCTAATAACATCATTTTGAGATACCTGTCTAGGAAGTACTGTTCTAGATTAATATGGGCCGAATTTCTCTCAAAGCCTTATTCCCATAGAACAGGTAACCGTGAATAAGGATGGACATGACGCACTGATAAGAACCAACTGCGGTGTGAAGGATGGCAATACATAACACGACCAAAGACAATTGGCTAATCACAACACTGCTGTGAGTGACAATGTCTCTGCTGTGGTTAGCTTTGGTGCCTTCTCCAAGGTAAATTCAGCAGTGACATTAACACCGACCTGGGAATTTGGAACCTGAACCCCTATGCCTAAGTAATAAAACTAAATGGATCAGAGACATGGCACTACTATCTCTTACATCAATGTTGCATAGAACTGACTTAAATTTTTATATTAAGTTTTATTCAACAAGCGCTCATTGCCTATCTACTTGATGCTGTTGCATACCCAGATGACTAAGATCAGATTCCTGCCGTCTAGTAGGGGAGAGAAGAAGAAAATACACCTAACCAGACAAATTGGAGTGAAAGTAAAGGAAGTATTATAATGGAAATACAAATAAAAGGGCCTTAAGAGACTAGAGGGAGGGTGTGGATAATTTCAACTGCTTACATTAGTCATACTCCTCTGGATGAAGTCAGTTTTAGGCAAACACAACGGACCTTTTGAAATTCTGTTGGATCAATAATTTTTACACATGACAACAACCTTTGGGAATGATAATACCACTGGTTCTCTTATAATGGTATATTACACCACTGAGGGGAGGAGCCATTTGTCCATGTGGCTCTGATATTTTCACAAAATTGATTCTTGGACATATGTTTTATATAGCATTATTAGGTTCTTTAAAGAAATTTGCACTGTTGGATTTAAATATTTGTCGAAGGTCTAGATTAGAAGCTTTTTAACACAGTAGGTCATATTTTGCTACTTTTTTTCCCTAAAGCAACATAATGGCATTAAATCACCTGTTTAATTTTAATTATCAATGGAAAGAAGTTTCTCCAGCATTTAAAAAAAGTGTTTGAACTTAAAACTATTCAATTCAAGGATAAAAATCAAATATAGCTTCATTTTCTCATTTCATTTGTGTTATATTTAATGTCAGTATTTGTTTGGGATTCAATTGTCATCATGTTTTGCTGTTTATATGTGATGGTTTATAGTTTATTTACTCTTTTCAAAGGTCTGGGACTGGCTAACTGTTAGTAATATTACATTATGCTTCTGTTCTGTTAGGCTTGGTCCAGCATTGTTTATCAACTGATTCCCAATGTTCAGCAGCTGGAAATGAACTTAAGGAATTTTGCTGAAATTATTGAGGCTGATGAAGTACTTCTGTTTGAGAGAGCTACTTTTCTGGTAAGAACTTTTTGTTCTGAAGATGTATTTCACACAGTACCTTCTATTCAGGAACACAGAATAGCATGTTTCCCTTTTAGGAAGAACCTTTTTCTCTTGTCTCATTACTTCAGCATACTCAGCCCTATTTATAAAGTAATATTGTTGACAAGTGATCTGAAAGAAGTCCTTTGGTGTTTAGCTCCTTTGTAACTAGTAAACCATAGGTTTTTGCAGGTATACCCTATTAGAGGGTTTAGATTATTTCTGCTAATAACTATTTATTTGGGATGAAATATTCCTATTTTCTCTTGAATTTTATTATGAAATTTATTGTATTGTCCTTTTGAGATAACTCTCTTCCCTCCCTTTTCTCCAAAAGGCTAAGGTGAAAACTGGAAGAGAAGTAAGGGTCAACTCAGTGATATAGCTAAGAGCAGATGGAGAATTAAAGGGGAAAAGATGCATGTTGATACTGTTACTTTTTGTATAAATTGAACTTAGCAACTATATTAGACCCTATTGTTTTTTTGTATAGCCCTGAATAGAGGATGCAAAAGCTAGTATTATCTTTATAAATAAAATGTTTAAATACCAGTGATAGAAAATGATGTCCCAACACACTGCATAAAAAAGTAATTTTTAACTAGCTTAGGAAATGTAACTCTTAAGAGCAGCTCCCAGTAAATAATTTGTTTCTGAGTTCTACCACTGCTTGGTAATTTTAGACATTTCTTAATCTCTCTGAGCTTGTTTCCCCTTTTTTAAAATGGAGATAATACTATCTGTATCATAGGTTTATCATGTTCATTAAAATGGGGCATAGTAACATTAAGCATCTATCACAAGCTTTGACATAGGTGAACTATTAAATGTTGGTTCCCTTTGCTGCTGTGTCAACTGAGGGCAGAAAATATAAAGTACAATTCCTCTTTTCCTTTGTAGAAATATTACTTATAGCCATAGCAGCACTGTGGAGCCATTCTTCCTGCTAGCTGATATAGCTGAGGCAAGGAGTCGTAACTAGAGTGACTTTCTGCCTCAGTCCAGTGGCATGTGTTATGTGCCTGAAATTACTTCTCCAAACCAGTTTTTTTTTCCTGCTAGTGTGAATGGCAACAAGCAAGTAACCTATTCCATCTGTCTCAGTGTGCATGGCACAACAGGACTCTGCTACAGCAGTATTACCATGCTATATCTACTACACAAGGTCTTAGAAGATAATGTTAGTAAGCTCTCTATTATTCACTGACAGTAATAGGTAGCTTTTGTTTCTCTTGATGACCAAGTTTAAATGTGTTTGGGCTGGGAATGTGGCTCAGTGCTAGAGCACTTGCTTAGCATGTATGAGGCACTGGGTTCGGTTCTCATCACCACATATAAACAAATAAAGGTCCATCAACAGTTAAAAAAAAGTTTAAATGTAATTGACCATTTTTACTGAGGGGAGTAAGTCAAGCATGTGGATCTGTCCTGCTCTTTATATATAAATTAAATGTTGAAAGTTTCGTGTTACCTCAGGGTATTTCCCTGAGAATTTTATTTTGGCAATTGACTCAGT
The DNA here is from genome assembly GCF_045843805.1 of Urocitellus parryii. NCBI lineage: Eukaryota > Metazoa > Chordata > Mammalia > Rodentia > Sciuridae > Urocitellus > Urocitellus parryii. The sequence goes on along the minus strand of NC_135547.1, from coordinate 85,637,377 downwards.
TTTGCTTCCTATTATAAACTTTGCATTTGGCCTGTAGGATACTTGTATGATTTACTAAAATCTCAAACTGTTAGGAAAAGTATTTTCAGCTGGTGTTGGTGTTTATCCTGAATAGATTCATTTAAAAATAGTTCTCAATGGTTAGAATTATCTAGTTAAGCTTTTAAAATATAATTCCCAAAGCTACTTGATTATAGACTTCATTAAATTTAAATATAGTAATTAAACCTCAAGAGTTGTTATGTATTTTATTTTCCTTGTTTTGTATGTTTTTAAAATCAAAAATCATCCTGTGAAACATTGAAATAAGGTGAATATTTAATGATTAAATGTTGATAATTAAAAATTAAATTAAAAATTGAGAATGAATATCAGTAAACCAAAATACAGATGCTCCTTGACTTGGGATGGGTTTGTGTCCTGATAAACCCACCATAAGTTGAAAATGCATTTAATGTACCTAACGTACCAAACATCATAGCCTAGCAACACAAGTAACACTGAAAAGTATCTGTTGTTTACCCTTATAATGTATCTCATGGTTAACTTCGAGTTATGGCTCTCTGCTGCTGCCCAGCCTCACAAGAGTTTGTCAGTATCACATATCCTTAGTATGGGAAAATTTGAGATATTGTTTCTACTGAATTCCTATCACTTTAACACCAATGTAAAGTCAAAAGTTGAACTATGATAAGTCAAAGAATATATGTAGAATACTTAAATGATCTAATAAAGTTATAACCAAACAATACTGAATAGACCATCTGGATGGATATTGAAATCACATGCAATCTTAACAAAGATATGATACAGACAGGAGAAGATGGTAAACCAGGTGGTCAAGAAACTAACAGATGTCTACTTCAAGTAGCAGCAGTGGGTTATATGAATATTTTGCATGGATTCAAAGAACAATGTTCATTTTCACAGGTGATTTCTCATTATCAGTGTAAAGAGCAGCGTGATGCTCATAGATTTGAGAAAATCAGCAACATTATTAAGCAATTCAAGCTGAGCTGCAGGTAAGCGATCTTATAGGAATGATACATTAATTTCTGGGAAAATTATCATTTTTGAGAAATACAAATAACTATAGTTGTTGACTAAACTTCTATGTTCACAATGGTTGCTTTAATCAAAAAGAAAATTGAACTCTAAGGGAGCTTACAGTTGACTAAAATACAGATCCTTGTCCTTTCATGCAAACTCAACTAATCCAGAAGCATCTGAGAAATATTCAAGCAAAATACCCTTTCAACGTGTTTAGTATTATTTGGGAAGAAATAAACTGAGAATATCCAAGAGAGTTTTGAAAAGAAAGAAAGAATTTGCCGTACTAAATAACAGAATTGACTATAAAACAATAGTAAGTAAAATAGATACTGATTCAGAAATGATAACAGAAGAGAGTTTAGAAATGTCAAATTATGATGTATCTGGTTTGATTGAATAAGATTTGAGTCTTGGGTATTACAAATAGAGGGAAAATGAATGGCTAAATATCATAAATAAGTAAAGATTTAAAAATCAAATTCTTACCTGATAAAAACTTGATGCTTGGAGAGTGGGGATCAATTTGCCCACTTTACATCTTAGTATACTTTGAGACTTTCTAGAGTGTTTACGCTAACATTTTGAACAAGAAATAGCAAATAACAAGCAAATATAGTTGCCTTGTTTGTTTTCAAAGAAATGGGGTAATTTCTTGAATATAAATGTAACATCAAACAGATATAAGTATTAATTGCCAAGATAGGGAAATTCCAAATAAGGATGCTTCTTAAATATTAAAGAAGTCATTTGTAACATGATTTTTCAACATAGATCTAGGTCTAAACCTATTTTCATTTCTCAGTCAATATGAAGTCCTAGCCTAATTTTCATTTCAGTCACTCTGAAACATGTTAAATTCAATTTTAGACTTTCCTTATAAACTCTCAAGGGATAAATTAAGGTATATTAATACTATAAAAATGTTTAACCTAAAAGATATAAACTTCTTATATTGTTATTATTTTATTCCTTTCTTCTGTAGCAAGCTGGCTGCCTCTTTCCAGAGTATGGAAGTCAGAAACTCTAACTTTGCTGCTTTCATTGACATCTTTACATCTAACACTTATGTGATGGTTGTGATGTCTGATCCATCCATTCGTAAGTTTAAACTTAAGATGACATCATTTCAAATCTACATATTCTCTAAACAATTGCCCTAGAGGTATTATTGTATAAGATATTTTAAAATTATTTTACAGTGGGGTTGGTCATACAACAATATGAAAGTTCTTAATTGCATTCAACCATACACTTAAAATGGTTAATGTGGCTGATATGTTGGCACATACCTGAAATCCCAGTGGCTTGGGAGGCTGGGGCAGGATCCTGAGTTCAAAACCAGCCTCAGCAAAAGCAAGGTGCTAAGCAATTCAGTGAGACCCTGTATCTAAATAAAATACAAAAGAGGGCTGGATGTGGCTCAGTGGTTGAGTGCCCCTAAATTCAGTCCCTGGTACCCCCGCCAAAAAAAAATGGTTAACATTGTAAATTTCATGTCATCTATATTTTAACACACTGAAAAAAAAAACAAGTAACAGTGGTAGACACATTTTGAAGCTGAAAAACAATTTTGCCTCTAGGGTATTGTGTTTTTCTTCATGGGAACTTCAGAAAACAAGTGACTAAATCAAGGAATTTTAAAGAGAACTGAAGTCCATGATTTATGCTTCATATATATAGATTTTATTTATTTATTGGTTCTTTTTAGTTATACATGATAGCAGAATCCATTTTGACATAATTATATAAGCATGGAATATATCTTATTCTAGTTAGGATCTCATTCTTACTGATGTACATGATGGTGATATTCACTGTGTTATTTTCATATATGTACATGGGAAAATTATGTCAGATTCATTCCTTTCCTTTTTCTATCCCTCCTCCCTTCCCTCCATTCTTCATTGTCTAATCTACTGAAATTCTTTTCTTCCCCTCACTTCCCCCCATTATTGTGGGTTAGCTTCCACATACCAGAGAAAACATTAAACCTTTAGCTTTGTGGAACTGGCTAATTGAATTTAGCATGAGAGTCTCCAGATCCATCCAGTTTTGGGCAAATGTCATAAAGTAATTCTTCTTTATGGCCGAGTAATATTCCATTGTGTATATATACTACATCTTCTTTATTCATTCATCTGTTATAGGGCAACAAGGCTGGCTCTGTAGCTTAGCTATTGTGAATTGAGCTGCTATAAATAGTGATGTGGCTGTATCAGTGTAGTATGCTGATTTTAAATTCTTTGAATGTGTAATGAGGAATGGGTCAAATGGTGGTTTCATTCCAAGTTTTCTGAGGAATCTCCATATTGCCTTCCAGAGTGGTTGCACAAATTTTCAGTCTTACCAGCAATGTTCATCCATATCCTCAGCAACATTTATTTTTACTTGTATTCTTGATAGTTGCCATTCTGACTGGAATGAGATGAAATCTCAGTGTAGTTTTAATTTGCATTTCTCTAATTACTAGTGATGTTGCACATTTTTCATATATTTGTTGACCATTCATATTTCTTCTGTAAAGTGTCTGTTTGGTTCCTTTGCCTATTTACTGATTGGGTTTTTTTTATGTTAAGTTTTTTGAGTTGTTTATATATCCAGGAAATTAATGTTCTAACTGAGGTACAGGGGCAAAGAGTTTCTCCCATTCTGTAGGCTCTCATTTGTTTCCTTTGTTATAAAGAAGCTTTTTTGTTTGATGCCATCCCATTTAGATTATTGGTTTTACTTCTGTGCTTTACGAGTCTTGTTAAAGAAGTCAGTTCCTGAGTTGATAAGTTGGAGTGTTGGGCCTATATTTTTTCTATTATGTGCAGGGTCTCTGGTCTAGGTTCTTGATCCACTTTGAGGTGAGTTTTGTACAGGGTGAGAGATAGGGGTTAAATTTTATTCTACTATGTATGAATTTCCAGTTTTCCCAGCACCATTTGTTGAATAGGCTATTGTTTCTCCAATGTATGTTTTTGGTGCCTTTGTCTGGTATGAGGTAATTGAATTTTGGGGGATTTGTTTCTGCATCTTCTATTCTGTTCCATTATGGTCTTCATGTCTGTTTTGGTACGAATACCATATTGTTTTTGTTACTATATCTCTATAGAATAATTTTAGGTCGGGTATTATGATGCCTCCTAATTTGCTTTTCTTGCTAAGAGTTGCTTTGGCTATTCTGGGCTTCTTATTTTTCCAAAAGAATTTCATGACTGCTTTTTCTATTTCCATGAAGAATGTCATTGAAATTTTGATGGGAATTGAATCTGTATAGTTCTTTCAGTAGTATGGCCATTTTGACAATATTCTGCCTATCCAAGAACATGGGAAGTCCTTCCACATTCTAAGGTCTTCTTAAATTTCTTTCTTTAGAGACTTTAGAGTTATGTTATAAATTTTTCAAAGGATGGTCCACATAACCTCTAAACTTTCAAATGCTGGACAATTTTATGTCATTGTATATTACTATGTGCTACATTCCCATCTTTCTGTTATGGGCATGAAGGGAAGTGTAATAGCCTTATCTATTTCAAACATTGAGATAAAGCTTTCTGCAATATTTCTAGAACTTTAAATTATCTATTACCTACTGGCTTTTCCTACATTAGGCTAATATTAAAACATAAAATAATGGGTTTTATTCTTTAGTCCCAAACCAAAATTTTAGAAATTTTGTGTTTAGAATATGAGCCAATCTTCAGAAAAATTAAACCTTGATAACTTGGAAGTTCCTTTTCCTATGTTCTCTGTGACGTACGTTGAAGGATTTGGCTCTCTTTTGTCTGTTTTGTTTTTACTAGTGTTTACTAGTTAAACACTCCTTTGGCTCCCCATATTTATTCTGTTGTGTATCTCCCCACTCCTACCCTCAGCTTCTGCAGCTACTCTGATCAACATCCGCAATGCCAGGAAACATTTTGAAAAGCTGGAAAGAGTGGACGGACCAAAGCAGTGTCTTCTCATGCGCTAAACATTGCTGAATACTATTTCACACAAAAATTAAAACACTGTTTATTAATTAATCTTAGTGTTGTATTAATATGTGTAGGCCCCGAAATGTTGTAATGTGTACCACTTCTGTATTCCTTCTCTATTCCCCAGTCTTAATGTTTAACCTTGAATGCTATTTACTCAAATAGCCAGTGAGGAGTTAGGTGAACTGTCTATGAAGTTGATGTGACATAAAAGTAGTATATATGTAAGTGTTCTGATAACCTGGTTCTAATAGTGTTTAAGTGTCATATAACCTGGTTCCAATAGTTGTGTATGCCAAAGCCTTTCCCAGCATCCTCTTGTATTCCGTATTAGATAGTAACCTATAAGTTTGAAATATTACTGTTTTCCTCAGCATGCATTAAAATATTCCTTAACTTCAACTGTAAATAAACTTTTGCTGTTAGGGATTTCAGTGTCTGTTTTTTTTCCCCTTGTTTCTTTACCTCTATCCTAAGAGCAAAGGAATTTCATACTTATCCTAGTGAAGGTGACAATGATGGATGGAAGAATGGAGCCAAATTTTAGCCTTAAAGCTAGACAGAAGAGTTTAGATATACAATATCTAAATGCATTCGGAACTAGGAAACCATTGTGGACAATTGAGCAGGAGAATTATGTGAAAGCAATTTTGAAAGAAAATTTGTCAAGATTATGTGGACTAACAACAGTTGGGGAAGCTGTTAGTAATCTGAGTCCATAGTATCTGGATTAAAAGTCTGTTGCGGAATACAACTCAAGAAGGAATAAGTAATAAGTGGAGGGGAAATAGATGAGGATTTAGGAGATGAAATCTTTCTTCAAGGTCCAGCAGTGGTTAATTTTATATATTCCATAGCCCCTCTTGGGATTTAACTTCATTATTCTATAGTCAAACTTTATAAAACCTTTTATAAGCTGGGAGTTTGTTATGGTTTGGATGTGAGGTGTCCCCCAAAAGCTCATGTGTGAGACAATGCAAGATTCAGAGAAGAAATGATTGGGTTATGAGAGCCTTAACCCAATCAGTGAATTAATCACCTGATGGGATTGAGTGGTAACTGAAGGCTGGGGTATGGCTGGAGGAGGTTGGGCATTAGGGGCATGGCTTTGGTGTATATATTTTGTATCTGTAGAGTGGAGTCTCTCTTTCTCTCTGCTTTTTGATCATCATGTGAGCTGCTTCTCTCCACTATACTCTTCCACCCTGATGTCCTGCCTCACCTTGAGCCCCAAGGAATGGAGCCTGCTCTCTATGGACTGAAACCTATGAAACTGTTAGCTCCCAAATGAACTTATCCTGCTTTGTAATTGTGCTGGTTGGGTCTTTTAGTCAGAGTGGCAAAAAAGCTGACTAATACAGAAATTGGTACCAAGAAGTGGTGTTGTTGCTGTGACTAACCTGACTGTGGTTCAAAGATTTTTGAGCTTTTGGAATTGTTGAGAGAAATTTTGAGATTTTTAGCAGTGCTAGCTGAAAATGCTTTAGGTTGTCATAAGCAGAGCTTAATGGCAAATTCTGGTGGGAGCTCAGAAAATCAAAATGCCAGTAGGACTGTGGACAGTGAAAACAGTGCTAAAGAGGATCTATAGGAAAAGTTAATTGGACTAGAGGCCATTCATGTTATGTTCTGGCTGAGAAGTTGTCTGTATTTTGCCTGTGTCCTGAGACTTTTTTTTTTTTTTTTGAGGCTGACTTAAAAGTGATGGATTTCTTAATCTGGCAGAAGAAATTTCTAGATAGCTTAGCATTCGGGCCATGGCATGGATATTGCTGACACCTTTTAGTCAAATTAATTGTGATATTCAGGAGAAGAAAGCGGAGCAGAAATATTTTAAAACTTGGACTGGAAAGGCAGGAGTAAAACTGTGGCTAAGGAATTTGCAGTTGTTAAAGACATTACTACCTCTAAAGAAATGCTAAAGACTTTTTCCAGAGACTAGGAGAAAGATGGCTTGAGGGCACCTCAGGAACTGGCAAGATCACACCCACCTCAGGCTCAAGGGAGTAAAAGTGAAAATTCTCATGAGCCCAAAGGAGTAACCTTCTTGAGCAAGGGGACCTAGGAAGTTTCTTCAACATTCTCAACTACTCAGGCCCTCAGAGGCTTCTGGCCCAGGGTCCCAGAAGGCTTGGCTGTGGCTTGAGATGGCAGCAGACTTTGGCATCAAAAATACATGGTGCTGGTTCTGCAGGAATGCAGGAAGCTGGAGTTAGGGGTTCATGGAGGCTTCCACCAAGATTTCAAAGAGGGCCTGGGAGGCCAGGCAAAGTATAGGAGGGTCAGAGTTCGCGCAGGCAACCCCTGAGAGGGTGATACATGGAGATGTGAGGAGAAAACCAAAACTGCAGTGGAGACCCCGAAGTTTAAGAAATGCCAGTGCTATGGAATTTCCTCTAAGGAAGGCTGCAGGAATTGAGTGAAGTTAAGCCAATAGAAAGGCTACTTGGGCTGCAACTAATAAGGCCACAGGGGCAGAGATACCCAAGTGCTTTAGAGAGGACATTAAGATGTACTCTAGATGCCAGACACAGAACACTAGAATTTATTTGCCCAGCTGAATTTCAGTCTCACTTTGGTCTTATCCCTTCTTTCTAATGCCCCTATTTTGCTGAATGGAAATGTTTACTCTGTATCATTATATATTGGATATTTGTAAATTGCTTTGAATTTTACAGGAGCTTACAATGTGAGATTGCCTTGAGCCTCAGAGAAGACTTTGGACTTGAACTTTGAGCAATCTCGGAACTGTTGACTATGGGGGCTCTTGGGAATGGATTAAATATATTTTACATTGTCAGGTAAGTGTAAACTTTTGGGGGCCAGAGATAGAATGTTATAGTTTGGATATGAGGTATCACCCAAAAGCTTATATGTGAGACCTTGCAAGAAGATTCAGAGAATAAATGACAGGGCCACAAAAGACTTAATCCAATCAGTGAATTGATCACCTGATGGGATTAATTGGGTGGGAATTGGAAGCTAGGGTATGGCTGGAGGAGGTGGGGCATTAGGGGCGTGGCTCTGGGGTATATATTTGTATCTGGTGAGTGGAGTCTCTGCTTTCTGAAAATCATGTGAGCTGCTTCCTACTGCCACAGTCTTCCACCATGAGGTCTGCCTCACCTTGAGCCCTGAGGAATAGAGCCTGCTGTCTATGGCCTGAGACCTCTGAAACTGTGAGCCCCACCCAAATAAAATTTTCCTCCTTATAATTTTACTGATTGGATCTTTTAGTTACAATAGTGAAAAGCTAATACAGAGTTTCATTTAACTTTAGTCCCTAAAGAAAAAATGAAGTACTGTGGACTGCAAGAAATGGAGTGTGAGAACACTGACTACATTTACTTAAAGCCCTAACCAATTCAGTTTCCATTAATGAGATAACAAAACTATCTCTCTCTCTCTCTCTCTCTCTCTCTCTCTCTCTCTCACACACACACACACACACACACACACACACACACACACGTACACACATACACAGGGAATCTATAGCACAGTAGACTCATTTCTCCTGTTATGTCATAAGAAAACTTCTTCATGACTACCAATCTCTCACCTTTCCCTGTCTTAGTTTATTATTTCCAATAGAAGGATAATTAGAGTTTTCACTGAGCAGCAAGGAACATGTTTTTCAGGTAGCCTACATTATATAGTCTAAGAATCTCAAGTCTTAAAAGAACTCATGGGACTAATTTTATCAATAGCTATGTTCATAAATTCTGCAGGAGAGTTTTAAGTAGATTTTCTAGATTCTTTAACCTCTTAGCATTTAGGAATATGAAAACAGCAAATGAATAGTGCTCTGTTCTGTGACTAATATGATTCATGATTTGGCATGTTCATATTATCTTTAGTATCCAGGGTGAGATTTAGAAGGAGCCACTTACGTCTTTTTTTTTTAAAGTTAGATGAATAGAAAAATCATAAACATATCATTTCCATATTTACCACTCCTTGCTCAGATTCTACTTATAACTTCGACTGGCGGATGTATTGCTAGGATGAAAGGCTAGAAAATAAGATCATGGTTTGACTTAATACTCATTTTTGTGATTGCCAGCTGACTTTCTTTGTCATTGAAGACAAAACATTTCAAGATATAAATTTGTTCAACGCCACATAGAGACTGAAGTAAATGTAGGTAGGTAGTAAAGGCATGTGCACAGAAACATGGAGCCAAGAAACCAAAATTATGATTAGTGACACAATGAAGTGATTCTTTTTAATAGACCATGTTAGCCACATGAGTAGTACAGGGCAGTGGTTCTCAAAACTGTAATGAGAATCACTTGGAGACAGCTTTATTTAAACAGGTGCCATACCCTTACCCTAAGAGGCTTAGATCTTAGTAGTTCTGAGGCAGGCATTTCTATTAGGTCAGGTTCCTAAGTGATGCTGATGCTGATCCTGCTGATCCTACTTCGGAAATCACTGTTTATGGGGAAAAGAAAATGTAGATGTGGGAGCAGGTGTGAGAAAACATGTTCACCAGATAAGTTGAAGGTATATAATTTTATCAAGAAAATTTTGTTTTATATTATTGGTTCTCAAAATGATCTAAAAATTTGAGATTGAGGAACATTGTTTTAAACAAAAGCAATAACTTGAAAGTTTGATTTCACAAGTGTATGTTGCAAATGAAGATTGTTGCTAGTATAAGGAGGATATGGATACTGATTTGTATAGCGACTTAGCTTTTTCCAATGTCACCCAGCTTTATCTGATGACTCAGTACAGTAACAAGAAAGTTGGGCAGGTTGCCAAATGAAAATAGTGTTTCCTTTAGTAGAGTTCTTACTCAGTCTCAGGTTATAAGTACATTATGAGGATTATATCATTTAATCAACACAAGAACCCCATTTTGCAAATGAGCAGACTGGGCTCCAGAAAGGATAAGAAATTTCCCTATAGTTATGCAATACTGGTGAAGCTGGGATTTGAACTCAGGTAATCTAACTCTAGAGCTTGTGCACTTAACCTGAAGTTATATGTTCTTCCTGAACTTCATAGCCTACTTAGGATGCAGTGGAGAGTATGAGGTGCACTCAGGTGTGGTAGTTGACTGTGAGACTATCTCAGTGTTAACTACTATATGAATAGTGAAGCAAACTTGCAAATAAATTTTAACTCCTGTATTCACTGGGGGTCTGCCACATGCATTAGGAACTTTGCTATAATAGGCATTGCAAAGCAAAGTCATCAGGAAAAACAAAATAAAACAAACAAAAATCTTAGCTTGAAGAATTTAGGTCAAATTTAATCAGTTTTTCAGTATTCACAGATTTTCCACCTGAATTGGGCTACTGTGAGGAATTATAGATGCTATTTCTCTAGAGCCCTTTAAAAAGAGCAGGGAGAAAGTGTTACTTTTTCAGGTATCCTATTACAATGCATTACAAAGTCAAGTTTATGATTTTCCACTTAGATTCCTAACCTTCCTTAAAAAGCAGGAAGGTAATCAGGACCTCCCAGTCTTTAGGCCTCACTAATGAAATTGTTTGCCTCATTAATGTAGTAAAAAAATATTTTTGCCACTCCTGTTGTGTTTCTGATACTATTTTCAGAGTCCAGGATATAGGAGTGAATGAAACAGCTCATGGAGCCTGTATTCTAGTAAGAGGAGACAGACAAAAGCCAAGTAAGTAAACATACTATACATTAGAAGAGGTAAGTAATATAAAGAAAATTAAAACAGCAATAGAAGAAGGTGTTGGGGTAGGCTAGCCACCCATATATATCCACATTCTGATCCCTGGAACCTATGAACATGTTATGTTGTGAAGCAAGGAGAAATTATGGTTGCAAATGGAATTAAGGCTACTAATAAGCTGTTCCTAAAGTAAGAAAATAATCCTGGATTATCCAAGTAGCCCAGCATAAAACAAGGGCCCTTTAAATATAGACAGGGAACTAGAGAGTCAATGTCAAAGTAACTCTGTGAGAAAAGTTCAACTCCTTGTTCATGGCTTTGAAGACAGAGGCAGAAAGCCATTAAGATTGTTTTAAACCATTAAATTTCTGGTAATTTATTAGAGCATCAATAGGAAACTGTACTAGGATTCTGCAGAGAAAGAAAGTCAATAGGATATGTATGTGTAAAGATTTATTATAAGGACTTGGCTCACATGATTGGAGGCTAAGAATTCCCAAGGTCTGCAGTTGAGAAGCTGGGAACCCACAGGTCTTTAGACTCATAACTCCAATATGAGTCTAAAGACCTGAGAAGCAGGAAAACTGATGGTATAAGTTCCAGTCCAAACGTTGGTAGCTTCAAGACCCAAGAAGAGCCAGTAATTTTTTTTTCACATCCGAAGGCAGGGAAATGCTGGTGTTTCAGCTTACAGCAGTCAGGCAGGAGGAGTTCCCTCTTATGAACAAGGTCACCCTTTCTGTTCTATGCGTGTCTTCAGCTGTTTGGATGAGGCCCACCCACATTAGGGAAGGCAATCTGCTTTTCTCAGTCTACCAATTAAAACATTATTCTCATCCATAAACACCCTCACAGACACACCTAAAATGATGTTTGAACAAATATCTGAGCACCTTATGACCCAACCACATTGAAACATAAAATTAATCATCACAGAAACTTTTATTAAGGAGATCAGAGGTAGCTTCCATGATAGGATCAAATTTGAACAAATACTGGAATAAATGAGAGAAGGAGCCATGTATATATCCAGGGAAAATTTTCTAGGTAGAAGAGAGAGCAACTACAAGGCTATAATTTGGGAGAGTTTTGAAATATTAGAGGAGCAACAGCAAAGTCAGCATAACTAGACTGTAACCAAAAGTAGTGAGAGAAATAAGAGGTAAGGTGGAGTGATGAGGTAAAGAAGTAGTGGAAGGGAAAGACTGGGGCCCTTTAGCCAATTGTAAAGATGTTGATGTAGTTTCCAGTAAGATGGGAAAACCACTACAGAGTTTTAAGCAGTGGAATGATGTGATCAGACTTACTTTTTGAAAAAGATCAAAGCCAAAGAATAGAATATTTGTAGATAAGAGTAAATGTTGGGTGACCAGTGAGGAGGTTATTATGGTAATAAGTGAGAAATGATGGTGGTTTGGAAGCAGTGGAGATTATGAGAAAGGGTAGGTTTCTGGCTAAGTTTCTAAGAGCCATCATATTTTCTTTTTGAAGAGTATAAGGAATCAGATAACACCAAGGTTTTGGGCTTAAGCAACTGGGTTAATAGAGGTGCCAGAGACTTGAGAATGCTGAGGGAGAACGTAGCTTGAGAAAGAGTTGGGAGTTTTGGTATCTCGCAGTAAGCTTGAGATGCCTATGAATACAATTGTGTCTGCATACTCAGTATTAATCTTGAATTCAGGAAGGATTGATTGAGCCTAGATATTCAAGTTTAGTTTAAAATTGGATGAGAACAACTTAAGAGTGAGTACAGGTAGACAAAATAATTAGGCTGTTATTTTAAAAAGTATTTGAAAGCCAGCTATTGCAGGGAGGAAATGATTTGCCAAAGTATTATAATAAATGGCTGTAGTTGGGGAATTTTAGATCCCTGTAAGGAAAAATGTATTCTCATTTCTGTAAAAGTGTGAAGGGCAGTGTTTCCTTAAGTCTACTTTCAGCCCCATATATGTCTGTAATGCTGAATGCCTACAACAATAATCACAGCTAATATTTACAGATCTGTTAATATGTATCAGGCACAGGACCTAAATATTACTTACATATACTAATTTACTTAAATGTCATAGCAGCCCTATGAAGTAGGTAATGTTATCACCATTTTGCATGAAAAAAATGGAATAATTTGCACAATAATCAAACTTCCCTACAAACATTGTAAATGTATTTTATAATTTTCAAATATATATTTTTTGTTCTCAACAGTCTTGTGAGATGGATAGGGAAGGTAGTAGTACAATTTTATAGATAAGATCAATGAGTGACAATGAGGTTGTGATATATCCAAAGTCACAAAGCTAGTGAAGAGTGTAGCTGGAACTCACACCCAATTCTACTGATTTCAAGCCAACTTTGTTTAATTTGCACTGTCCAATAGAATTTCCTGTGATGATAGAAATGTTCTATATCTGTTCTCTTCAATATGGTAGTCACTCAACACGTGGCTATGGAACACTTGAAATGTGGCTAGTGAAACCAAGCAACTAATTGTTTGTCATTAAATTTGAATGTATATATAGCCATTGTGACAAGTAAATAATATATTGGACCGTACAGCTTAAAAATATGTATAAATCATTAACAGAGTAAGATTATAGGAAATATTACTAGGGTATCCCTTTATCATTACATCAAAGATGGACCCTGATGACTTTTTCCATCTGTATCAAAGATGGTTAATCTTATATTATTTCAAAATATAGAAAAAGATGGTATACTCTCCAGTTTGATGAGATAAAATAAAGTCTTTATCCTGAAACCCCAAAATAACTTCATAACAAATTAAAATTTTCAGGCTGATCATAATTTATGAATATTTGGCAAACCACATATTAAAAGGATTCAACACAATCATCAAATAAAATTATCAGCTTGAAATTGTTACAACAGAATGGTTATTTGAATACACAAAATAATCTTTGGTATATAGAAAAAAAATTGAAAACTAAAAGTACAATATACGATACACACAGAATTTATGTAAACTACCAATGTTTACTCTAGCCCTATTAAGCATTTGCATGGCCTCCTCCCCTCAAGTTTAGAATGGTTCTAACAACTTTCTTTTAACAAATACAATTTGGCAAAAATGACAGGATGTTACTTCTGAGATTAAGATACAAAAACTGACTTCTGCCTTGTTCTCTTTCTCACATGTTTATACTGAAGAACTGAGGGTGACTTCTGGTCAACAGCTAGGAAGAAATTGAGACCTCACAAAATTGTCGAGTCCTTCCAACAACCACATGAGTGAGCTTGGAAGCAGATCCTTTCTTAGCATAGCTTTCAAATGAAACTACAGCCCCAGCCAACATCATGATTTCCAGCTTATAAGACACCTGAAGGCAGAGACATTCAGCTGAGCCATAATTAGTTTCTTTATCTACAGAAACTGTGAGATAATAAATACTTATTGTTTTAAGCCCTTAAGTTTTAGTGTAACTTTTATTCAGCAATAAATAATGAAAACTTATTTATTTATTTATTTATTTATTTATTTATTAAATGCACGGCAACAGTGGAATGCATTATAATCCTTATTACACATATAGACCACAATTTTTCATATCTCTGTATATAAAATATGTTCATGCCAATTTATGCCATTATATGTGTACTCTTTTTTGCATTACAATTTTTAATACACATATATACCACAATTTTTCATATCTCTGTTTGTATATAAGGTATGTTGGCCCCAAATTCAAATATTTGTACATGTATTTTGTAATTTTGTATAATGATGACTATCACAATCCTACCATCCATGCTAATCCCCTTCTCCCTCCCTTTCCCTCCCACTCCTCTTCCCTATCTAGAATTAATCTAATCGTCCCATGCTCTCCCTCCCTACTCCACTATGAGTCACCCCCTTATATCAGAGAAAACATTCAGCATTTGTTTATTTGGGATTGGCTAACTTCACTTAGCATTATCTTCTCCAATGCCATCCATATACCTGCAAATGCCATGATTTTGTTCTTTTTTATTGCTGAGTAATATTCCAATGTGTATAAATGCCACATTTTTTTTAACCATTCATCCATTGAAGGACATCTAGGTTGACTCCACAGTTTAACTATTGTGAATTGTGCTGCTATAAACATTGATGTGGCTGTGTCCCTGTAGTATGCTGTTTCTAAGTCCTTTGGGTATAGTCCAAGAAGAGGAATAGCTGGGTCAAATGGTGGTTCCATTCTCAGATTTCAAAGAAACCTCCATACTACTTTCCAAATTGGCTGCACCAATTTGCAGTCCCACCAGCAATGTATGAGTGTACCTTTTCCCCAGCATCCTCGCCAACACTTGTTGTTGCTTGTCTTCATAATAGCTGCCATTCTGACTGAAGTGAGATGATATCTTAGAATAGTTTCAATTTGCATTTCTCTGATTGCTAGAGATGATGAGCATTTTTTCATATATTTGTTGATTGATTATATACCCTCTTCTGAGAAGTGTTTATTCAGGTCCTTGGCCCATTTATTGATTAGATTATTAGGGTTTTTTTTTTTGGTGCTTAGCTTGTTGAGTTCTTTATATATCCTAGAGATTAGTGCTATATCTGATATGTAAGGGGTAAAAATTTGCTCCCAGGATGTAGGCTCCCTGTTCACCTCACAGATTATTCCATTTGCTGAGAAAAAATTTTTAATTTGAATCCATCCCATTTGTTGATTCTTGCTTTTAATTCTTGTGCTATAGGAGTCTTATTAAGGAAGTTGGGGCCTAATCCCACATGATGAAGATTAGGGCCTACTTTTTCTTCTATTAGACGCAGGGTCTCTGGTTTAATTCCTAGTTCCTTGATCCATTTTGAGTTAACTTTTGTACATGGTGAGAGATAGAAGTTCAATTTCATTTTGTTGCATATGGATTTCCAGTTTTCCCAGCACCATTTGTTGAAGATGCTACCTTTTCTCCAGTGCATGTTTTTGGCACCTTTGTCTAATATGAGATAATTGTAATTTTGTGGGTTAGTCTCTGTGTCCTCTATTCTGTACCATTGGTCTACCAGTCTGTTTTGGTGCCAATACCATGCTGTTTTTGTTACTATTGCTCTGTAGTTTAGTTTAAGGTCTGGTATAGTGATACCACCTGTTTTACTCTTCCTGCTTAGAATTGCTTTAGCTATTCTGGGTCTCTTATTTTTCTAGATGAATTTCATGATTGCTTTTTCTATTTGTATGAGGAATGCCATTGGGATTTTGATCAGAATTGCATTAAATCTGAATAGTCCTTTACATCTTCTAAGGTCTTCTTTGATTTCTCTCTTTAGGATTCTGTAGTTTTCATTGTATAGATCCTTCACCTGTTTTGTTAAGTTGATTTCCAAGTATCTTTTTTTTTGAGGATATTGTAAATGAGGTACATTTCCTCATTTCCCCTTCAGAGGATTTGTCACTGATATACAGAAATGCCTTTGATTTATGGGTGTTGATTTTATATCCTGCCTCTTTGCTGAATTCATTTCCTAGTTCTAGAAGTTTTCTGGTGGAGTTTTTTGAGTCTTCTATGTATAGAATCATATATCGTCAGCAAATAGTACTAGTTTAAGTTCTTCTTTTCCTATACTTATTCCTTTAATTTCTTTCGTCTAATTGCTCTGGCCAGTGTTTCAAGAACTATGTTGAATAGAAGTGGTGAGCTAGGGCATTCCTCTCTTGTTCCAGATTTTAGAGGGAATGTCTTCAATTTTTCTCCATTTAGAATGATGTTGGCCTGGGACTTAGCATAGATAGCCTTTATGATGTTGAAATATGTTCCTGTTGTCCCTAGTTTTTCTAGTGTTTTGAACATGAATGGGTGCTGTATTTTGTCAAATGCTTTTTCTGCGTCTATTGATCATCATATGATTCTTATCTTTAAGTCTATTGATGTGATGAATTATATTTATTGATTTCCGTATGTTGAACCAACGTTTCATCCCTGGAATGAATCCCACTTGATCATGGTGCACAATTTTTTGGATATGTTTTTATATTTGATTTGCCAGAATTTTATTGAGGATTTTTGCATCTATGTTCATTAGAGATATTTGTCTGAAGTTTTCTTTCTTTGAAGTGTCTTTGTCTGATTTTGGAATCAGGGTGATATTGGCCTCATAGAATGAGTTTGGAAGTACTCCCTCTTTTTCTATTTCCTAAAATAAACTGAAGAGTATTGATATTAGTTCTTCTTTAAAAGTCTTGTAAAACTTGGATGTTTATCCTTCCCGTCCTGGGATTTTCTTGGTTGGTAGTCTTTGATGGTTTCTTCTATTTCCATAAATAATGAATATACTGAGGAAATCAAAGGTGTATTAGGTTTAGCTCTGCACCATTAGGGAGCTTCTTTTCTACTGGGAGATAATTCATGAGGCAATATACAAAGTAGATTATTTTGCAGAAAAAAATGCACTGCATATCTAACCATCAAAAATTTAAAGCCAGGTGCAGTGAAGCATACCTGTAATCCCAGCAATTTGGGAGGCTGAGGCAAGAGGATCACATGTTCCAGGCTAGTCTGGGCAACTTAGTAAGACCCTCTCTTAAAATAAAATAGAAAGGGGTTGAAGATGTAGCCCATTGGTAGATTGATTTCCGTTCAATCCTTAGCATGGAAAAAAAACAAAAAAGCATTTCACGTGTCATTATGCACCTTTTGAAATTCAAAGAAAAAAGTGACAAAGCTGTTGTATACATACATATTAATGAAAGCCCCAAATTTGTTCTTTACACCATTTTTCCAACCCTTCAATATGATGATAATTACTTTTGGGGGGAAATATCCTTTAAGATACCCAAGTCATGTTTATAGGTGGAGGGATGATTTTTTTCAATGACTAATGCTGCACAACAAATAATTCTAAACAATGGGAACATTTCAAATACTTAACAGTTGATTAACGATGTTCTTCTGATGCTGCAACCTAATGTGATAACAGTACAATATCATATTGTCTAGGATTAGGTTTGACTACAGATAACAGAAAAACACAAAAAGAGAATAACTTAAATATGACTTTTTTTTCCATAGTAGCCAGAGACTCAGTCACCTATCTTGTTTTGTCATCCTAAAAATGTCATCTCATGGTCCAAGATAACTACTTAACCTGTAGCCATTAC
The DNA here is from genome assembly GCF_045843805.1 of Urocitellus parryii. Classification (NCBI taxonomy): domain Eukaryota; kingdom Metazoa; phylum Chordata; class Mammalia; order Rodentia; family Sciuridae; genus Urocitellus; species Urocitellus parryii. The sequence continues at coordinate 85,619,603 of NC_135547.1, read as the reverse complement.
ATTTATAGTTCAACCAGCATGTTTTAGAAGACTTCCTGAAATTCATGTATGACACTCCCATTCATATCTCACTGGTTAGAATCTAGTCATGTGGCTAGGGGATGTTGAAAAATGTCAACATTTATTTAGGTGCATGGCTTCCCGAAATAAAATAATATTTTGTCATTAAGGAGCACGGGAAGAATGGATGTTAGAGTAGGAAATTCATAGATTTTGTCACAAGCTCATACTTATTAAGTCTATGTACTGAGTTGATAAATGGAGAGAGGCATAGTTGATGCTAGAATTTATGAGTGGGATATCTTCAGAGATTATAAATATCTTAAATCTATAAAAATAAAAATGTTAATTTTAATGGATCTCTTTTTCTGGAAACATTTCTGTCAAGTCACTTACTATGCTTTGTCTCCTGGCACAAATTAATCTCTTTCCAATTCCATTGCTTACTGAAGTTGACTCACTGTAATGTAGAGTAACTGATTGGATAGATACTACAGAAAGGGAATAATGCCTTTTTGTAGCCATTGCAGCGATATACTGGAATGGGATCAGTGTCCTTGCACCTAATTTTTTCCCCCAAATCATTAAGTTTATTTAGGAATAACAACATTGCAATGGGAATGCATGTGTCAAAGGAAGATACAAGTATAGTCAAGGAGGATAAGATAAGGGAAAATTCTTACAGCAAATTAAGCAGGATACTTGAAACTGTAATCTTGACTACAAGGATCGATGACAATGGTGGCATCAGTCCAAAGTTGAACAGACAGCCAGCCTTTGGACAGATATCCTAAAGTCTCAGTGGTTTTTGTGCAAGGTTGTGGTTCTAAGTCTTTCGTGAATAGATCTTATTATCAGGCACCCATCATCAGGTCAATGGATAATAAAAATGAGATGCACAAACACATATACAATGGCATTTTACTCAGCCATAAAGAAAAATTAAATTGCCATTTGCAGGTAAATGGATTGAAACTGGAATATGACATTATACTAAGTGAAATAGTCCAGACTCAGAAAGTCAAGGGTCATGTGTTTTCTCTCATACGTGGAAGTTAGAGAGTCAAATGGAATAAAAAATGATATCTCAGGGAAATCAGTAAAGTAGAGGAAGAATATCAGGGTAGGGAAGAGGGAAGGGAAAAGGAGGTACTGGGAAATGAAATCAATCAAATTATGTGCATGTGTGAATACATTACAATGAATTCCACTCTTATATGTTATTATAATGGAATTAATTTTCAGAAAGTGTTGAACTACCTGTTAAGCCACTCTTTCTGAAAGTCATCTTCAAATATTTTGAGCTACAGATGAGACAGAATAAATCAAATAAAAAGAAACATTTTAGGAAGGAGACTACCCATACATAAGGCCTTTGATAAAAATTTTTTAACAATTTTTTTTTTTTTGGTAACTGGTATTGAACCCAGGGGTGCTTAATCACTGAGCCATCACATAGTTTTTATTTTTGAGACAGGGTCTCACTAAGTTTCTCAAGGCCTTGCTAAGTTGCTTAGGCTGGCTTTGAACTTGTGATCCTTATGCCTCAGCCTCCCGAGTATCTGGGATTACAGGTGTCTGCCACTGTACCTGATATTTTAAACTTTTAAAAACTTTTTTATTTTCAGCAGTTTGGGGTTTATAGAAAAATGAGCAGAAGGTACAGTATGCCTATATATTCCTGTACCCCCTCTCCCCTATTATAACATCTTGAATTAGTATGGTACATTTGTTATAATTAATGAGCCAATATTGATACATTATTATTAACTAAAGTTCATAGTTTACATTAGGATTTACTCTATGTTGTACATTCTATAAGCTTTGACAAATAATGATATGTTTCTACTAGCATCATACAGAATAGTTTGACTACTCTAAAAATCACCCATGTACCATTTATTTATCCCTCCTTCTCTCCCTCCAATCCAATTCCCAGATAGTCACTGTTCTTTTTACTGTCTTCATAGTTTTGCCTTTTACAGAGTGCTATATAGTTGGGATCATATGGTAGAATAAAGTTTCTACATTGTGGGCCTAGACAGAAAGAGGCTTAATCCTCAGTGTAAAACAAGCTCTTTTCATCCCTGGAATGCCTACCTAACTCTTTCCTATTTGGGAAAAAAAAGAGAAAACCTCCTCTTCTAGATTACTCATACTCCCTCAAGTAACATCCTATCTATCTTCTTTGAATAGCCAAATTTTTTATTTTGTTTTCTCCACCCTCATTTACTTTTCAACACACTCCAATCTGCTTCTGTCTTCTCTGTTACAACAAAACAGCTCTTGTTAAGATCATCAGTGCCACTCAGACATCCATGTTATGAAATCCAATAAACACATTTCATTGTTCATCTTACTTGACTATTAAAACAATATCCAGCACCATTAACCACTCACTTTTATTTGGAACACTTTCTTTCCTCCCTTATCTTTCCTGATAGCACAAATGTCCCCAACTCTTTGGCTGCTCTTCTCAATATCCTTTTCAAAAAAGAAGAGGCTTATTTTCTTTTCATTTTATAATATCTAGACAAATTTAAAGGCTTTAAATTCCATCATATGCCAAGCCTTTCAACTGCCTATGTAATGGATTCAAATGCTCATATCACGTCTCTATTAGGATCATTTTCAAGGCATTTTATATTTACCAAGTCTAAAAAGAAACAATCATATCCCTAATTCTTGATATCAGAGAATCACACAGGTTTGCACATTTGATCATACAGGTTTATCATTATGAACCAGAGTTTGGGGGTGGGGGATGGGAATGCTTAATAAATGTTTTACAACTCTGTGCAGTGTTGGGTTAGCAAGTCGGGGGTGAAATGTGGTTGAGGTGCCTTACTAATGTGTTATATTGGGCTGGGGATATAGCTCAGTTGGTAGAGTGCTTGCCTTGCATACACAAGGCCCTGAGTTCAATCCCCAGCACCACACACACAAAAAAATCACTAATGTGTTCTATTGATTTTCCTATAGTCGGACAGGATGGGGCATGGGTGGGAATGCTTAGAATCACACTATACATTATAAACTTTTCATAGTCTACTTAGACTCATATTTTACCACTTTAAGTTGAATGGAGAAACTTAATCAATTTATAGATCCCCCTATTTCTATTGTTTTTACCCCTAACATTTCTGACACAAAATATGTGGCTTATTTTTAATTTAAGGAAAATCAAGAAACATGAAATTTCTTACATATCTAATATGATTTTGTAGAATAGGATTTGTAGAATGAGATTCATGCTTGCCATATAATTACATATTCATTAGTATGATTATTTGATTAAAATGGGTTTCTTGCACTTATCTGTATGTTTCATGAGTGCAGAAATTATGCCTGATTGCTTGTTATTGTATCTTCAGGCTAGTGTAGTGCCTGGCGAGTAGTAGGTTCTTAATTCATATTTGTTTCATGAATGGATGAGTGTTCTGTACCTCCTATTGTATGTAATAGTATGCACTAAATACTAGTCTGTTTCACCCTTATTCCTTTTTTTTAAATATTTTGTTTTAGTTGTAGATGGACACAATACCTTTATTTGATTTGTTTATTTTTATGTGGTGCTAAGGATTGAACCCAGTGCCTCACATGTGCTAGGTAAGCACTCTACCACTGAGCCACAACCACAGCCCTCACCCTTAATCTTTTTATCCAAACATGTGCCTCTATGACAAGAAAAGTTTCAATTAGGCACACTTGGTTCAAGAATGAGTAATACTAGGCATGTTCTCATACTATTTTGTTAGGCATGACAGATACAGGTAGAAACTGGGCCTGCTCTTTCAAAAGAGTAATCATCTCTTCCTTCTTAAGTTTTTTGTCAATCTCAATTCATTCCTGATCCTTGTGCTCTTATCAGATAGTTTCAAAAAATTATGTCTTTAAAATCAGAACCAAAAACACAATAGTGAGAGTTATCAAGGCAAGGTCCTAGAAATAAGTTAACATTTGAGTGTGTAATGTTTGGAGGATTACAAAAAGCAAGGGTGTGTGTTTGGTTTGGATCTGGAATATCCTCCATAGTCTGTCTCATGTGTTGAAGGCTTCATCCCCAGTTGCTGGCACCTTTGGGAAGTGTTGGAAACTTTAGGAGGTGAGGCCTAGTTGAAGGTTGTAGGTCACTGGGAACATATCTTTGAAAGATATATTTTGTCCATGGATTCATTCTCCCACCCCTACCCCCCACCCAACTTCCTGGCTCCCATGAGGTATGCAGTTTTGCTCCTCCCACACTCTTCCACCATGATGTACTGTCTTACACAAGCCCAGAAGCAGTGCAGCCAATGACCATGGACTGACTGAAACCTCTGAAACTGAGGGCCAAAATAAATGTTTCCACTTTCAAGTTGTTTTTCTCAGGTATTGTGTCAAAGTGATGAAAAGCTGACTACCACAGTGTTTTCACAGATAACTCAGCAACACAACTAGTACTGCAATTCCTTATGAAGTGTAGTCAGCAGGCAGAATGAGTATCTGTTGAAAGCTTTATCCTACTAGGCAGCAGTCAGAAAGGAACTGGGATTGGGGGTGTGATGGACTGACTCTGAGTCTCCTTAAGTAAGTCATGACTTACTCTAAACAGAAGCACCAGCATTTTTCTGTGATTAATTGCCTAGCACTTACCTATCATTCTGGTTTGAGGCCTTCTTCTTTTGGTTCTGTGCTGTCCTGTTGGGCTTTCCCTGATAGGAAGAAATGCTAATTGTCCCAGATCTTGGAAGTAGTACAGTCCTGGATGTTCTGCCCAAGTATCTTGTACTTCCACCAAGGATTATCCTTTCAGCCCTTTCCAAGCAGCAAGAATGGAAAAACCTGGGGCTGGGGGTGCGGCTCAAGCAGTAGCGCTCGCCTGGCATGCGTGCTGCCCGGGTTGGATCCTCAGCACCACATACAAACAAAGATGTTGTGTCCACCAAAAAATAAATAAATAAATAAATATATTTTTAAAAAAAAAAAGAATGGAAAAACCTCATGGTCAAGCAGTGGACGGGTAAACACCACTGGAAATTCTAAGGAAATGAAGCATTTCTCTGTCATTTCTCCTTTTTTTAAATTTATTTTTTAATACTCAACAGTGGAATGCACTACAGTTCTTATTATACACATAAAGCACATTTTTTCATATCTTTGTATATTATATGTTTCTCTGTCATTTCTCAAACTCATTTGTGCTACATGAAGGTCCATAGAATCATGCATTCAAATTCCAACTCTACTACTGATATACTATGGGATTCTGCCTAATTCTTTATCTTTCTCTGCAGTTTAGTGAAACATTTTTCAATAATATATTAATATTTTTTTCTGGGTCTCTAATACCCATTTTCTACTCTTAGATACTTTTCAATGTATCTGACAAGTTAGACAGGTGTCAGTATTTGGTGTGTATATGTGTATCTGCATGTGAGGGTTTATAAACCCCTTAACAAATGCACACACATACATACAACATTTATGATAATTGTATAGTAATAATAGAGTTCTATAGTATTTTAAGTAATATCACAGAGCCATGTGTATTAGAAGACTCTCATCTGATTGACTAAGAAAACAATATCCTCTATTCCATTCCTCCTGTTATGGAACCAGGGACAAACTTCTCACTTCCAAACAAGAAGAGTCAGAAAAGTGACTAGGTTGTAGACTGAGAGAGGAGTGGTGATTAATCAAAAGACAGTGTAGTTGCCAAATAATGGGTCTGGCTGCTCCCTGTAAGAGAGAACAATTAAGATGAGAGACCAGTTATTGAGGCAAAAGAAGGTAACTTTATTTGAAAAGCTGGTTGAATGAGAAAATGGAGGACAGTCATCCAAAGTCCATGTTGTTCCTTGGGCCAGTGACTGGAAGTGGGAACAAAGAGATGCAAATAAAATCAAGAAATTATCCTTGAGTTTCAGACCACAGGTGTCATAAGGGTTGGATGCATTCAGTTGATGCTATTGGACCTCCTGAGGTTTCTGTAATTCAGTTTCATGTTAGTATTGATGCCCATCTTAAGCTATACATTAATAGACCATAGTTTCTGCTACCTACATACAAGAATGTAGGGTTTTTAAAAAATGTTTTAAGTAGGGTGCAGTGGCACACACCTGTAATCCCAGTGGCCCGGGAGGCTGAGACAGGAGGATCACAAGTTCAAAGCCAGCCTCAGCAAAAGTAAGATGCTAAGGAACTCAGTGAGACCCTGTCTCTAAATAAAATATAAAATAAGGCTGGGGAATGTGGCTCAGTGGTCAAGTGCCCCTGAGTTCAACCCCCAGTACCAAAAAATTAATTAATTAAATAATTAAATAAAATAAAAATGTTTTTTGTTGTAGATGGACACAAATACATTTATTTTGTTTGCTTAGGAGATTCTGGGGATTGAACCCAATACCTCACACATGCTAGGCAAGCATTCTACCACATAAAGCATAAAGTGGACCACTGTTACAGTTCCTTGAATGTATTCTGCTGGGTGATTTGAACAGAAGCAGTGATATAATAGGAAAGAAGATAAGGAGATACATTTCATAAGCAAATATGTGATCTCATTTTATTTCCACAAGAATCCTATAAGGTAGGAGGTATTAAATATTTCCCATTTTACAGATGAAGAAATACAGGCCCTGAGAGGCAAAGGAGCTTGCCCAAGAACACACTGCCAGAAAATGAAATTCTAAACCATATCTTTCTAAATCCAATACCTGTGTTATTTCTGCTATACTATTTGGAATAAATAGTATACTGGTACATGTTAAGAAAGGATCTCTGGAACTGATTGCCTAAGGATGAAATAGATGTAGGGTCTTGGCAAGCCAATCTTATTTATCTCAGCCTCATTATCTTAAAACTGGAACAATAACAGTACCTACCTCCTACAGTAGTTGAAGATTAAAAGAGTTACAAATAAAAAAGAATAAGAAATAAAATGATTAAAAGATTTAACACAAGAAAGGTACCTCCTGTGCCTAGAGCAAAAACATTAGCTATTTAATGTTATCTTACAGTGCTTTGGAGCCTAAGCCCTCAGGGTATACTGGTGGCACAAAGTTCTCATACTTCTGGCTTTCATCTTCCCATATATCACCTGGGGCCTGTTTGGCAAGGATCAGCTACTCTAAAAGAAGGCAGTTTCCTAGTGGCCTGCCATGAAACTTAAGCTTTTATTGAACAAATGAGATCATCCAATTGGCTTTTAATGTTACTTAGTTCAACTTTTTTTCTTGAGAGAGAAGGAACTTTTAATGCTGGGGGTCACTGCCACTTAGAGTAAAATATTAACTGGATATTTTGAACATAAAACAGCTTAATATTTAAAGAAATACATTTATATATTTTTTTTAAAAAACAGGTCTTCCTCCCAATTCAGCCTTACAAATATTTTTGTCTCCCAGAGTTTCAGAATCTAGTCTCCTGTAATTAGCAGATAGTTTGATGAGGAATGTGACATATTCTATCCACTTAGGAAAGGCAGGGCTGCAGGTAAATTGCTACTTGGGTAAGAAAGCATATGGGGGGAGTCAGCACTGTGGGCCCATTTTATAGAATTTTCTTAACCTTATGTTCCCACTATCTTTATCCATCTGTCTCTTAATATTTTCCCCTCAGGACTTAGGGCCCTAAGTTCTTTTAGGATATTTGGGTGCCAACTCATTCTGCTGGGTCCTGCTGAGAAGGAGTGAAGGTGGGGAAAAGTGACCTGAAGTCCTTGTTCCCCCTCAGGTGTGACATGGAGAGTTAAGGGTATTCAGCATCAGGACAGTCCAGAGGCCCATGGAGGCAGTTAGTAGTTGAATGGATGAAGAATACACAGGGCAGGTATCATGCTAACGTTGTGGGACAGGTTGCTCAGAAAATGCACTAAATCCCAGTTTTGTCCAAATTGAAGAGTTTTTATTTAGCTGGCCTGCCAGTGACTGCTCCCTGCAGGACTCATAACTGTTTCTTCGAGGAACAGCCCAGAGCCTGAGCATTTTAGGATATTTAACGGCAAAAACCACACCTGGGTTGACATAGCTGCAAGCAAGCAGGTACAGAAGCTGAATTGGACAGTTAGTGAGACAATGCAATTGGTACATTAGCATTTCTCATGGGACTTTCCAGGTTGGCATAGCAGCAAGCATGCAGAAGGGAAGGGGGTCAAAATGACCCTAGTTCAATACACATTAGAGAATGGTTACTAAAGTCTAGAAAATCAATCTCTGACTAGGTACATTGCCCAAGAAAAATGGAAACCAAAGAGAACAATTTTACATTGTATAAGAATTGCTATTTTGTGTTGCCAAGTATGTTATGCTAGGTAACTATTAACAGGTACAGAGTCAGGGCTTTCCCATGGAAGAAGCATTTCTTACATGATATGGAGTCTCAGAGTAAAATGGAGTCTGTTTGGTCATTGTCCATATAGCCTGGCCCATAACACTAAGACAACAATAAATAGACAGCAAACCATTTTTTTGTGAACAATTAGTATGAAAGCAATCAGTATTATCAGATAGTCTCTGAAAACTATGAAGATGGTAATTTATTAAAGCTTTAGGTGGGATCCACATGTTACTGATCTGTGAGTGGAGGCCAGTTAAGGCTTTTAGAAACATAAGCAGAGTTGTTAGAAATACATACACAACATTTAGTTTTTGTAATGTCTCAGATGTCCTCATGAGCTGTAGTTAAGATATCTAATGCCATCTAATTTTTGTAAAATACTTTTCTATTTGTATTGCCTCTGTGTTTAGTAGAGATCCCTTTATTTCTGTCACTTAGGGCTAGAAAATTATACTAGCAAACACAGATCAACCCTGCCCATGTAGGTTAGGAAGATTAGCAGGTCTCAAATTAAGTCAAAAGCTTGTGACTCTGACAGTCTCTTTTGTTAATTATTAGACACTCCTTTCTATGAACCCTTGCTTTATAGCCTCTACCTTTACTTACTTTTGGTGGGGCTGACAAAAAAAAAAAAAAACTATTAAAAGAACTATTACCTTTCCTTTATCTTTTTTAATTTTGGACAGTTTCTTAAATTTATATTCTGAAACAATACTAATGAATGTTATTATCTATGTATTTAATTTACATAATAAATTTCATCCCAGGAGAGGGATCAGACAATATAGCATATTGTCTGTGCCTTAATCTTTTTCCAGGTTTCACTCAAGGGGTTACAGCACAGAACAATTTTGAGCCTGACCTGTCTCCCTTATCATTATCATAATGTCATTAACATTAAGTAGTTTACCACTGTCAATTGTGCCCAGAGTCTCCTTTTGGGCCTTGAGGAGGCCCCATCAAGATCATCTGCAGCTGCCTGGGGGCAGGCTGAGAAACAGTGCTGGGACTGCCAGCACTGAGTTGAAAAGATTTAACTCTTTTGTAACTCCCTTTTTTTGGTGCTCTACTATCCTTGCTTACCATAAGCAGTGCCTTTTGGCACTTTCAACTTAGTTTCTGCCTGTTCAGATTCCTTATTTTGCATAAATGTCTGTACATACAGAATATCTTCCGTATACTTTATCTCTGACAGACCAAGATTGCATAATAATCCAGAAAACCATTTAAAGGCCAGATTATGTTACAGCAAAATATCTTTTTCTTAGACAGGCTTTTACCTATAGGTGGCCCATTCAACCAAGATCTATCTTTCCAAGAGCCTTCTGAAAAATAGACAAATAAGAGAGGACAACCAAAACCAGTTCTGACAGATGGGAACCTTTAAAACAGACAAACTTGCACACACACATTTTTTGCTTAGCTTAGGTAGTGAGGGATATAGGGTAGGTGGAAGAGTGGAAGTCACTGTGGCTAACTCAGATTCTCCTCCCCACTCATTGTTGGCATCATTTCTGGAATCAGAAATCAGGAAGTGTTGGTCTTGAGGAGGTCTAAAGTTTGAGTCAGAATACTGAATGCTTCTAGAGTCTAAATTATTCAAACGGCAGTGTTTTATCATCTTTTGAGTTTTTTGTTTGTTTGTTTGTTTGTTTTATCCTAGGCCTCTTTCTGGTACGTTAACATAAAGCCCAGAGGGCCATCTGGGTAATTTTGGTGTATTTTCCCCTGTCAGAATCCTCTTTCTCTTAACTAATTTTTATTTTTAAATCTAGAGTCTTAACCCGCAGCAGGTGCTTTCTTGGACTTTTCATCCTGCTTTCCTGAGTGTGATCTTGACTGCAGAAGTAGGCCATCCCCTGGTATGCCTGGGTCTGTCAGGATCTCTTATCAGGCATCTGCAGAAGTTTACAGAGTTAATCCCTGCAGTTTGGGGCAATGCCTGTATTGTCCCAAGGCAGAATACAGACCTGAAACATCCTTAAAAGGTCAAGGACCTGGTCTAGTTGGCCCTTCTCTCTCTCCTCTTCTGTAGCATTAGGAAGAAATTTAGCAGAATTCCAGAGTCAAGAACAGCTTTTTTCTTCATGTTCTACCCAGTATTGGTGTCACAAGACAGACAAAAGTGGGGAGGGGTTCAAATAGAACACCCACCTGGCCACATCCCCAAAGGGAGCTTAGGCATTTCTTGGCTGAAGACATATTACTGTAAACCCTGGGTCTGGCAAGAGGTCCTCTTATAAGATGTGAATCACCATTATACCATATTAAGTCACCACAGAACCACAGGTTAGGACTCACTCAGATTTAATAACCAAAGACCCAAAGCCATGGAACCACAAATAGTTTCACTGTCACTAACACATGCATTCAAGAATTTAAGCATTGCCTCCCTTGTCTAACCCCTTTTCTGGGAGCTCAGCCCTAGAGTGCACTCGAATCACCTCTCTCCCCCTTTCCTGGGAGCTCAGCCTGTGCTTAACCTCTTTTTCTCCCCACTTTTCCTGTAAAGCTGTGGTTTCCACTCCAAACTACCATAGAGTGTACTATGCTGCTCTGAGAGGTTATCAAGCTCTCCTTCTATCCACAAGGATAAGCCTGACTCGTGGACCTGACCTTATTCTGCAGCCATTAGCTGGTTTCTGGTGAATTAGTCCTTCCCTCCTTTGAGTCCAGTTGGGGCTCAGCCTTTCCAGAGAACCGGAGCACCAACCTGAAGGGAACTCAGAAAACCATCAATAACACACTCTCTAGTCTGCCTTGGCACACCGCTCCTCTGGTCCAGCCAAGCTATGTATTTACTGGCTCTTTTTTTAAAAAAACATTTTTTTATGTTTTTAAAAAAATCTCTTTAAAAAAAAACATTTGTTTTTTAAGTTATAGGTGGACACAATATCTTTATTTTATTTTTATGTGATGCTGAGGATTGAACCCAGTGCCTCATGCATTCTAGGTGACACTCTACCTCTGAGCCACAACCCCAGCCCTATGGTTGGAATCTCTCTGGGGTCTCCAGAAATGTTGTGGAAATCATGTTTAGCAAAAGACCAAGCACAACTTGGAGGGTTGTAGATCTCCCATTTATTTACCCTAGAAGACCCAGATGCTCTTAAATTCTGGGCCCTGAGCTGAAGTTACATGGGGCTTTTATAGAATTTTTTTTGAGAGGAAAAGTTTATTTGGGGGATTCATGGTTATAGAGGTCTCAATCCCTTTACCTCATGTTCCCATCATTCACATCTGTTTGTCCCCTGTCACTAACAACAAACATTCTCGCAACAAATATCTTACTAGAATATCTGTAGAAGAATTTCCAGACGCAAAATTCAGGTTTTTGAGTTTTTTGTTGTTCTTTTAATAGGATAGGAGCTATGTCAAGAGTGATGTCAACAAAGAGTGCTGAAAAGAGGAAGACAGTAGCAAACAATTGTCTGAATCAACTTTTTCAGAACTGTGGAAATTAACCAAAAGCTTGAAGCAATCTGAAAGCATTTGTTCAAATGATTCAGTTAGTGTGGATAGAAACTTCATGGCATTTTAGCCTACCTTGTTTCTATATTCCCCGTCTCAGCTCTAATGTAGACTTAAAATCCAACAATCGCAGTAAAAACCATAATTTGGCAATATCAGAAGGAAAGAAAATTGTGATGCTATACCTTGAAAACTCCATTCCTAGACAATTATTATTTTAATGCTGGATATGGGATTTTTTGTTGTTTTCTTCTGATGATTAAATCCAGGGGTGTTTATGTTTTTATGTTTTACCACTGAGCTACATCCCCAGGTCTTTTTTTATTCTTTTGAGACAGGGTCTCACTAAGTTACTGAGGGTCTCACTAAATCGCTGGGTTTGACCTCAAACATCCATTCCTCCTGCCTCTGCCTCCTGAGTCTCTGGGATTACAGATGTGTGTCACTACACTCTCTGGACCTGGGAACTTTGGCTTGGTAATGGTATAAAGGAAAACATGTTAGCCTATTGAATATACAAGCAAGTCTTTTATTAGAACTTCTCCTAAGATAAGGAAGATGTAGCACTGACCTTGCTATCAGGCTGTCTCTCCAAACAAAGGGAGATGGTTTCATTCATGTGGAAGAAATGTTTGCAAGGAAGGGGGGACAAGGTTTTGGAATTTTAATTTTCTTTAGGTACATTTCAAAGTTTTGCTTTCCTTTTCCTATGAGAGCACTTAAACTCTGAGAAAGGCATGGTCAGTTGGTCATCCTGTTTTTCATATGGGGCCACAATCTGTGTAAACACCACTGTTTGGTGATAAGGATGAGTTTCTGTAGCTGTTAAGAGAACACATAGAATATATTTTAAAATGTTCAACATCTCAAGCAATAAGGAAAATACAAATGAAGCTACATTGAGATTTTATCTCATTCCAGTTAGAATAGAGTGATGCAAATAATAATAAATGCTGGAGAGGACATGATGGGAAAAAGTTACACTCATACATTGTTGGTGGGACTGACTGAAAAGTAGTACAACCACTTCAGAATGCAGTAGGAAAACTATCCCATTCACAATAGCCTCAAGAAAATATTTGTGAATCAATCTATAAAAGACCTCTACAATGAAAACTACAGAAGAAATAGAAGAAGACCTTAGATGATGGAAAGATCTCCCATGCTCTCAGATAAGCAGAATTAATATTGTCAAAATGGTCATACTACCAAAAGTGTCATATAGATTTAATTCAATCCCTATTAAAATCCCAATGACATTCTTCATAGAGAAAAAGCAATCATGAAATTCATTTGGAAAAATAAGAGACCCAGAATAGACAAAGCAATCCTTAGCAAAAAGAGTAAAGCAGGAGGCATCACAATACCAGATCATAAACTATACTACAGAGTCATAGTAATAAAAAGAACATGGTATTGGCACACAAACAGACACATAGATAAATGGTACAGAATAGAAGATACAGAGACAAATCCACATAAATACATGTGTCTCATATGAGACAAAGGCATCAAAAACATACATTGGAGAAAAGATAGCCTATTCAACAAATGGTGTTGGGAAAACTGGAAATCCATATGTAGCAAAATGAAATTGAACCCCTGCCTCTCACCCTGCATAAAAATCAACTCAAAATGGATTAAGGACTTAGGCACTAGCACAGAGATCCTGCACCTAGAGGAAAAAGTAGGTCTAAATCTTCACCATGTTGGTTTAGGAACTGACTTCTTTAATAAGACCCCTAAAGCACAAGAAGTAAAATCAAGAATCAAGACATGGAATGGAATCAAACTAAAAAACTTCACAGCAAAGGAAACAATAACATAAAGAGAGAGGCTACAGAATGGGAGAAAATCTTTACTACATGCACCTCAGACAGAACATTAATATCCAGTATATAGAAAGAACTCAAAATCCTTAACACCAAAACACCAAATGACTCAATCAATATATGGGCTAAGGAACTGAACAGACACTTCACAGAAGAAAAAATGCATTCGATAAACAAACATCTGAAAAAAAAAATGTTCAACATCTCAAGCAATTAGAGAAATGCAAATTAAAACTATACTGAGATTTCATCTTACTCTCATTAGAATGGCAATTATACAAGCAACAATGAATGTTGGTGAGGATGTGGGGGAAAAGGTACACTCATATATTACTAGTGGGGCTGCAAATTGGTGCAACCACTACAGAAAGTAGTATAGAGATTCCTCAGAAAATTTGGAATGGAACCACCATTTGACTTGGATATCCCACTCCTCAGTGTATATCCAAAGGACTTAAAATCAGCATACTACAGTGATGCAGCCACATCAATGTTTATAGCAACTCAATAGCTAAACTATGGGACCAACCTAGGTGCCCTACAACAGATAAACAGATAAAGAAAATGTGGTCTATATACACAATGGAATATTACTCAGTAGAATATTACTTTAAAGTAGAATGAAATTATAGCATTTGCCAGTGAATGGATGAAGCTGGAGAATATTATGCTAAGCAAAATAAGCCAATCCCAAAGAACCAAAGATCAAATGTGTTCTCTGATATGTGGATGCTAATTCATAATAAGGGACAGCTAGGGAAGAATAGATATTTACTTTGGATTAGACAGAGTGGAGTGAAAGGAGGTGAGCGGGTATGGGAGTAGGAAGCATAGAAGAATGAATCAGACATTTTGCCCTATGTGCATATATGGCTACACAAACATTGTAACTCTGCATCACATACAACTAGAAGAATAAGAAGTAATACTCCATTTATGTATGATGTGTCAAAATGCATTCTGCTGTCATGTGTAACTAATTAGAACAGATTTTTTTAAAAAAGGACTAGCAGTGGATTCACCATATGACCCAGTCCTTGTTATATACCCAAGAACTTAAATCAGCATACTAGAATGATACAGACATATCAATGTTTATAGCAGCACAATTCACAATAGCCAAGTTAAGGAACCAGCCCATTTGCCTATCAAAAGATGAATGGATAAAGAAAATATGGCATATATACACAGTGGAGGTTTGCTCAGCCATAAATAAGAGTAAAAGTATGGCCTTTTGCTGGTAAATGGATGGAACTGGAAAATATGCTAAGTGAAACAAGACAGACTCAGAAACTCAAGTGTCAAATGTTTTCTTATATGTGGAAGCTGCAGAGAAATAATGTAATTTTTAAAAAGGGGGAATTCCATGAAAATAGAAGAAATATCAATGGAATAGAGGAAGAGGTTCAAGGAGGAGGGAGGGAGGAGGAATGGAAAAGAGGAGCAATTGCAGGATGAAATTGACCATATTTGCTACACACATATATGAATATATGATAGAATTCCACCTTCATTTATATCTTAAAGCACCTATTTAAATAAATAAATAAATAAATAAAATACCAGTAGATTAGAGAAAGGGGAACAGAGAGAGGAAGGTGGGGATAGTAAGTGGGAGTACTGTGAATACTTTTTCCTATTGGGTATGCATCCAAAAAAAGTCACAGGCAGTTGTTGAATACTAAGCTGCCTGAAGCATTGGATGACAGTTGGGATAAATAATAAGCTAATCAAAAAAAACTTTAAAAAGAAAATCTGGGGACTGAGGTGCCCATGGTTGGCTTTGAAAATCTCTAACATTGGGCTGGGGATGTGGCTCAAGCGGTAGCGTGCTCGCCTGGCATGCGTGCGGCCCGGGTTCGATCCTCAGCACCACATACCAACAAAGATGTTGTGTCCGCCAAAAACTAAAAATAAATATTAAAAATTCTATCTCTCTCTCTCTCCTTCTCTCTCTCACTCTCTCTTAAAAAAAAAAAAAGAAAATCTCTAACATATTCTGGGAATCCACGTGCACGCTTATAGTTGTGCACATGCTTAGAAAAGACCTGAGATGACCCTAAATTCTCATCTCCCACTCACCTTGAAGATCAGTTAAATCAGGATGTCAAGACTTAAACTGCCCCAATATACACTGGGAACAACTTGAAAAAAAATGGAAGATTGTTGTTTATATAATTTAAGGAAATCCATGTCTAAATATTTGCTGACAATTAAATTAATAGGACAGAGAATTTAGGGGGAACACATGATATAAAATATTGGCATATTGGCTTTATAGAATTAATTCAGTAAAATTACTAAGTAAACAACAAATTGTAGAGGCACCACCCTTTCTCCACAGAAAATCTTAACTGTGTTTCTCCAGAAATCTTTACCATGGCTGATTTTAGTACTGTCAACAAAAGAGTCTTTGGAAAAGAGTTCAATATAGATAAACTTCCAATTTTCGTGTTGCCCTATATAATTTGGCCACTGGCCAGGAAGATACCACACTCCAGGTGCTGGACACCCCCTTACTAGTTTTTCCAGTATAGTAGTTTGTAGAAATGTGTAAACAAGGCCTCTGGCCTTGAGCTGGGGCTTCACAGAGATGTCTACATTTCTAAGATAAGAGAAGTTACCAATTTGGCTCCATGGTAACTGGCAGGGGGAGGAAAGAAAAGGGAGAAGAATCTCTCCCTTACTCAGGAGTTGTCTTTGAAGGGTTAACTTGCCCAGAACAGTGAAAGAAAGAAGCTGCTTTATATGAATTTCTGAATTTCTGTGAACTTTTGAGCCCTTCTCCTTACATGCTGGGTATAAAATTCTGAAACTGCCTAAACTTGGGGTTCAGGGGTTTGATTGATTATAGCAAAAGCTGTGCCCTCTGAACCTGGCTGTTTCCTGCTATCTTCAGTGCCTTGCCTCGTCTGTCCCTACAACAAAATGGCAACAACAAATTCTGCAGATGTGTAAAGAATCTGATTTCCAGATTTGCTATATTATTTAAAAATGTCCCCTTTTGACAAAAATATAAGACACGCAAATTGAATAAGAAAGTCTAACCTAAATACAGAAAAATATGCAGTCCATACAAATGGCATAAGATGAGTTTAAAACAGCTATTCAAATTATGTTTAAAAAATAAAGAAAACCATGCTTTAAAAAGTAAAGTATGAAAACTTTTGTCTCATCAAAGAGACAATATCAGTAGAGATAGAAATTATAACAAAAAAACCCAGAAAGTATGGAATACAATGAGTAATGTAAAATTCACTTAAGATTGGCTCAAAAGCAGATTTGAGCACACAGTAGAACGAAAACATCAATGAACTTGAAGACATGTCAATTGAAATTATTCAATCTGATAAACAGAAAGAAAAAGAAGAAGAAAAGAAGCCAACACAGTCTTAGATACCAGTAAGATATCAATATGCATATTGGAAGGAAAGAAGATTCAAAGAAATAATGACTGAAAAATTTTCCAGTTTGATGATTGACAATAATATAAACATCTTAGCTAAATAAACTTCAAGTCAAAAAAAAGTCTTAAAGATTCTCATATAATAAATTCAAAATACAAAGACAGATGACCTTGAAAGCAGGGAGAAAAGGGATACTTATAAGGTTAACAATTGATTTGCCTCAAAAACCATGGAAATTAGAATTTAATGGGTAACAAACTCAGTGCAGAAAGAAAAAGACAAGTGTTCAATATCTTGCAACACTCTTCCTCAAATGTGAAGGAGAAATTAAGACATTCTCAGACAAATGAAAACTGCGAGAATTCTTCAGTAGTATACCTGTTTTACAAGAAATATCTTACGGAGGGCTGGGGTTGTGGCTTAGCAGTAGAGTGCTCACCTTGCATGTTCAAGACCCTTGTTTGATCCTCAGCACCACATAAAAATAAAATAAACAAAGGTATTGTGTCCAACTATAACTAAAAATTAAAATATATATATAAAAGAAATACCTTAGGGAATCCTTCAAGCTGAAATGAAAGGATACTAGATACACATTTGTTTGAAACATAAAAAGTAATAGACCATAAGGAGGCCACATGACGTAAGCTTAAATGTTACCTAGTATTTATGAAGTCATGAGGAAAAGATGGGGCTGGGCAGAAAGGGAAGTAGGACCCTGGGTTACTTCCTGGGCCCTAGAACTCAATCAGCAACTCTGGGCTTTTGCTGAGAAACTTGGGAAAAGTTATTTTTAAATCAGGACATATGTGAACCAGAGTCCGCAACCTCTCCAAAGAAGAAAAATCAATATTTTGATTGGACTAAATGCTACATGAATACTTATGGATGCTGAGTGCCTTACCCAGGATTGGGCAGGGGGCTGACTTCCTTAAACCTACAGATCCATATAAACATATAGACATCTGCTGGCATCCCTCTCTTGGGACTCCTCCATCTTTGGGAGCTCTGCTTGCTTGCTTTCAATTATTCTAATAAATCCTGTTACTTTGCTCTCACCCTTGTGTCCATAGATTTCATTCTTTGAATTTACAAGACAAAAAACCCACCTAACATTCATGCTTCTCTATTGCACTTGTCCCCAATACCAATTCAAGAATAAAGACAAAGATTTGATAAAAAGGTTAAAGAAGTTTTATTGCTTTGATAGCAAAGGAGAAACACAGGGCCTCCTGTCTCAGAGGCTATCCCCATTAGGGGGAAAGAGGGTTTGTAAAGAGGTGATTCAAAGGCTCTATTACAGGTGTGCCCTGGAAATTTACTTGCTAATTTGGGAGAGTGAGATAGCCATTTCTTAGATCTTCTGGTGCCATCCCCTAAGTCTGAATTTCTTCATTCCTGTGGTTGTATATTGCTTGAGAACACATAACTGGGCCTAGGATAGGAAGGAGGGTAATCTTGCCTCCCCAAACATTAGGGAAGGGGAGAAGGAGAAGAGAAAAAAAGAATAAAAACTTTTCCATTTTAAAATAAGCCTCAGTGGGATGTCAGTAAGAGCTATATTCAAAGTATGAAGTGGACCACTGTTATATCAATACATTTAAAAGAATTGTTTATTAAAGAAGAAAAAATTCAAATCAATAACCTAGTCTTACACCTTAAGAACTTAGAAAAAATGTAAATGGAATAATGTTATGCTTGAATTCGGGACCCCCAAAAGACCACCAGAGACTGAAAGGATAAAGGAATTGAAATTGAAATATAAAGGACCAGGTTTTGTAAAGTTTCTAAGCTGCACTCAGAACCTGAAATTCCTGTGGCAGTTAAGACAATTCCCGGAACTGCCCATTAGATGTGTGTTGAAATCTCCCCTGACCACCTAGTTGCTTAACAACCCAGACACCGAGCAGTCCAGCACGTATACACCTCAGGGTTTAAACCAATCAGTTTGAATGTATACCCCTTCTTAGTACTGACCAATCACCCTCACCCAACCTGTTCCCGCCAGTGAATGTGCTAATCATGTTTTAGAGTTGTTATTTGATTTTCCCGAGGTATGTGATGATTTGCTAAGGGATGCTATGATGTATGTAAAGTCCCTGCCCTCTCCAAAGAATGTATATAAACTCTGCTTAAGTTGTTCTCGGGGCTCTTTGTTCTCTGCTCTTCTGAAGTGAGCTCTGAGCCCCAGCATGCTGGACCCCCAATAAACCCTTTGCTGTTGCATGAGACAGTCTCTTGGTGGTCTTTTCCTCCGACGTTCACCCGACCTTTTCAAGACCAAGATCGATGTAAGCAGCAAAGAGGTGTTTATTGCGAGCTAGCTCAGTCCTCCACACGCACACAGCAGCTAGTGATGCTGAGAAGCCCCGAGTCCAGGGTTTGCAGCAGTTTTATACACTCTTTGGGGAAGGCAGGGACTTCACATACATCATAGCATCTCTTAGCAAATCATCACATGCCAAGGGAAAATCAAACAACAACTCTAAAACATGATTTGCATAGTCACTGGTGGGAAAAAGTTGGGTAGGGGTGATTGGTTACTACCAGAGGGGGATTCTTTTGAGCTGATTGGTTTAAGCCAAGAGGGGTGTACGTGCTGAACTACATGGTTTCCCAACATGTTATCAACCACCATAAACTACTGGGGGGGGGTCATCTGGCATCCCAGGTATTTCCCTGTCTCATGCTGATTGGTGGCTGCTAGGGGGTTGCTATGGGTCCTCACCTAGCCTGACTGAGTCAGGGACAACTGGCACAGCAGATCTCTCCTGTTATTTGTAGATAAACAACTTAGCAGGGTGGAATTGTGCCTAGGAGTGCTCTGTAGGTCTTTCCAAGGACAAGGGTTATGTCCCTTCCTTGGACAGGCTTTGCCCTGAGGTAGAGGCTGGTTTGTCAATACAAAGCAAGTAGATGAAGTAAAATAAAAGTCAAGGCAGAAAGGAATGAAATAAACAATAGAGAAAGAATAGAAAAGGATCAAGGAAACAAAAATCTTTCTCTTTGAAATGATCAATAAAATTGACAAACATTTAACAAAAAAAGATACAAGTTGCTAAAATCAGAAATGTAAGGACATCCTTACTATTAAACTTACATAAAAAAAGAGAATTGTAAGAGAATACTATGAATAATTGTATGCCAATATATCAGAAAACCATATTAAATTAACAAATGCACAAACTATCAAAATTGACTCATGAAAAGTAGAAAATCTCACTAGACTTATAACAAGTAAAGGTGTTTATTAAATAATCAAAACCTCCCAATAAAGGAAAACACAGGTCCAGATAATTTCATTGGTGAATTCTACCAAACATTCAAAGAATAAATGCCAGTCTTTCCAACTCTTCCAAAAATTGAAGAGGAGGGAATACTTCTAAACACATTCCTTAAGGCCAGCATTACTATGATACCAAAGCCAAACACCCTACAAGTAAATCACAGACCAATAACCCTTGTTAATATAGATGAAAAAATCATTAACAAAATAGTAGCAAGCTGACCTTGGGGGTATATTAAAATGATTACATGCCATAATCAAATCTGATTTATTCCAGGAATGCGAGGATGAAAATCAATCATTGTAATACATCACATTAATACAATGAAATGAAAATAAGCATATGATAATACTGAGGATTGACATGGAAAAATATGTTATATGCATTATGAACATAGCAAAAGGAACCCCACTATTACATATAAGTACAGAGCACCTAATGGTGAGATTGAGGCTTAAAAGTGTAGAAAATATTTAAATAGCCATCATTGAGAATGGGAGAAAGCCATTTTGGGAAAAAGTACAAGGTTTACTGGACATAATCTTCACTAAATTGTTAAAAATATTACTACAACAGTTATCTTTCCTTGATGTTCTCTTCCTATCAAGCTCTTCTACACAACATGTTAACAATCCACCTCGAATGTATGGAAAAATGTGAATTATTCATTCAGCAAATGCTTATTCAACATACCAGGTACTGGTACATATACATTGACATGCTAAATGGAAATAAAAAGCCACCATGAGGGCAGTGAGTAGATACACAATGGAATATTACTTAGCAATAAAAGAGAATAAAATCATGGCATTTGCAGGTAAATGGATGGAGTTGGAGAAGATAATGCTAAGTGAAATTAGCCAATTCCAAGAAAACAAATCTCGAGAATGTTTTCTCTGATATAAGGAGGCTGACTCATAGTGGGGTAAGGAGGGAGAGCATGGGAGGAATAGATGAAATCTATATAGGGAAGAGGGGTGGGAGGGAAATGGAGGGGGTAGGGGATTAGCAAGGATGGTGGAATGTGATGGACATCATTATCCAAAATACGTGCATGAAGACACAAATTGGGTGTCAACATACTTTATATACAAAGATATGAAAAATCGTGGTATGTATGTGTAATAAGAATTGTAATGCATTCTGCTGTCATTTTTTTAAAAATCAATTAAAAAAAAAGAAGAGAAGTCTGTTGGAAATAACCAAGGAGCACTTCTCCATTTACTTAAAGTGTCTGCTGCATTAGGATAGGGGCTTTGGTGAGCAGATCAGAAGACAGAATTTGTTAAAGTGACAGAGATCAGTGTTCTTATAGAGGAGGAGCAGCCTTTCCTTATCACCTGAGGTCCCAGTCATACTCTCTGGGAAGTGGGTAACCACCTATTTTGAGTATTCTCTGTGTTGGTAGTCTCTGCTTATGTGCATTGTGTCTACCAGAAGAAAATACAATGTGAGAAAGGCATTCAAAACCTCAGTCTGGTAGCTACATTTACTTCCCAGTTTAAAATGGTAATAGTTAATGTTTATTAAATATTTATTCTGAGTCAGGCATTTGGTTGTGTATGTAATATGGACTGCCAGGTTAGGGATTTAGCTCAGTGTCAGCTTCCCTAGAATGTGCAAGGCTCTGAGTTCAGTCCTCGGCCCTGGAAAAAAAATATGGACTGCCATTTATTCTGCCAAGAAAACCTATGATATTGATTCTATTTAAAAAAATCTCTATTTATAGGAAGTGGTTGTGCCTCACTTGGTAGAGTGCTTCCCTTGCATGCACAAGGCCCTGGGTTCTAACCTCCAGCACCACAAAAATAAATAGATATATAAATAAAACAAAGGTGTTGTGTCTGTAAGGAACGGTGGAAAAAGCTCTGCAAACTCAACAAGCCAAAACAACCATTTACCTGTCCAAGATTTTATTAGCCAGAACCGTAGCGGCCAGTCGCAGAAGAGAAGGGGGGAGAGAGAGAGAGAGAGAGAGAGAGAGAGAGAGAGAGAGAGAGAGAGAGAAAGAAGAGAAGAGAAGAGAAGAGAAGAGAAGAGAAGAGAAGAGAAGAGAGGGGAAGAGAGGGGAAGAGAGGGGAAGAGAGGGGGAGAGGAAGAGAGGTAAAGTAAGAGAGAGAGGAAGAGTAAGAGAGTAAGAGGGGGAGAGTAAGAGAGGAGAGAGAGAGAGGGTAAGAGGAGGAGAGAGAGAGTAAGAGAGTGTAGTATTGGACAACCTAAGGCAGGCACGGTCCCTAAGCCACATGCTTGTTGTACACAGAGAGGGGGAGATGTTGAGAGCCACAGCCGAAGGGGCCCCAGCAAACTTCCAGCAGCCAGCAAACTTCCAGCTGCCAGCTGATGATTGGCTCACAGCGGCCCCAGCAACATCTAGCTGACTGGCTCCTCTGCGGTGATGCTCATTGGGCTGTTTCCCTGCCCTTTCAGACCACGGAGCTGCTCATTGGGGGACTTTTTTGGCTCCGGCCACATGACCCAGCCAATCGGCCTCAAGAGCAGGAGGATTGTGGGAGTGGGAGAGGCTTGTGAGGGGGAGTGAGAGGCTTGTGGGAATCCCGTGGTGGCAGTTGGGCTCTGAGGGTTTTTCTTGAGGAGCTGTTTTGTTTGGCGTGTGTGGTTCTAAAAATAAAGTTAGTTTCTTTTGACAAGTGGCTCCTGAATTGTGCCCAGCCAGACTGCGGCAAGAGAGCAAGCATGAACAGGGTGTTGATATTTATGGGCTTACTGCAGGATGAAGAGGAGCAAGACGATTGGGCTGCTACTTCTTCTTGGCTGAGAGTTTGCGCCACTTCAGGGATTGGAGGTGCGCCATTCAAAGTTCACGCCATTCATAGGGATTGGAGGTGACGGTTCGCTCCCCATTCACTAAATAAAAATTTTTCTGATGACAAAAAAAGGAAAAAAAGAATTGGAAAAAACACTCCACTAGAGCCAACTTCCTCTCCAAAGGTGATTTTTCTGGAGTTTCTGCTAGCTTTGCTAACTACTCAGGAAAAGTGTGCAAACTATTGATTACAATCATAGGATTTGCATCAAATAGATATCAATTTTTCAAATCCTGACTCTGATTTTAGGCAAGTTATTTCCCCCTGTAGACATCTCAGATTTCTTTTTCTGCTGAATTGAGGGCTACTAATAGGACCTATCTCATAGGATTATTATAAGAATTAAATAGGATGAGGCTTGTAAAAATGTTCACAGCAGCATTTGGCATATAGTAAATGTGCTTATTTTGTTATTATCATTCAAATGCTCATCATTTATGGCACAGCAAAGTGTCTTGCATTGAATCTTAGGTCTTTTAGAGAAGAACTATTTCCCATGGAAATATTTGGAAACAGTATTTCTCTGAGTCTTGGTTATAATTTCTTTTTCACTTCTACTAAGGGGGCTTTGATTGATGCAATAACCAGAAACTGACCTAGCACAATAACAAGGAGTAAGGAGTGAGGAAGAGACAGACAATGGAGTAGGTTGGGAGAATATGCATATATTTGATGGAAATACTGGAATATTTTATATAAGGAACTGAACATTTGCAGATTTGGGTATCTGCAAGGGTTCCTGGAACCGATCCCCTGTGAATACCAAAACACAATTGTATATATATGTAAAAATAGTGTGGATGGATACCAAATAAATATTGAATCAGTGTAGATATGTATCAACAGATGAATGAATAAAGAAAAGTTGGTATATATACACAATGGAGTACTATTCAGTCATAAGGTAAAATAAAATTTTGTAATTTGCAGGAAAATTGATAGATCTGGAGATCATTATGTTAAAGTGAAATAATCTAGGATCAGTTAAGCAAGAAAGTGTCACATGTTTTCTCTCATATGTGGAATCTAGGAGGAAAGAAAAAAGACAATATGAAAGTAGAACAGGAACTGTTAGGAAAGGGAAAGAGAACTGAAGGAGGGGATATAAGAGTATAATAGGCAAGGTAGATACAATCAAAGCAGGTTATATGCATGTATGAAAATGTCACTAATAAACACATTATTTTGTACAATTAATATGCACTGATAATTACAATAAATATAAAGGTATTTATTCATGGTCGTGTCATTATGATTGTTGTTTTCTCTAACATTTATACTTACTTTATATTTCTCTAAATTAATATGTATTAAGAGTGTAATAAATATTTTTACTAAGTTACCATTTATGTTTGCCAGACACAACATATATTCTTTAATTCTCATAGTTATCCTATGAAGTAGTTATTATCCATCCCTTCAATCCCATACATTATATGGATGATAAAAAAGAGGCATTTAAATCACCTGATGAAACCCTAAACTTTAGTGAAATAATGTAATTTAAAAATACTTATTAAAGCTTTGTAACATTACATTATGATATTGTTAACATTAATTAAAAAACAGTTTGTGAAGTTATAGGCATGATATGATTATAACATTTAAGCATAAAATGGTGGGGAAAAATTAAAAAGTGCTTTAAAAAAAGAAAAAGAGGCTTACAGTAACCTACCCAAGATCATATACCTAGGATGACTTTAAACTATCATCAGATCTCTTGTATCTATGCATTTACCCACAGCTATGTTGCCTTTACTGGTTAGCTTATAAACAATGTCAAAATTTAAGGAAAATAGGCAATGGAACTCTTAAAATATTATAATGAAATGGTTTATACACTACCCGTTCTTGTTTTGCAAAACACATTCTTCAAATGAAATCTTATCAATAAATGCTTATTCCTCTCAAAAAAAGTGCTTTTTTGGACTGGGGATATAGCTCAGTTGGCAGAGTGCTTGCCTTGCAAGTACAAGGCCTTGGGTTCAATCTCCAGTACCACAAAATAAATAAATAAATAAATAAATAAATAAATAAACAAACAAGTGCTTTGCTCATTTTCCTCTGAGATACTCCTACTCTGTTTTCTTCAACACATTAGTTCATGTGCCTCCCCTGAGCTTCCATATCAGTGTGAGTCTCACATTACTTTTTTTTTTTTCACACATCTCCTAAAATATGTTGCCTAACCCACTAGGTAAGGTCTTGAACTTGAAGCTGATGGAAAAGTCTAGTTTAGCACTTCAAGAAACCCTTCTATCTCCACAGGAACTACAATTATCTTTGAAAGGATCTCCCATGTAGACGAGGATTCAGTCTCCTGATGAAGATTTTCTACATTTTATCCTTTAGTTTAACCAATTAGAAATTTCCTTTTATGAATATTGCAAAGATATTCATATATTTGGTCAGTTGATATTTATTGAACTCCCATTATGTTCCAGGTGTTAATAGACACATGGAGTAATTTTAACCACTTCTTGATCCCTAGAAACTTACCATCTAGAACAGAAAAGATTCCTAATGAATTAAGGAAAGGATGCTATTGATGCGTTGCTTTTTTTTTTCTAACATTACATTACATTACTTTACATGTGTTAAGGCAACAAACAAAACAGAACATTTAAGAAATTGAGGGTGTGTGTTTTTTTAACATTATTGATAGAAATGCATTATCATAAGTTGCCATCTTATTAATCCCTAAAAAAAAATAACTTCCCATGTAGATTGCTCACTTTGGCAGCACATATACTAATAAGAATCTCCCAAGTAGACAGAAGAAACTTTGATATTCCAGATGACGTCACCAGATTGCTAGGCCTTAAGAAAAATGAACTTTGCCTTTGGGTGTGTGAATTTCTTCTTTGCCTTATTATATTTCTCTATGCCTTTCTATGTTTCAGTTTGACATACTATAAATGATTTGAATTAACTATCTCTGTACTGGAAGGAATTGAATGTGTCATAATTGAAGAGGAAACATCATGGAATGCTCAATTGTTGCTAATCATTAGATGCTTTCCCACTCAGCTTGGCTCAAACCCTGTGATCATGTCATCTACATGACACTTAATAATTATGACAAATTAAAAATGAAATAAAATTGATATTTAAAATGGGTGGATTTTATAAGTTATACCTAAATAAAGCTATTTTTAATGAAGAAGAAGACCTGATATATGGAAAGATACACCGCATTCATGACTAAGACACCAACAAAATGTTTTTCTTCAAATCACTTCCACATTCAATGAAATTTCAACTAAAATTTTTATGGATGATGGATGAAGGGAAAACTATATCTAAAATTTGCACAGAAGAATAAAGATCTATGAATGAACAACTGATAGTTTTTAAAAGAAAATCAAAGAGACCAATTCCGTTAGTTATTAAGGCATATTTTAAACATGTAGTAAAATAACACAAAATAAAAATAAGTGAGTTATTGGTACAGGAACATGCAAACAGATGAAGAAACAGAATAGAGAGCTCAGAAATAAGCCATGACTGGACTGGGGATATAGCTCAGTTGGTAGAGTGCTTACCTCACATGTACAAGGCCCTGGGTTCAATCCCCAGCACTACAAAATAAATAAATAAATAAACAAACAAACCATGGCATATTACAAATATGATATTGTAAATTAGTGATGAAAGATAAAATTATTTACTACAGCTTTTTGGAAAAGCTGATTTCAATATATAAAGAAAATAAAGCTGTCTTATACCACATTAAATAAATGAACCACAAATAACTTAGAAATTAAATATAACAGGTTAATTTTAAGTCTAAACTAAAAAAATATGGTAGCATTTTTCTATGACCTCAGGGCACAGAACAGAATTATTTAAAAAATAAAATCCCAAAATATATATAAAAAATTAATATCTCTATTCAACAAAAAAAAAATGCTGCAGGGCTGGGGATGTGGCTCAGTGGTAGAGCACTCATCTTGCATATGTGAGGCCCAGCACCACATAAAAATAAATAAATAAAGGTATTGTGTCCAACTACAACTAAAAAAATAATAATATTAAAAAAAAACACTGCAGACAGTTAGCAACAGGTATGTAATAAATTTGGGGAAGACATTTTTAACATGCTTAAACTGACAAGAAATTAAGATCTAGATTATGTAAATAACTCGTGAAACAAATCCAACCTAACCCAATCAAAATAAAGTCCAGGAAACCCAATAGAGGATATTTGTTTCTTTTGTTTTAGTGCCAGGTTGAAGCTAAGGGTGCTTAACTACTAATCCACATCCCCACCCTTTTTGTTTTTTATTTTGAAATATGACCTCACTAGGTTGCTTAGGGTCTCAATAGGTGGCTGAAGCTGGCTTTGAACCTGCAATCCTCTTGTCTCAGTCTCCCAAGCTGCTAGGATTATGTGTGCCACCATGCCTGGTCCAATAGAAGATATTTGTAGGCAGTTCACATAAGGTGAAACCCAGATGGCTAATAAGTTATGAAGAGATATTCAAACTCATTATAACCAGAAAAAATGTAAATTAAAACTACATGAAGAAACTCCTTTAGGGGAACTGAATAGGGACTTCACAGAAGAAGAAATATGATCGTTCAACAAATATATGAAAAAACATCCAATATCTCTAGCAATTAGAGAAATGCGAATCAAAACTACACTGAAATTTTATCTCATTCTAGTCAGAATGGCAATTATCAAGAAAACAAGTAACAATAAATGTTGGCAAGGATGTTGGGGAAAAGGTACATTCATAGATTGCTGGTGCAATTGCAAATTGGTGCAACCACTCTGGAAAGCAGTATGGAAATTCCTCAGAAAAATTGGAATGGAACAACCATTTGACCCAGTTATACTACTCCTTGGTATATACCCAAAAGACTTAAAATCAGCATACTATAGTGATGAAGCCACATCAACGTTTATAGCAGCTCAATTCACAGTAGCTAATCTATGGAACCAACCTACTTGCCCTTCAACAGATGAATGGATAAAGAAAATGTGGTATATATACACAATGGAATATTACTCTGGCATAAAGAAGAATAATAAATCATGGCATTTGCTGGTAAATGGATGGAACTGGAGACTATCATGCTTAGTGGAACATGCCAGTTCCCCAAAATCAAAGGCCTAATGTTCTCTTTGATATGTGGATGCTAACACGCAATGGGGGGTGGGGGGAATAAAAGTACATTGGATTAGACAACGGAGAATGAAGGGAAGGAATGTATAAGAATAGGAAAGACAGTGGAATAAATCAGACATAACTTTCCTATGTTCATATATGAATACACAGCCAGTGTAACTTCACATGATGTACAACCACTAACATGGGAAGTTATACTCCATGTATATATGGTATGTCACAATACATTCTACTGTCATGTATAACTAAAAAGAACAAATAAAAAAATAAAAAAAGAAACTCCTTTAGGGCATAAATTTTTCCTGCAACATAGAACAATGCCTGTTATGCCATAGCATTCAATACATTGCTGATGAATGTATGAGAAGAAACTTCTTCTCTAGATGGTTTCTATTCTAGATAGGAGGAGTCAGAAAGACTAGTTGTATTAATTGAGATGTGTCGCGACCCCTTGCCCGCAAGGAAGACGCAACTCGGGAATCTTCTCTCAGCAGTTTATTCAGGTCCTTGATACTTTTTCTTCTCTCCCCCGGATGCCCCTCCCAGCCTTAATAAATCACCTCAAGCCCCAATGCGAAGCTGCCACGTGGACTTTTCTCACAGGGTGCCAAGTCACAGCGTGCCAACTCATTCTGATAAGGAGTTGTTTGTCACAGACTACAGGGGAAACCAGCGCCATCTTGTAATGGCGGCCACAGTTCACAGAAACGGCTCACCACAGTTCCCCCTTTTTTGTTTTTGTATGACAATACAGGCGAGAGTAGAGGTCCTATCCCACTGTGCAGAAGTGGCTGCATAGTATGGCTCAGCCCCAAGGAGGCGCCTTCCCCAGATCCGAGGCCATATCAGCCGACGCCTTTTTTCGTGGGGCGGGGCGTGGATAAGGTGGGGTAAGGAAGGACGTCAAACCCGCATGCAATAGGACATGCTCTCCTTGAGGTCCACTCCAAGGATCACTCAAGTGCAGTGCCTTGCCTCGCATCCTGTACCGTGACGATGGTGGACGGAGGGGGATAGCCGAGGCTGAACTGTGGCTGTGTACAACGACAAACAAGTTGACAGCACCCTGAAAGAAAGGCACGGACTTTAAAGCGATAGAGAAGCACTAGTGTGGAAACCCATCTGCGTGCAATGGCAGCAAGACCGGCAGAGTGCAAGGGCTTTCCAACACTAAGAGAATAGCGAGGAAAGACATGTCGATCCCAGTGCAATGTTATAATAACTTGGGGTGCAACGACCATGTCAAAGATTTACTGTTTAAGATGCGCAAGCCAGACTTGAGGTGAATTGCCATTTTCTAAAGCTGCAAGAGCTTGTATGATCATAGCCTTATCGTGAGCATTGCGGGCCTTGAGGCGACAGAGAAACCACAAACAGAGGAACATACCGAAGCAACACATTGCATCAAAAATGCCTATTCCCACCCACTCCTTAAAAAAGGAAAAAGCAGAAGAAATCCAACGGGTGAATTGTCCCAAAGTCACTGGTACGACAAGGGTGTTGTTCAAAACAGCTATCTGAGTTAGTTGAGACTGGATCAAGTTTTCTGCTTCCATGGACCAGGTTCCGGATAGATATTCTCCGATGATGCATGAGGCATTTCTGGAATCATAAAATCTGACAGAGGTTATACATAAATGTGCTCGTTGATCAATACAACCCAAATGTACTAGGTCAGACAATTCCTCAACTTGAGCTTGAGGTAACTCTATCCTTTGATTAGCAGCCAAAATCCCAGATAAAATGTGTTGATTAATTCTACTTTGAGATTTAGAAATTACTTGATTGTATTTTTACTTAAAAGCAAATTTATACTAAACACATTTATCTCAAATATCTGTAACTGAAAAAACAGAGTACCTGATAAATGTAAATATAAAACTTAAATTATAGGTTTTCTGTTGAAGAAAAACAATTAGGCAAATATATATTAACTAATCAATTAGGCATGTGCTAATTAATTTATAGATTAACAAATATAGGTTATCTAAATATCTAAAATATATATATAAAGAATAAGAACATAACTTATAATTGTATTAACTTCATGTAACCACGTGGTCTTAAAATATTTGGATCCATTTAAATTTATTTTTAGCTAGGAGTGCACTCTTCTATGTGACGTCACTTGATGTAACTGAAATAAGATCCTTGAGTATACATTTTTATTTTTATAGTTAGCAATGAAAATAAGGATTTTTTGGTCATCACAGGAACTTTGCCGGCTTGTTCCTGTGGCGAGCAAATGTATCCTCATAACCTTCAAAATTAAAAGTAAAATATAAAGAAGCATATTTGATATCTCTCATCAATAGAACATTATTTAGTAACACAACTATAGAGAAAAAGTCAGGTTATTTAACTTAGAACTAGCTTAAATTTAGGACTGTAACATAGAAACCTGTGGAATTAAATTTTGTCTGAAAAAGATATCTTTCATTAGCATTTACAGGTAGGCATTTTTTAAAAAATACAGGCTCTGAGCAGCTCCGGTAGAAATCTGAAACACAGCAGTACAGGTTAGTGGCTGGAAGGCGGGACCAGAAGTCCTGTCTGAGTGACTGTGGAAGAACCAATCAGAAGCCCGCAAAAGTGTGGGAGGTGGGACCAGGAAGCAGCTATGCCGGCCAGGCACCCCATGGTTACCATGGTGATGCAAACAACATGGAGTCTGGTGCCCATTTTCAGGGCAAAAGTTCTCCAAGTTTTCTTAGCCGATTGTATTTTGTTTGATTTTGTCTGCATTTTCCCCAGCCTGGCCAAGATCTTACTGCGGTAGCAGCTTGTTCTGTCTCTGTGACCTGCGGTTGCAGCTCGTGTACATCCTGTACTTCCTGGCATTCCCCTAGGGAGTCTACAGATAGAAAGGGGTTGGTCCGTGGGAGGTGACAAAGTCGCCCACTCCCCGGGGCACCATTCCGTCCCTGGATTGCCCAGTAGACCTTGGGGCGGGCCCCTGTTCCCGTTTTGAGGGCAGCGGCCAGAACCTGTCCAGTAATATGAGCTCCATCAATATCCTTACAAGCTCGAATCATGTCATCAACACTCTTTGCTCTGGTAGATTTAATAGCATTTTGGCAATAGGAGTTTACATTTTTAAGAGCCAATTGCTTAAAGACCAGCGTTGCTTGTTCCAAGTTAGGGAATATTTTTCCTGCTACCTGCATCAATCAGGCAATGAAGTCAGAATAAGGCTCAGAGGGTCCTTGAGCAATTTTTGAAATTTTTGTTTCAGCATTTGAAATAGGTAGAGCCTTCCAAGCCTAAATGGCTGCTGTAGCTATCTGAGCATAGACCCCAGGATTATAATTAATTTGTTGATTTATGATAGCATATAGTCCCAAGCCTGTTAACATTTCAAGGTTATGCCGTGGGAAGCCGGCGTCCTGATTGACTCGGGCTAGCTCGCGACACCTCTCTTGATTTTCACTTTTCCACAACAAAAAATCCCCTCCGGACAACACAGCCATGCAAAGCTGTTGCCAGTCACTAGGTGTCAGCTGATTGGCAGAGAAAGACTCGAAGAGAGTCAATGTAAAGGGGGCATGGGATCCGTAATTAGTAACTGCCTCCTTTAGTTGTTTAATATCCTTAAAGGCTAAAGGAACATGTACTCTGGCCGGCTGTCCATCGGCATCCAAGTTTTCAATTACTGGGAAGTTTGGGCCGTCTTAGGCTGCCACTGAACACCCCCCAGCCTTCTGGGGTTGTCCTTGTCCCAATCGGGGTTATAAGGAGGGAGCGTGACAGCGATCGGGGCTGTAGGTGCTTTAAATCTTGACTTTTTCAATCGACCCTCCAGTTCCTCTATCTCCCTTTCCAATTCTTCCTCCTGCCAGCTGTTACCATGGAGCCCAGTTAGTAACTCCCTTATCTTAGAAATGTAGTCAGCACTGTGAAGCCCAGCTCAAGGCCAGAGGCCTTGTTACATATTTTTGTGAAAAACTAGTAAGGGAGTGTCCAGTGCCTGGAATGCTGATTTTTTCAGACAGTAGCCAAATAAAACAGGGCAACATGAAAATAGGAAGTTTATCTACATTAAACCTTTTTGTAGAGATTCTTTTGCTGAAAGTCCTAAAATAAGCCATGGTGAATATTCTGGAGAAGGTCAATTAAGACTTTTCTGTGGGCCTGATAGGGAGGGGGAAGATGAGAAGGAGGGGTTGAGAGCGGCTAGGGTGGATCTAATTCCTCAGAACTGTCCGAGCTACTTGTGTCCTTGGGAGTTTTTAACTCAGTCAAGTCTGGATAGAGCCTTCTCCTCTGTTTAACTTCAGACTCCCTTATCTGTTTACCACTCTTACTCCTAAGACTTTCTGTTACCTCGCTATGTGACCCCTCTGATTTTTCTTCATGCAATTGCTCAAGAACAGCCTGGCCCTCGCTCACAGCTTTCTGGCATTTACCATCCATTATACACCCCCTCACTAATTTCCAAAGCGGAATGGTACCGCCCCTGTGTCCAGCAATCCCACAATAGATTTACCTTCTATGCTTAACTCCAAAGTGGGGCGATTGCTCATATTCAGTGACAAATAGGCACAATTTCCTCCGGTGGCACCAATCTCATCTCCCGTCCGTGACCTTGAGTCAGAAGGGAAGTGGGTATGCAAGCTAGGCAAAATTAGTAATTGAGCAATCCGATCCCCTGGAGAGATAGACACAATGCCCCTTGGAGCTTCCACCATAACCTTTACTGTCCCTACAGCATCAGGGCTGATGACTCCAGGGAAAACATGAAGACCTTGCAAGATAGAGGATGCACGTCCAATTAGCAAACCTACAGTGCCAGGTGGTAAAGGCCCTTTAAACTCAGTTTCCACCAATTGGACTCCCATCTTAGGTGTTAATACGAGTCTGGAGGTGGAACAGAGGTCCAATCCTGCGGCGCCTGTAGTGGCTCTCCGCGTTTCATGGGATGGCGTAGAGACGGCCATGTCTCGGGTGCGGGTGTGACATTCTCCATTGCCCCATATATTTGTGGGCCCTGGGGTCGGGGGCCCCGTTGGCCGTTTTTTGGCCCAGCTGAAACAGGCTGTCCATGGATGTCTCTCACTGATTGACACTCACTTGCCCAATGTTTCCCCTTTTTGCATCTTGGACACAACCCCGGTAGACGAAGGCCATTGGAAGGGCCACCGTAAGGAGGTCCAGTAAAACTGTCTTTTTTGGGACATTCCCGTCTGAAATGACCAGATTGACCACAATGGAAGCATGTTCTGGCACCAGGACCGCCCCCTTTGGCAATCCGAAGGATAGCAGCTGCAAGGCCTGAATTAGTTAAAGGTCCTCCAATCTCTCTACACACCTTCATCCATGCTTCTATGCCCTTGTTTTTATAAGGAGTGATTGCTGCTTTACATTCCTTGGTGCATTGCTCAAAAACCAATTGCTTGATAAGGGGCATGGCTCTATCAGGATCCCCAAAAATCTTTCCAGCGGCATCTACCATCCTTGCAACAAAATCTGAAAAGGGTTCTGTAGGGCCTTGTAGAATCTTGGTCAAATTACCAGATACCTCTCCTCTATTTGGAAGTGATTTCCATGCCCGAATGCAAATGCTGTTAATTTGGTCATATACCTCAAGAGGAAATCCTGTCTGTTGATTAGCAAATCTCCCCTGCCCCAAAAGCATGTCCTTATCCCAAGCGGGGTGTCCCGCCGCATGGTTTTGGGCGGCCTGCTCTATTGCGCCCTCTAGCATAAATGCTCTCCAGTCCAAATATTTACCCGGGGAAACACAAGCCCGAACAAGGCTAGCCCAGTCAGAGGGAGTCATGCAGTATCTAGACAAACCCTCCACCTGAGTTAGTGTGAAGGCGGCATCCACCCCATAAGTACGCACGGACTCTGCCAGGGTCTTCACAATTTTGAAATCTAAGGGTTCATGGAATCTTCCCCTATTGTCATCCTGAAAAACTGGATAAGCAAGACCCATCTCAGCATTAACAGCCCTCCATGTTTGGGCATGGAAAGCTCTCCCCGAAACACCCCCACCATACGGCGGTGGATCTGGAGGATCATTTTTCTTGAGCCCCTGTTTATTTCTGTTCCCTTCTCCCATACCTACACTCCCTAGCTGACAAGACAGCCTCCCAAGCTCCTCCTCCTCATCCTCCTCTTTCTCTGACCCACTTTCGCATGGGGGTGTGCGCAGCACACTGAGATCTGGATACAATCGTCTCCTCCCCTGTTTCACATTCCGTACATTCCCATCCTTCTGAGATATCTCACTTCTTGCCGGAGACAGCCGCCTCCTCCCCTGTTTCATGCTCCGCACACTCCCATCCTCCTGAGATACTTCACTTTCTGCCGTTTCTGACTTCTCCTCATGTAATTGCTCTAAAACTTCCTGTCCTTTAGTAAGTGCTTCCTGGCATCTGCCATCTGTGAGGCAACTACGGACCATCTTCCAAAGGGGTATCACCCCACCCTCTAATATGCCCTGCTCAGAAGCAAAGTCAAGGTCTTTGCCTAATTTATCCCAGCTAGGTATAGTAAGGCTGCCCGAGAATGCAAACCACGGTGCAGCAATATCTATCTTCTGTAAAAATCTCTCTAAAGTACTACGTTTCACTTCCAGGCCCTTGGAACGTAACAGGTCATCTAGGGCCAGGAGGAGCGGACTTGAAGACGCGGCACCCATGACACAACAACAAAAGACGCACAAAAAACAACAAGAGATACCACAAAAAACAAAAACGAGATGACACAACAAAAGAAACACAGAAAACAAAAGTGAAAGTACACAGTGCAGCTGCAATAAATATGAGGCTCTCTCTTTCTTTGTAGAGGAGCTGACCCCGCTTTGGACGCGGATCCCACGTACTGGGACTATCCCTGCTTTCATCGCAGATCCCACTCACCTGGGACTAACCGGTGCACCACCCCTGACTGACTGAAAGTTCTGGTTCCCGGGTCTCGGCACCACTTGTCGCGACCCCTTGCCCGCAAGGAAGACGCAACTCAGGAATCTTCTCTCAGCAGTTTATTCAGGTCCTTGATACTTTTTCTTCTCTCCCCCGGATGCCCCTCCCAGCCTTAATAAATCACCTCAAGCCCCAATGCGAAGCTGCCACGTGGACTTTTCTCACAGGGTGCCAAGTCACAGCGTGCCAACTCATTCTGATAAGGAGTTGTTTGTCACAGACTACAGGGGAAACCAGCGCCATCTTGTAATGGCGGCCACAGTTCACAGAAACGGCTCACCACAGAGATGACAATAAATATTGCTGTAGTTAATAGCTTTTAAATCACTGTATAGTCAGATTTCTTTTTTTTTTTTTAATTTTCAGAACCAGGGAGTTAAAATGTCTGAGCTAGAAGCTTGATTTCTTTTGTTAGATTGCTGAAGTACTTCCTGAAACTTTGAGCAAGATGAAGGCATTGTATAGCTGTGGGCTTTGTTGATATTATCAGTTACTTCATGCTTTGTGATATATTCTGTGGCAGGAAACATTGTCTTATAGAAGCAGTTCTCTCATTGGTAAAGAAAAGGATAGCCAAGGTTATGCATGCTTCAGTTTTCCACTCCATACACTTTATCTGCCTCCAGCTATGCTTTCTTCAACAGAGCTCTCAGGCACTTGAAGTTGAAATCCCTGAATCTGGTCTTAATTTCTTATCCAGTGAAGTAAGTGAGTGACTTACTCAGCTTTGTCACCACTGTGACTAAAAGACCTGACAAGATCAATTTTAGAGGAGGAAAAGTTTATTTGGCTCACATTTTCAGAGCTCTCAGTTCATAGACAGCCTACTTTGTTGCTCTGGGCCTAAGGTGAGGTAGAACATCGTGGCAGAAGGGAAATCAGCTTAGAACATGACAATTAGGATGGAGAGAGAGAGAAAGAGAGAGAGAAGAGACTGACTCCTCACCAGGGACAAAGTATGTACTACAAAGGCATACCCCCAGTGACCTACCTCCTCTAGCCACACACTACCTGCCTATAGTTAATCCCTAGCAGTGGATTAACACAGTGATTATTTTAAGGATCTCATAACCCAACCATTTCACACATGAGTTTTGAAGTACACCTTACATCTAAACCATAACAGTGGGATATAAATTTTAGTGGGCCAAGTTGCTAAGAGCTACCTAGATATCCAAATATGTAAAAGATAGTGATGCTTATCTAAAGTAGCATAGTATAGAAGTAAAAATAATGAACACACATCAGGTTTACACTCTTTAGCTAACTTGTCTTGAATGTCTCTTAAGCTCTCCCAGTCTCAATTTCTCAAGCAATAAGTGTTAAGAATGCCACCACACCAGGTTTGCAAGGTTATATGAAGAATGAGATGAAGTGAGATAATCTCTCTGACAATGCCAAGCGGTATTTGATATTCAACAATGGTAGATCATAATAATAGCAACAATAAAAAGTTCATCCAATTTTAGATCTGTGGTGGGATGTAGCTAGAATATGTAATTCAGGGTGATATAAAGGGGGTGATGCCTTAATTGACTCTCCAGAAACTGAAACTCTGGAAGGATTATCTATCTATCTATCTATCTATCTATCTATCTATCTATCTATATATATATATCACCAACTTTAAAAAACAATAAATAAATAGAAGGAAGACCAGTAGAATACAGGAAGAGAGCAGGGGGAGAGAGAAGGGTAGGGAAAGAGATGTACTAAAGACTAAATGAAGCAAATATTATTCCATGCATGTATGATTATGTCAAAACAAATCTCACTATTATGTATAACTATAATGCACTAATAAAAACAAAAAACACAAACATTAAAAAAGAGTCCCTGTAATATAATGGTACTCAAATATTAGTCATTGAATAATTTAATTATATTGTAAGTAATTGTAATGGGATTTATTTTTCATTTACTATTAAAACTATTAACTCATGTTAATTATACAAATTAATAGATTTCACTGTGACAGTTCTATAAATGCATATATTGAGTTTTAATCACATCCACCCTCCCTACTACTCTCTCTTGCCCTGCCATTTCTCCCCATTTCTCATAGTCCCCTCTCCCTTTCCTAATAGTTCCACTTCTAACTTTAGATTACCTTATTTGTCTATTTAAAATTTTTTCTTTGGTTTCCATATGGGAGAGAAAACTTGGCTTTCTCTGTCTGGCTAATTTTCTTTGACTTAATGACCTTTCGTTCCATCCATTTTCCTATAAATGACATTATTTCATAATTCTTTGTGACTGAATCATTTACCACTGGGTATATGTACCATATTTTCTTTATTCCTTCATCCAATTGATGGCCACCTTGGCTGATTACATAACCTGGCTATTGTGCATAAATGCCACAATAAAGATAAGTAGCAAGTTATCTCTCTCTTTTTTGATAATAGCAATTATAACTACAGTAAGATGAAATGTCAATATAGTTCTGATTTGCATATCTCTGATAGATAATGACATTGAACATTTTTTCATATAGTTATTTTCATATAGTTATTGCCCATTTTAACTTCTTTAGAAACAAAGTAAGCATTCAGCTCATTTGCCCATTTATTAATTGGATCATTTGATCTTTTTTGTGTTAATTTTTTTAGTTTTTTATGTATATTCTGGATATTAATCCTATATCAAATGAACAGCTGGCAAAGATTTTCTCCCACTCTGTAGGTTTTGTCTTTGTTGAGTGTTTTCTTTGCTGTGCAGAGCTTTTTAATTTGATATAGTTCATTTGTTGATTCTTGCTATTCCCAGGCCATTTGAATCCTATTCAGGAAGTTGTTGTCTGCGCATATATCCTGAAGTGTTTTCCCCATGTTTGAGTTGAGTTTTAAAATTCTTCTAGCAGTTTCAAAATTTCAGGTCTTACATTGAAGTTTTTTTTACTTATTTAGAGTTGTTTTGTGTACAGGGTGAGAGATAGGAATTTAGATTATTTGATTTGGAATTTAATATAAAGCTCTTAGGTAGTTTAAATCTCCTGGGTAATATAGAAATCACAGATGTCTGTCATTTTTCTTGTTGACATATATGGATATATGTTTGTTTCTATTTAGAGAAAGATATGAAAGAATGAATGTTGATTTGAATTTTTGAGATAAACTGATGGTATACAGAAAGGTCAGCAAAGGGTGAGCTAGCTAGGAAAACAAGAAGTTCAAATTTCCTGGATGGCATTCCCTACAGAGCACATAAAGCCAAGAATTAAGCAAACAAGAGAATTACTAACCTAAGGAAGGGTCTTCATAGATTTACAGTCTGTTTCTCAGGAGAAAGACTATGTAATATACTTAGAATAGTGCCTAGCAAATTAAATAGCTATCAATTGGTAGCATTTGTGATATTGATAATGATTTTTATATTGATATTGATGATGATGATTTCCTATTTTAATGATATTTGTCTGGTTCTTGCTTTGAGTTTTATCATTGTGACTTATGTTGTGATGTTCTCTACCTTTATTACTATCTGCTCTCCATTGCTTAGTTTGGAAATATTGAATATTTAGTTTTGGGTATTTTATAACCAAAATCTCTTAGTTTTTATATTTGCACTTCAGGGATCCCAGTTTGAGTTTAAACTGTGAGTAACACTTCAGCATTTAGAAATAGCAGAAAGAGTGGCTCCTTCAGGGACTATTTACATATGGAAATTCATCCAGTAAAGAACTCACTCTAAGAAATAGAGAATCTACATGAACAGATTTGATTCAAGTACCTCTGTTAGAGAGCAAAGATAAGTACATTGTGTTCACTCACATTTTCTTCCAACCCAACATAAGAGACTGTAGCTATGTCACCTAAAGTAACTGGGTTGAAGCAACAGAGAAAAACAGTTAAAAGAACTAGTTTAATGAAGGTGTTAAGTAGAGTGTTAAAATGTGGTGTTATATCTTTAAGTCTTTAGTCCAATAGTTTATTGAGAAAATTTGAGTACTATATACTTGTTCCATTGCATAGAATCATAATTGCTTAGAATTATCAGAATCAGAACAGAACTCAAGATCATAGTATGGCTCCTATTATATTCTCACATACAAAAGGGATATGGTGGCATAGGAAGGATACAGGCTTAAAAAAAACAGTCCCCCCAAACTATACATTACTCATGTAACATGACTAACTTTGTTATGATCCACTCCACTATTCCAGAATTGAATCTGAATTGACTAAGGGAGGGAAGGAGTGTACAATAAAACCTCAAAGTAGATTTGGAAGTGGTATTATACTTTAAGAATCCCCTAAAATAGGAATCACCACTTGTGTAACAGAGCTAATCAAAATGACTGGAGCTTTAGGGAAAACATTTATTTAAGGAAACTATTCACTCTTTTAAATTTCTAATAGATGGTATGTACTGAGGATCAAAGAATAATTACACATGGTATGGGAGAGGGGGAGAAACTAAACTGAATTTCATGCAACTCTTTCATAGTATTTCCTACAAAAGTTCTAGAATTGGCTTTCATTGGCCAGCTGGTACCATTTATCCATTTCTATATGAATCACTGAGGACACAGGAACAAATGTGAACTTGATCTCTTCAGCTGGGAGGCAAGTGTTAGGGTCAGCATGAAAGGGTAAAATTTCTAAGCTGCAAGGCCTGAGTTAAAAAGTGAAGAACCAGGTATTGTTAAGTTCCTTTGCTACACCCAAAACCTAAAATTCCTGTAGCTGTTAGGACAATACCTGGAACTGCCCAGTAAATATTCCCCCTGACCCTCTGGTTGTTTAATAACCTAGGACCCTGTGTAGCTTGGCACGTAGGCATTCAGGGCCCAAACCAATCAGTTTAAATGTGTACCCCGCTTAGGAGTGACCAATCACCCCCGCCCAGCCTGTTCCCACCAATGAATGTACTAATCATGTCTCAGAGTTGTTGTTCAATTTTCCCGTGCCTCATGATGATTTGTTCTGATGTATGTAAAGCCTCTGCCCTCCCCAAAAAGTGTACTTAAGCACTGCTTTACCTCTGCTCTGGGCTCTGGGCTGCTCTCCCTTCTTGAGTGAGCACGGAGCCCCAGCACGCTGGATTGGATCCTCAATAAACCCCTTCTGCTGATTGCATGAGTCAGTCTCTTGGTGGTCTCTACCTCCGACATTCGAGGGACCCTTACAAGCAGAATGACTGGAAAGAGGGGCAATTCCTTAGACTAAAATCAGGATACTGTTATCAGTGGAAGGTGGAAGAGATGCTAGGCAGAAAAATAATGCCAGCTATCCACTAGAAAAGCTTAACTTGAAAAAGAATGGGAGCTACTAGAATAGGAATGGGAATGTTTACTAAAGCATAGAAGAACTTTAGCCCCAAGGAATAAACTAATAACTGCAAATTAAGCCTGAATTAAGTGCAGGGAACTCATCCACACCCTGACTTAGCCTCAAGTATGCAAAGGCAAATTTATTTAAAGAAGATTGGGGTAAGAATAAGTACAGAGGTGTGGAAACAGAAAAAGGCCCATTATAAGCTGGACTATTTTAGAGATTTTAGGAAAACAAGTTGAAGGAGGAGAGGGTACTCAGTCTCTTGGAAATGATAACTCACTAGTAGAAACCACAAGACTCCATTTTGTAGGGCTAATTCTCTTGAAGAAGGCAGAAAAACCAAACTAATTAAATAGACTAAATATTGAAGTACAACTCAAATTTAGAAAGGAGGCAGAAGCATTTTTTTTCTCTCTATAATAAAGTTTTAAAGTTATACCTGCACAGGGAATAACAATCTTTTAATTTTGTATGTAATGTGGTGGGCTACTGGCCTCACGTTCATATATGGAAGATGAGTTTAATATAAAGTACAGAGTTAGTTCACTGTGTATTCAAGGGGTAAAACTGTTCAGTTTCTTCCTACATCATCAACTGTGTGACTTCAGATAAATTTGTTCGCCTTTCTATTCTCGGTTTCCTTTGCTTTAAGACAGGATAATTAAGAGTAGTTGCCTCATGAAGTTATCCTGAGTTAACATGTTAATAGTTATAAAATTTACAGAATAGTTCTTGACGTGTAGTATATACTCAAAAAAAGTAACACAATGCTTGATTTTCCACTCAACCTATATGTTTTGGATACTTTTATTGGGAGCATGAAAGAAAACTGATGGAAATTTCTTTGTTGTTGTTGTTGTTTCTTGTGTTCACTCAAGTGGTTGGATAGTAGATCTGCTATGTGTACTAAAGTCAACAAACAGGCACCTGACATGCTTTCAGTGAAGAACATGTGGGTAAGAAGCTATCAAGGTGATTGCCAAGCCAAACCAAATAGTAAGCCTGATTCTCCTGATTGTGTTCTGCCTCTGCAAAGAATTATTCTGATACTCCCAGCCAACCAAAGGTGAAGTACTTGATACCTGGGTTACATACGCAATAAGTTGTGTCACAGGGGGTGGTGTTATTATGTCTGATGTAGTAAGGGTATAAAGAAGTGTTTTTAATTTTATTTATTTCTTATGTGGTGCTGAGGATCGAAATCAGTGCCTCACACGTGAGGCAAGTTCTCCCACTGAGCTACAACCCCAGCCCTAAAGAAGGTTTTATTGTGGGAAAACATATGTACATGTACAGTTGAGAAGAGATTCATAGAGGATATGATTCTTAAGCCAAATCCAAGCAGAGACTTATAAGCCCTCTGAAAAGTGTATGCAAATCTGTGTGTGAGTATATTTTTATTAAGAGAGTTCCTTTATCTTTAGCCAAAATCTCACAGAAATCTGTGTTCCATAAAGAACCACCATTCCAGGGCATTTATGCTAAAAGTCTCAAACAGCAGCCTGATTCCTATGGCCCTGATTCTCTTCTGGCCCCAGAGACATCATTTTACTCATTTAATTTTTTTCATAGTAGTTAGAGAGATAAGAGAAAGGGAGGGAGGATTGGAGGGGAGAGAGAGAGAGAGAGAGAGAGAGAGAGAGAGAGAGAGAGAACACAAGTGAGCACTGTTTCATCACAAAAATCAGGGAATTTCATAAAAGATACAGATTTTTATTTTTAACTTTTCTTAAAACTTCAAAAGTGAGTCATATTGGACCCACTCATCTGCATGACAGCCATTGTTAGAGTTGAAAAGCAATAGTTCCCCTTCAAAAAGAGCACTTAATCTGCAGTTTGACACAATCCCCATTCAGCCCTTTTCACACATATGTTATTTATCTGGCCTCTGTAGACACTTGCATTGTGACTTCTGAATTTATGTCATTGATGGAGTTCAGGAATTTCCCTGAATCCTTGGAGTTGTCATCCTAGAACTCCCCAAGGGTTTTACTTTCAGGTTTTCTTATGCCCTAACAAGTTAGTTTAGGGACTTCCTTGGGTAGTTTTACAGGAAATAGAGTCAGGCTGATTAGGTTTATCTGCATCTAGTTCAAGACACTCTTGTTATGACAGGGTTTTGACAAAGTGTTTCCATAATATGTTTCTATTTTTATTTCTCATCAGGGGAAATCAGCTGAGAAAATCAAGCAATTTGCTTCTTCTGGTTTTCCTAATCTTATTTGTAAGCCAAGAATATGGCAGAAGCCAAGGAATAACTGATTGCTCACTGACAGACTGATAGGGTACTTTTGGCATCCAATAAAGTTATCTCAAGGTGCCTGGCAGAGGCCTGCATGAGATCTTTCCAAACTCAAAGCAAATGTCATTGCCTACTTATCAACTTAATAACCCCAAGGACTCTTCTCCTCCTCTTCTAACCTG
Source organism: Urocitellus parryii (assembly GCF_045843805.1). Lineage (NCBI taxonomy): Eukaryota > Metazoa > Chordata > Mammalia > Rodentia > Sciuridae > Urocitellus > Urocitellus parryii. Next base: position 85,576,692 of record NC_135547.1, on the reverse strand, counting down.
CCACCAGTAGAATAAGGGGAGTCTCGATTACCACTAGGCCCTGAATGCCCCTTGTTATAGTATGGATATGAATATCCTCCGAAAGTTCACATATAAGACAATAGAAGAATGTTAAGAGGTGAAATGATTAAATTATCAGACCTGTGTGTGCCTAGAGGAAGTAGATCACTAGAGGTGTGACTTTGGGGTTTTTATTTTGTCCCTGGCACCTCACTCTCTCTGCTTCCTGGTTGTCATGAACTGAGCAGATTTCCTCCATCACACCCTTCTGCCATAACGTTCTACCTCATCTTGGGCCCACAGCTATGGAGTCAGCTGACCAGGGTCTGAAACTCTGAAACCACGAGCCAAAATAAACTTATCCTTCTCTAGTTTGCCCTTGTTGGGTATGCCGGTCTCAGCAACACAAATCTGACAGAAACACCCACTCATACAAGGTTTTTTAGAGACATGACAACTTATTACCACCTCTTTCTAGCACAGTAGAAGCAACAATTTTCAAAGTTTGTAGGAATAAGTGAGAACCTAAACTGAACTGTTACAAAAATTTTAATACTCTGCATGTTTGAAATGCCCACAGAGCAGAAGGAAACCATCCTCCAAATGCCAAGACAGAGTTGGAAAATCCAAAATTGTGTTTATTTTTCCTTTTCTCTTTCCTTTATCCATTTGGCAAAAGGGGGATTTATTGTGTATTGCAGCTGTGAAGTATACCACAGAATTCCTCTTTGTCTTCCTTTTCATACAACAAACAGTAAGTGCTAATATAATGTATAATTCTGGTGAAGGTGTGTATATTGTTATTTTAGATGCATATTAGTAATGTATTCACAGAATAAATGAACATTACACTTTCCTTAGTCCTAGGGAAAGTTCTGGTTACTATGCTACCACCTCTTAAGAGATAGCCATCTGCCCTGTCTTCCAACATTGGTAGTAGGACACAGGGCAAAGTGAGAAAGAAAGCATTCTCTTCCTAACATGAGGACATGTTTTATTCTAGGCATGCAGACACTACAATGAACAAGACAGTCAAGGTTCCTTGATCTCATACATTATGACATTTTAGTGGAGACAGACAATAATGAACACATGAACAACAACAAAATATAATAAAACATCATGGTGAACTGGAGAGTTTTAGATGGTGGTCAGTATTAGAGTATCCTGATAAACTTCTCTTCCTAATTGCATGCCCTCAAACACCATTCAAGGGATATATATATATATATATATATATATATATATATATATATATATATGTCAAATACATATTGTTCACATGCTTGCAGTTTTAGGACAAGAGTGTTTAAAAATCACTTTTCAGAATAAGTATGGTTTAGCATTTGCTGTGAAAGAATTATCATTTTGAAAGCACAAGAGAAGTTTCCCTGAATTTGATATCCATACCTCTGAATTACTTAGGACATAGCTGGAGCTAGCGGCTGGCTGAAGAGGGTGTGTTGAAACTTACCTCTGTTCTGGGAGCTATCACTTTCCCAGAAACCATAGAACAGCCTCAAAGGCTAAAGATAAATTAGTGAAATGGTATGTTTAACTTCTGTAGCTCAAGAAAGTCTCAACTGTAAATTTAAAGTATGCATAAGATAAATTAATAAGTATAATTCCAGTAGGTCAGGGGGCTCTTTCTCACACTTGTGTGTATGTATGTGTGTGTGCACGCATGTGCATATACATACCTTCACAGCTCAAGAGACTTTTGAAGGGGCCCTGGAGGATATAAGATCTGCATTGAGCTATTTAGTGAGGTTTATTTAGCCAGTTTATTGATACTCGGGCAGATGCCCTCAATAACTGTCTAACAGGGATTCCTGACTATCCAGTCAGGGACAGGCATTTTCTATGTTCATGCATTCAACTTTCTGATGGTTGAAGATGGTAATGACAGTTTTGCTTATGTTGTCAGAAAGCTAGTCAAGGGATTATTCCTGAGAATTCAATGTTTCCTCAGTAGTCTGGATCTATGTGCTGTTTTTGGATCCAAGTAAAGAGTATGACCAATAGCGTACCTGGAAAGAGTGTCAGAAACAAGGTTCCAGTATGTTAGGGATGATAGAAATCATCCTAAGAGGATGGTAGCTACATCCTCCAATAGTCATTCATTTTTCATTCAACAAGTAGGTATTAGTCAACTACTCTGGGCTTTATTCTAGGCATGCAGACACTACAATGAACAAGACAGTCAAGGTTCCTTGATCTCATACATTATGACATTTTAGTGGAGACAGACAACAATGAACACATGAACAACAACAAAATATAATAAAATATCGTAGTGAACTGTAGAGTTTTAGGTGGTGGTCAGTATTAGAGGACCCTGATAAACTTGTCTGTTGTGTGAGACTACATTTGTCAGCCCTTGCCCTCAAGGTTCTGGCCCATTTTAACTTTGAAGTATGAGGTGCAATACTTTATTTCAAAGGTGTTTAACCGGGAACTGAAATGCCTATCTATTTATTTTTTTGTAGATGGACAGCATGCCTTTTTCTTATTTATTTTTATGTGGTGCAGAAGATTGAACCCAGTGCCTAACAGGCTTGGCAAGTGCTCTGCCACTGAGTTATAGCCACAACTCTAGTCTCCTATTTATTAATTTTTTTCATTTTTAAAACTTTAATTTATTATATGTGACAGAATGCATTACAATTCATATCACACATATAGAGCACAAGTTTTCATATCTCTGATTGTACATAAAGTTGAGTTAGACCATTTGTGTTTTCATATATGTACTTAGGGTAATGATTTCCATCTCATTTCACTGTCTTTCCTACCCTCATGCTCATGCCTTCCCCTCCCTCCCCTTCTCCCCTTTGCCCTATCTAGAGTTCCTCTAATCCTCCCACACCCCCCCCACCACATTATGAATCAGTATCCTTAAATCAAAGAAGACATTTGCCATTTGGTTTTGGGGGATTGGCTAACTTAGCATTATATTCTCGAACTCCATCCATGTACCTGCAAATGCCATGATTTTATTCTCTTTTAATGCTGAGTAACATTCCATTGTGTATATATGCCACATTTTTATCCATTCATCTATTGAAGGGTATCTAGGTTGGTTCCACAATTTAGCTATTGTGAATTGTGCTGCTATCAACATTGATGTGGCTGTGTCCCTGTAGTATGCTGTTTTTAAGTCCTTTGGCTATAGACTGAGGAATGGGATAGCTGGGTCAAATCTATTTATTAATATTGATTTAAAAAGTAAAGTGAGGGGCTGGGGATATAACTCAGTTGGTAGAGTGCTTGCCTTGCATGCACAAGGCCCTGGGTTCAATTCCCATCACCACACACACACAAAAAAAGTAAAGTGAAAAATGATCCAGGTTAACAGTATAGACTGTAGAGTGTACCAGTTAGGGATATGTGCATAGAAGACAAACAAAATGGCTAAGTTGGCTGCTCCATTTACTAATCCTGTAATGTTAAGCAAGTTACTTTACCTTTCTGTGCTTCAGTTTCTTCTTTTCTCAAATGGAAACAATGAATCCTGTTTTATAGGGCTGTTGCAAGGATTAAATGGGGTCCAGTCCCTGGCATGTAGAAAGTGCTAAGTGTGAGTTACTATCTGCTGGTCAAAATGTCTTCTCTTCCAAGTGGAATTAAATAATAATCAGAAGATTATTTAGTGATCAAGACCCTGGAGCAAGGGGAACTGGTTGAATTGTCTTAATAATTCAAAACACTAGGATATTCTGAAGTACTCATCTACTTTATGCAGTATCTGCCAACAGGAAGATAGTCATATTTGCAGGTAAGGATACCCTTCCCTGGGCACTATATGGAGCCAAAAGATGCATCTCAACTTTTGGGCTTCCCTTCCTAGGTCCCATGAAAACCACCCTTCTATCTGCATTTAACTTAGTTTCATTTGTTAGCACCTGGAGTAACATTACAGCTATTTCAATAATGATATGTTGTCAACTCTTCTTTATGAGATAAAAATAATAGTATTAGGTAGTAGTAAGGAATGAGCAGTGAAATTGTTTATGGCAAGGTCACAAGTGTTCTTTAAATTACTTTTAGAGTCTTATACTAATTTTGAAGTGGATGAGAAAGCAAATGGTGGCAGCTAATTTGTTGAACATAAACAAAAGCAAGTCTTTAAAATACTTTCAAAGTGGATGAGAAAGCAAATGGTGGCAGTTTATTTGTAGAAAATAAACAAAAGCAAAAGGAGCTAATTGGGGAAATAATACATCAAAAGAAAAAGGTTAATGGGACAAACTTTTGACATGGCTCCTTGAAGTTGGTGTGAAGTTAGGATTTATGGCTATGATGTCTCCTTATGTCTGGGAAGGAAAGTTCCTTTAGTAGGGCAAGTATAGTAAGGTAACTTCTGACCCTCCACTGACCCAATGCCCACATTAATATGGAATTTACTTGTAGATGAAGCCTTCCTGTGTAGGATGGCCACCATGACAGTTCCAGAAAGGATCAATTATGGTAAAAAACTACCACCCAACATAAAGGAGGAGTTGAAAACCTTATCAATAAAGAGTGCAGAAGGCGGCCCACAGCTCTAAAGGCAAACATCAAACAGTAATAAATTTGGACACAGCATTGTTTCATTTATCATTCTCTGCCTAGAGGCATATCTCTCTCTCTCTCTCTCTCTCTCTCTCTCTCTCTCTCTCTCTCTCTCAATCTTTGCTTCAGCCTCACATTACTTTCACTTATAACAAAGTTCTCTTGCATGGCTTTTGGTGTCTAACTTTGAGTTTTCTTTCATCACAACACAAGCACTGAGGTTTGGAGTTTCAGTGCCCCACTCTCCAGTGACAATAGCAATTAATAGCATATTTGTCATAGTAGAATATTGTAGTAGTAGAATTGTCATCACTCACCTGTGAGGCCTGATGTAAGTTCCCGGGAGGCAAGTTTGGAGATATAATGATCTGAAGTCTATTGGAATGAAGGCTGCAGAGAGACAGAGACAGGAAAAGAGGAGCTGGCCTCCAACAAGGAATAGACCAAAGCACCAAGTCACCAAGCACAAAGGGAATGCTATGAGTCCAGCAGTAATCATTGTTCAAAGGCCCAAGTATGTGTAAAATACCTTCCAATTGTTCTTGACAAGTTTCAAAGTTCTAGTTTAGGGTTAGTCAAAGTAGAGTTCAAGTCAGTCCTCCAAGCTAATTGGGTTGTTATTCATGGACCAGACTCTCTCCAGCTTTGGTGGGAAGCTATACTGGGGACTAGGAATCAATGAGATAAAATAATTGAAATAACCCACCTATACTCAACAAGAGGTAGGGAGGAACTGAAGGAGTATATCTCCAACGTCATTCAGTCACCCACCAGGCCAAATTTTCCCAGGTATGCCACTGACAGAGGGATGGCAAGCCTCAAGAAGGGATCCATGCCTCATCCTACCCACTGGCCAGGTACTTGCAAAAATTACTATGTTTAAAATCTTTTTGTTTCTCACATGATATATTTATTGAGAAACACATTAAAATTATAGCTAGTGTTTATTTAGGATTATGGTGTGCTTTGACCTAAGTCAAATCCTCACAACAACATTGTAAGGCTTGTACTGTCATTATACTCATTTTGATAGGTGAAAAGTTTGAAGAATGAAAAGGTTCAGTAACTGGTCTATAGTTACATCGCTAGTAAGTAAAAGAGATGAGGTTCAAATATATTTGTCTAGTTCCAGAGCCCATGGTGCTCTTCTATATTACTGTAATTGAGAATGCTGGCACTTTGGTTGGATCCATTATGCTTGACTGACACAATGTTTTAAATGATGATTGTTTCAAAATGTCGATGCCTTTAGGTAAGGTATGACTCTGCACTTTGCCACAGAACTCATAGATTTAGAGGTGTGGTACTGGGGATTGAACCCAGGGGCATTTAACCACTGAGCCACATCCTAGCCCTTTTTTTTTATTTTGAAACAGGATCTCACTAAGTTGCTCAGGGCCTTGTTAAGTTGCTGCAGCTGGTCTTGAACTTGAGATCCTCTTGCCTCAGCATCCTGAGCCACTGGGATTACAGGTGTGCATCACTGCACCCAGCTCCCAGTAATCTTATTCATAACCACTTCACACATTTTTTTATTACCTGTTTATCCTGGGAAAGCATTCAATTGGAAAGCTCTGCAGACTGCCTTCTACATTCCTCACATAAATATAAATAAGCATTTATGCTTATTAAGTTGGCAATCACATTGGCCCCATGGTTAAAAATATATATGATATTAGTACTAGATTCATTCTATATACTACTGTAGTTTATGATTGTATCATCATTATAAATGACTTTGATAAGGATTTTTAAATTAGTTCTATGTCTTTATCCTGTAGAAAAAGCCCCTGAAGAAGCAACTGCCCCAGTCATACTTTTCTACAGATGAAACTACTGCCAGTTTTGGTATCTGTATGGCAAATAGATAGGCAGATGCTATAAAGTTCTGAAGATTGTTTAACTGAAACTACTATCTGGGGAAATCAGTAAATACTTTAATAAAAGAGAGGTTATATATTCTAAAGGGAGAGGACCATTTCATAGAACTGATAGCTCAAAAGCTGCCTCTATTTTATTAATAATATTTGTGAGACTAGCCCTCCCTTATCAGTACAGAAACTTTCATAAGAAGGCTGAGGAAAATACCTGTAATTTAGACCATTAATAATTACCTACTACCTGTCTAACTCTATATGCTATCTATCATCAATCATGCATACATCTCTCCATCCACACATATATAGTCTTTTAACAAATTTCTACAACAATTCTATGCATTGATGTTCTCAACATTTTATAGATAAGAAAAACAAAACTCAAAGAATTTATTTAAGTCACTTGTCCAATGTTATCCATTTATGAAATGATGCAACAAAAATTAATTTCTCCAAAGAGAGCATCACATTTGCCACATCTTTATTTTCTATTACTGATGAAAATTCATTATGATCCCCACCTACTCTACCTCCTAGAGATGATAGATAGGGAGGCAAGGGAGGCTTTAAATGTGATATTACAGTGGCCCACCTCATGCTTTTAATATAGCTCTTGCTGTTCTGCTATTGAGGCTTATTTTTAAATGGACATGTTATATTTCTTTTCCTCTTCTCCCTCTCCCCCTCCCCCTCCCTAACTTCAGCAGGAGGGGGGGAAGGGATTAGGAACAGGATCACCTTTTTCCAAACGTAGGCCAAGTCTTTGAGCACACACCCACCACAGGAACCAAGTAATTTAGACTTCAGAGGATGGCGGCAGAAGATCTAAGGAATGGCTATCTCCCAAATTAACAAGTGAATCACAGCCTCCCACAGGGAACACCTGAAATGAATTACTTCTTTAAAAACCCTGTGTTCTTTTTAAAATTTTAATTAGAGCTTTATAGTTACACGTGGTAGTTAGGTTCACCTCAAGGAACATTTCCACTACATTTATGCCACCAGATATACTAAAGAGGAAGACGCTTGTTGCTTTTAAAGATGTAAAAATCCACACCTGAAATAACAGCCTCATTCATCTGGTAAATTCCACAGTAGACATAAGGTTCAGAAACAAGTTTTCTATTACAGGTAAAGGAAAAAACCCTCTGTTCTTCCTGATGGGCAGAATCACAGTCTGTGGGACAGGACTCCCCTGTGCTTCTTCTTTGATAGCAAAGTAATAAAACTTCATTTTCCTTTTTCTCAAAATTGTATTCTCATTATTGAATTGGCTTCAGGGACAAGGACTCAGCTTTCTGTAACAGTAAAACTTTTGAATCAGTGTTTCATCAGTCACCAGCTAGTTTAAGTAATCTCTTTGAGGAAATTCAGTTTCTTTTTGGTGAAGGCTCAGTTCTTTAAATTCTGGTTATTACTCCCCACCACCTCACCTGTTTCCAGACGCCACCTAAATATAGTGGGGGTAGAAAAGGATCTTACTGTCATAGGAACCTTCCTAAACTGAAGGAGCTGGGGCAAATGTTTGGGACTGCTGTGAAGAGCCATAATTTGAATCTGGATGTGTCTGTCTCCTGAACTTGAAAATACCCGTGTCTATAATACATATATCTTCTATTTCTACCTTTCATCTGACATGCAGATCTGAGTATGGGGGGAATATCTACCCATGTGTCGCATAGGCATCTTATAAGCACTATACCCAAATCTGGATTCAGTTCCCTCCTGTAAAGACACAAGTTACTCCTCTTACGTTAGTGTCTTCATCTCTTTCATTCTTCATAAACTGAATTATAGTAATGAGCTGGTAAACTAGTTTTCTGGGTGAAAAAGCCCTGTTTTGTAGCACCTGCTCATTTCAATTATGTAAATATGTTACCATGGTTGATTTCAAGGTGCTGAGGGTTTTACAGGTGGTTCTAAAAAAAAACCTTTCTGAAAATTTAACACTTAGGTCTCATGAGCTACTACTATTGAGACAGAAAGATAGACCACCCATACAAGCCAGGAAAAGGGTCTTAGAGAAGAAAAGGAGGAAGAGAGAATTGGGAAGTCAAGCTTCTGACTATAGCTACTCCAAGGTACAAGGATAGTTCCTGAACAGCCCCTAGACAAGATTGACCACAAAAGGTACTTCGTCTTCCACCACCAGACCCTCACCCCAACTCTTGTGCTCATTAAGGCTTAAAAATCACTTTTATCCAGATTTGCTAAAGAAAGCAAATTACAGAAAGTTGATTGGCTCCCTTTCTGGATCCTATATCCCACCAATCATCTATAGGGACAGATAAAGCCCATTAAAATGCCTAGACAACAGACACCTGTGGGCATCCCTCTCTTGGGACCCCCTCCCTCTTTGGGAGCTCTGCTTCCTTTCTATTACTCTAATAAATCATGTTACTTTGCACTCACCCTCATTTCCATGGATTTCAACATCAAATTCATGAGACAACTCACCTGACATCTACACTCCACACCATGTTACATCATGACAAGATTTCAGCATGAAGTAGTCTCTGTCTCACTCTCCATACAACTTTCATGCCTTATCATTCTATTATCTAACTACTCTCTACTTTCTCCCATCTTCTCCATTTTACTTGCCAACACTTTAAGCTAGACCTTTTTAAAAATTATTTTTTACTTCCATTATCTCCTATCTCCAGTTTGTTCTTCACAAAGAGCAAAGGTAATTTCTAGTACACAAAGATGAACATGACACTTTTATGAATAAAACCCTTCAATGATTCATCACTGCATTCAGGATAAAATTCAAACTCCTCTTCTAGGCCTTAATAAAACATGCACTCTCATATTATACTATGGTCCCATTGATTTATTATTCAAATGGCATCTCTTCCAGAAAGCTTTCCTGACTACCCTAATATTCAAATGTTATTTATCACAGTTTGCCTTGTAGCAGGGCCTTTTATAAAAAACAAAATTTATTGCAATAAGTTGGTAAATAAATTAAAACACCATAAGGATAAGAAGCAATCATAGTGGTTCCATTGTCCTCTGCATTTGTAGAAACAAACTTTGGAGTACTTGATTCTGGATTGTGTGTCACATACACAGAAATAAAATGGAATTACATAGGGAATGGTGTTTACCTGTACATTGAGGAAGTATGAGATATTGTCTTCAATACGATCAGGATGTTATTCATGGGAACAAGATTTATCTTACTTGGTTTAAACGTGCTCTGTATTATCTGAAAAGGCAAAATGAGGACCAAAGGGAAAAGGGCACAAAGAAGTACAATCTCACATCCTAATAGTCACAGATTTGCAAACAAATTGTTGCAGGACAGGTAATGATAAATGTGTAGCATCACATTCTATAAAACATACACAAAATTGGGATTTAACAGTCAAAACTTTAGAATTATAACAACTTTCTAACCACATCTCCACTGATCACCTTGTGTACTAAGAGCTTATATACTCCACTTGGGAGACCACTGAGACCAGAGTTTTTTATTAATACGCAGAACTTCTTAGGTAAACAGAGAACTCTTGAGTTAAGGCTAAATGTTAAATGGATGGGTAGTACTAAGAAAGACTGTATCAGAGGGTTCCATTGCCAAAAGCTCAGTCCTTGTCCATGATGCCAATCCAATAATGAGGACACGGTTTTGAGAAAAAAGAAAAAGAAGGTGTATTGGTCGGGAGGAGACAGGAAGATGGTATATTTATGGTTTGGGTAAATGGCAGGTATATATAGATATTTGGAGTTCAGGAAGAACATGTTTTTCCAAAAGATATATATTTAGGAATAAAGAACATAGAGAGATGAATAATTGAAACCTGTAGTTGAGTGAGATCATCAAAAGCAAAAGTATTTAAGAACCAACACTCTTAAAAGGCAAATGAAGCAGTTATTAGTCAAATCTGACACACCGGCCATTTTTACCTATGTGATTTGGAGCAAGTTATTAACCTTTCTGAGTCTGTTTCCATATGTTTAAAGTGGAGGTAATAAGATTTTCCTACTTTGTTCAAAGGGTGGATGCATTACTAAAGATATTGCAATATTGCACAATTTGAGCTTAATTTTATTGTGGGAATTATGTAAATTAGAGGCAATGTATCATTGGTTCCATAAATCTGTGAACATGCAGAATATTTCAGCTTTAATGCTACTTAGATTTTTCTCAATATTGGTTCTAACACTTAACAGGATACTCCATTGTTGATTAAGATTGCAGCCTATCAAGATGATTATAGCTTCTTCATAGCTTTTATTTTCTAATCACTTCTGGCTTCCACTGTAAAGTTAATGATTTTATGGTACAGTTTTCATTACCATTAACACTTGATGAGCATTTGGATAACATTGTTTAAAATATTTAAAATAGTTTCAATAATAATCACCAAGATCATTCCTAGAAGTTCCGGGGCACACAAATTATAGAATACTGACAAACTATGAGAAGTATTCATATAGAAAGATAGCAGATTAGAGGAATTCAGCACTCTCCTACTTCTCTGTGAGATTGAATCAAAACAACAGGTGTGTAGCCACATGTTGAAGTAGGAGGGTCTTAGGAAAGCACTGGAGTGCAAAAGTAAGAGATTCAGTGACCAGGTGAAAATCAGAACTAGGGCTGGGGATATAGCTCAGTTGGTAGAGTGCTTGCCTTGCATGCACAGGCCCTGGCTTCAATCCCCAGCACCACAAAAAAAAAAAAAAAAAAAAAAAAAGAAAGAAAGAAAGAAAGAAAAGAAAATCAGAACTACCAGTTATGAAAATAGTAATATAAACAGAGTACCCAAACACCAATCACCCAATGGTTCAGGAGGGGAAGGAAAATGCCCCTTCAGTGGGGCTATAGATGAAACAGTCCCAGTGATCTTCACAAGTCCAGAATCTGGCATTTGGCAAACATACAGGAGACCTGGATCTGTGAACTATTCTGGCACTACAGAAGAGGTGCTCTGTACTTCCCAGAATATTCATATGGTGCCATAATGAGAAGCCATCTTAAGAAGGGTCCCACTGCCTGAGCTTACTGCTTGGGGAATCAAAAGCCCCTGGATTTTTATTTTACTTTATTTTTTTGTGATGTTGGGTTATTTATTTTGTGCATTTGTGGCAATAAATGAGATCTCAGTGGTGATATGGATTTGACTGATCTCTGCAACTGTGCATGGCAAGACACCTGGAAAATGATAACCAAGTCCCAGTGAAGGGTTGGGAGGGCTGAGAGAGCTGGATATCTGGATTGGCAGATGCATCAAAGCCTAGAAAGGAAGGGGTAGGAGTATAGTACAGGGTACACATCCCCATCTGTTTGCTCTGTCTCTTTTCCTTCCTCTCCCAGGGTCCTAGGCCCCTGGGATATGTTGGATGCCTCTGAAGCTAAAGGCTGAAAGGCTGAAAAGATAGTTGGCTCTAAGTGACCAATATCAAATTATCTCTGTCAAAAATCCTATATCAAATGAAAAGGGTGGGGACAGAGGACATGCCTTTCTTGTTCCACTTTCCCTTAGAAGTGAGAATGACAAAGACTTCTTTCTCTAACTCCTTTTGAGGGCATGAAGTGGTAGGAAGGAGGGGAAAATTTGGGAGCCCTGCAGTGTCCCATAAGACCTCATATCCTATAGGCAAGGACTCAGATTAGGGATTATATAAATGCATTAGTGGAAAAACTCTAAACCAAGATTAACAAGCACAGCTAGGGTGACATTGCCTGGAATCTGACTGGGACCCTAGCAGTGAAAGCTGGGACCCAGTTTAAGTGTTTGGGACTCAAATTGAGGGTGCAAGGGGCCAAGATAACTGGATCCCAGGACCGGCAGTTTGGCAGTAAGAACAAAGGAAAGAGACTGGGACCAAGATGCCTAGATCCCTGGTAAGGATAGGACTGGAAGGAGAAATGAGGGCTGGGAGAACCCAGAAGACTGGGTTCCGGAATAGCAGCAAGTCAGAATTCCAGGATCTCTGTCCACCCTCCTCTACTTCTTCCCTCTATGAGGCAAAGAAGAGGGAAGGAGGGGGCTGAAGAAGAAATCAAACCATGGATTTAGCCCCCAGGTAGCCACATGGATACATTCAGGGCCAGACAGACACAGGAATGATGGAGGAAAGAGGAATTTAGTGCTGCATTGGCCCTGGAGGGGGCTGGGAGGGGTCTGGAGGCTGAGGAGGGGTAGTAGGGGTCGGTGGTGGGGTTGCATGACTCTGTCCTTTGCGGTGGCCCCTTACACAGAGGAAGGCACAGCCTTCCTTGTCCTCTTCCTCACTCTCAGTGGAGCTCTCACCAAAGGCCTGAGTTTTCTCATAAATACAGCAGCATTTTGATGAACGGCGGCGTCCCATGTGTTCATTGTCTACTGTGTCACTTGTCCATTCCACTTTTTTTTTTTTTTCTGGCTTCCTTTTCCGAAGTTTGATAGTTAGGCTCCCGTTCTCGGGCTCGGTTGTCACGGTAACCGTTGTCTCAGTGCCTGGTCTCGCTCAGCGCGGCCCCTACCTTGGCCATAGCTAAGGCTGAGGAAAAGGAGGAGGGGAGGAAGGGGAATGATACACCCTTCCCTTTTTCTGTGTCTCTGGGTTCTAAGAGAATCGGTATCCGATTCAGGGTAGTAGCAAGGATCCTCAGCCTCCGTTTTCCCCCTTCTCCCTGAATTTTTAAATACCCTCTTCTCTTCACTGGCTCAATAAGCTCCTGTCCAAAGAGACAGATTGGGCCTAGGGAAATGGAACTACTGAAAACCCAGTTTAAGTGTTTTGCACTCAAATTGACTCTGCTGAGGAGGGACTGGGAGTGTAGCTCAGTAGTAGAGTGCTTGCCTAGCACATGGGAGGCACTGGGTTTGATCCTCAGCACCGTGTAAAGATAAATAATAAAAAAAAAGGTATGAAAAATCCGCTGAGGACTCTATTCAGTAGAAAGTGTGGTCTGTGAGGTAGAGAGAAGCAGAAAGCACTGTCATTTAAAATTGGCAGTTTCAGCCCATAGTGGTGGTGCATGCCTATAATTCCAGTGGCTCAGGATCCTGAGGCAGGAATATTGCAAATTCCAAACCAGCCTCAGCAATTTAGGGGGATTCTGTCTCAAGATTAAAAAAAAAAGGATCTGGATGTGACTCAGTGGTTAAGTGCCCCTGGATTCAATGGCTGGTACCAAAACAAACAAACAAAAAAAAAAACCTTAAAATTGGCTATTTGTCCCACTGTGGTGAGAAGTCAGACCAGCTATTTTTGGTGTGTGGATTTGAATGGGGGCTGAGTCCAGGAAGACCAAGGCTGGGACTGGCAGATCACTTGGTTCCTGTGGCTCCCCCTACTACCAGTGCAACTTGCATTGATTCAGTCAATTCCTTCATACTAGAAGGTATTCAGAGGATATGCTGCCAAGTCTCAGATATTTGCCATACCTCACAATGACTGAGGGTTTAGGAGTGAAGGGGTGTTAAACTCATTGGTCCAAAGGCTCAGCAGGCAAGAGAGGGTTTGGCAGTCAGATCCTACTGTCATTGTTTCCCCATCCCTGAGAGGGTGTACAGAAGCCTCAGTGAAAATATCACTGCCGTGAACAACTTTGCCTTAACCTCTGTTAAATGGGAAAGACAGTGAAAAGGCTCAACCTGCATACTATCCTATGTGGTTTGGCCTGTTTGGCTCGAGCTGAGAAGAAACACTTCTCATGGCAGCTGCAACATACTACTACCATCATACCTGAATGATTAAAAAATTGAGGTCCTAGAAAGAAGTGTCTTCATTTTAAATACTTTGGCAAGAGAAATTATTGACATTTTTTGTTTTTGTTTTGTTTCATTTTCCCTCAATTTTTTCATACTTTTATCTAGTTTTATGTATTTATATTCTTTAATTCACTTTCTTTCAGTTTTGTTTTTCTCAATTGTTTTTGCTTTTATTGATGCATTATAGTTACTGTACATAATAGTTTAGATCATTTTGACATAATCATACATGCATAAAATTTAATTTACTCCATTTCAGTCCCTGCTGCCACTCCCATCCCTCTCCTCCTCTCTCCACTATTCCCCTTACTCGACTCCTTTGTGTATATATACTACATTTTCTTTATCCATTCATCTATTTATGGATGCTTGAACTGGTTACATATCTTGACATTGATGTAGCTATATCCCTAAGGTATGCTGATTTAAGTTCTTTTGAATATATACCAAGGAGTGGGATGGCTGGGTCACATGGTGGTTCCTTTCCTAGTTTGTTGAGGAATCTCCATACTGCTTTCCAGAGTGGTTGTATTTATTTGCAGTCCCACCAACAATATATGAGTGTACTTTTTCCCCCACATCCTCAGCAGCATTTATTATTGTTTGTATTCTTGATCATTGTCATTCTGACTAGAATGGGATGAAATCTCAGTGCAGTTTTGATTTGCATTTCCCTGATTGCTAGCAGTGTTAAACATTTCTTCACATATTTTTTGACCATTTGTTCTTCTTTTGAGAAATGTCTCTGTAGATCTTTTGCCCATTTATTAGTGTTGTTTTTGTCTTTCTGTTTTTATTTCTTCATCTTTTCCCTTATCCCCTTTTTAAAAATTTATTTTATTATTAATTTTACACTCGTTAATGTTTTAGTCTAGTCTACATTATCTCTGCCCCTTTCTTCTCTACAGTTAGTGGTGTTGTAGATGTTGTTTTTAATAGGTTTTATCAGAAATCTAAATGTGGTTTACTTTTAAGATTGGATTAAAAAATAAGACTGTTGTCTTCAAGAAACTCATCTCACCAACAAAGACATACAAAGATCAAAAGTGAAAAGATGAAGAATGATATTCCAATCAAATGTAATCCAAAAGAAAGCAAGAATATCTATGCTTATACCTGAGAAAATAGACTCCAAGTCAAAATCAGTCATAAGAATCAAAGAGGGCCACTACATATGAATAAAAAGAACACTCCATCAAAATGATATGACAATTATAAATATATATGAATGAAACATCAGGGCACCCAATTTTATAAAACAAACCCTACAGTACATAAAGAGATAAATAGGGCCCTCTATAGTAACTGAATGACTTCAATACCCTGCTCAATGGTATATGTCTATAATCCCAGTAGCTCCTGAGGCAGGAGGATCATGAGTTCAAAGCCAGTCTCAGCAACAGTGAGACACTAGGCAACTCAATGAGATCCTGTCTCTAAAATACAAAATAGGGCTGGGGATGTG
Source organism: Urocitellus parryii (assembly GCF_045843805.1). Lineage (NCBI taxonomy): Eukaryota > Metazoa > Chordata > Mammalia > Rodentia > Sciuridae > Urocitellus > Urocitellus parryii. The sequence goes on along the minus strand of NC_135547.1, from coordinate 85,561,084 downwards.
GCTTAGTGGTTGAGTGTCCCTGAGTTCAGTCCCCGGTACCAAAAAAAAAAAAAAAAAAAAGAAAGAAAGAATTTTTTTCTAAACCAAAAAAATTAACAAAGAAGCATTTTCACTATAAATCAAATGAACTTTACAAACATCTACAGAATATTTCACCCAACAGCATCAGAGTACACCGTCTTTCATCAGCACACAGAATTTTTTAAAAATGAATCACATTTTAGGACATAAAGCAAATCTTAACAAATACGAAAATACTGAATTTCTTCCATCCTATAAGAACATAGCAGAATAAAACTAGAAATCAAAAGCAAGAGAAATTGCAGAAATTATAGAAATACATGGAGATTGAACAATATACTTTTGAATAATGAGCAGATCATTGATGAAATTGGGGGATAAATTTGAAAAGTTCTAGAATCAAGTGAAAATAGAAACAAAATGCCAGAACCTGTGGGACACAGTGAAAGCAGCTACAAGAGAAAAGTTTATAGCTATAAGTGCCTACATTAGAAAAACAGTGAGATCTCAAATAAATAACCTAAAGCAGCACCTGAAGGCCTTAAAAATCAAGAACAAACCAAACCTCAAATTAGTAGAAAAAATAAAATAACAAAGATCAGAGCAGAAATAAATCAAATAGAAACCAAAAGGACAATATAAAGGATAAATTTAAAAAAGATTTTGTTTTTTGAAAAGATAAACAAGATTGAAACTTAACCAACTCACCAAAAGAATGAATGAAACCCCAAATATATAAAATTTGAGGTGAAAAGTGGATATTGGAACAGATCCCACTGAAATACAGAAGAATCATTAGGAATATTCTGAAAACATATATTCCAAAAATTAGAATATCTAAAAGAAATGGAAAAAATTCTAGACACATATAGGCAACCAGAATTCAGACAAAATCATTTCAAAACCCTAAATAGATCAGTAACAAGCAATGATATCGAAGCAGTCATAAAAAGACTCCCTGCAATGAAGATTCCAGGACTAGACAAATTCACTGTTGTTTTATCAGACTTTTAAAGAATAACTAATACCAATGCTTCTCAAACTATTTCATAAAATAGAAAGTGAAGAAACTCTTCCAAGCTCATTAGAGGAAGACAATACTACCCTGTTATCAAAACCTAATGTGGAAAGAACACAAAAAAGAAAACTAGGGACTGATATCCTTCATGAACATAAATGTGAAAATCCTCCATACAATGTTGGCAAAATGAATTGAACATCCCATGCAGAAGATCATATACTGTGGATAAGTTGGTGGCATTCCACAACTCATCAAAGAGGTAAAAGCCTTCTAGAATGACAATTGTAAAACACTGAAGAATGAAATTGAAGAAGACACTAGAAAATGGAAAGAACTTCCATGGTCATGAGCTAAGAAAACTAGTATTGTTAAAATGGCTATATTACTGAAAGTAAGCTACAGATTCAGTAGAATCTCCCTCAAAATACCAATGACATTCTTCACAGAATTAGAAAAAATATCCAAAATATCATATAGAAACACAAAACCCCTGAATTGACAAAACAATCCCAAGCAAAAAGAACATTGCTCAAAACATTACAATATCCACTTTCAAAACATACTACTGAGCTACTGTAATACAAACAACATGATATTGGCATAAGAATAGATATATAGACAAGTGGAATAGAATAGAGGACCCTGGCATAAACCCACATATCTACAGCCACATGATTTTGGAAAAAGGGGCCAACATATATTTATCTTGGAGAAAAGACAGCCTTTTAAATAATGCTGCTGGTAAAACTGGACTTCCACTCAGAGAAGATTGAAACTAGGTCCCTACCTCTTACCCTGTACAGAAATATATTCAAAATATATTAAATACCTAAATGTAAGTCCTGAAATTTTGTAACTACTAGAGCAAACATTAGAGAAACACTTCAAGATATAGATATAGGCAATGATTTACTCAATAGAAATCTAATGGCTCAGGAAATAATAGCAATATAATTGACAAATGGGACTATGTCAAATTAAAAAGTGTCTTTGCAGCAAAAGGAAAAATCAATGGATTGAAGAGACAGTCTACAGTTGAGAGAAAACATTTGCTAACAATTCATCTGTCAAAGGATTAATATTCAGAACACATAAAGACTCAAAATTTAATGCTTTAAGAACAAGGAAAGTTGAGGCTGGGGTTGTGGCTCAGTGGAAGAGTGCTTGCCTAGCACATGTGAGGCACTGGGTTTGATCCTCAGCACCACATAAAAATAAATAAATAAAGGCATTGTGTCCATTTACAACTAAAAAAAAGGACAAGGAAAGCAATAAAAAATGGGAAATGATCTGAACAAATATTTCTCAAAAAAAGTCAAATGGCCAGTAAATATATGAAAAAAATGCCCAATATGTTTAGGCATCAGGGAAATGGAAATCAAAACTACATTGAAACTTCATCTCACTCCAGTCAAAATTGCTATCAACAAGAAAACAAAAACTAACAAATGTTGGTGAGGATGTGGGGAAAAATTAACACATATATTGTTGATTGAAATGTAAATTACTATAGCCAGTATGGAAAACAGTGCAGAGATTCCTAACAAACAAACAAAAAACTATCATATGTTCAACTATACCATTCCTGGTATATATTCAAAACAATCAAAGCCAGAATACAAATAGATTTACTTGCCTAACAGTGTTTATCATGGTACAATTCACAATAGCCAGGTTATAGAATCAGACTAGGTGCCCATCAGACTAGGATGCATGAATAAAGAAAATGTGGTACATATACACAATGGAGTATGTTCACCCAATAGGTTGTTGATGGTAGAGATTCAGTAAAAGAATGTAAAAGTGCCTGACTCAGTATACAGCATATAGTATATGTTTAGCTAATATTTTACTTTCCTCTTCTATCAAGCATAGCAGAAACTTGTAGTTATTTAGGTATTAAAAAACAGATGGAAACATATAATACTTTTCATAAATTTTAAGTGATCTGGTATGGAAAAAATTATCTCTGGCCTCATTCATGAATGCTTTATTATTATTTTTTTCCTTTATTTGTACTTTTCCTTCAATTTAGAGATAGATCTCATTCTAGAACCTATATCTCCACCTGGTGGCCCACATAGGCAACGGCCGGTATTTTACTTTTCTCCTGATTATAAAAAACTTGGAAAACAGAAAAAAGTGTAAGGAAGTAGAGGATAGGAGAGGCAGCAGAATACAACAGACACTAGTATGGCAATATGTAAATCAGTGGATGTGTAACCGTTGTGATTCTGCAATCTGTATACGGGGTAAAAATGGGAGTTCATAGCCCACTTGAATCAAAGTGTGAAATATGATATGTCAAGAGCTATGTAATGTTTTGAACGACCAACAATAAAAATTAAAAACAAACAAACAAACAAAAAAAGAAAAAAGTGTAAGGAGTTTTTTTTTTTTTTTTTAAGAGAGAGAGAAAGAATCTTTTTCGTAGATGGACACAACACAATGCGCGCTCTACCGCTGAGCCACAATCCCAGCCCAGGAGCTTTTAAAAAATAATAAATAATATTACCATACAGAGGGAACTAATAAAAAGTATTGGACTTTTTTTCCTTATATTTTCTATGTTTTTTTACATTGGAGAAGTGAACTCAGACTAGATACATACTTTTGTAACTGGACTCGGTTTATTATATCTGCAAAGATTGATGTAATAAAAACAACATTTTAAGCATCATTTAAAAATCTGAATAATATTCCAATCTTTGTTAAATTGACTTCTCAAATTTTTACCATAGTCTCTATATCATCTTTGTCCATATTTCACCTACTCCTTGAATTTGAATTTTGGAAGAGATATGAGTCAAAGTGAGTTTGTTTTTAAACAGAACTGACGTTTTTATTGATTTTTCAATAATGCATGTGCATTATAAACCTTTTAAAAAATATTAAATCTGAGCCAGGTGTAGTGGTGCATACCTGTAATCCTTAATGAGGCCCCAAGGAACTCAGGGAGACTCTGTCTCTAAATTATATATATATTTGGAAAATGAAAAAGTAGATGGGCATCATCATGTTAAGAACAACTTGGCCAGTGTCTTGGGAGGCTGAGGCAAGAGGATACAAGTTCAAGGCCAGCCTCAGTAACTTCGTGAGGCCATAAGCAACTTACTGAGATCCTGTCTCAAATATATAAATATATATATATATATATATATATATATATATATATATATATATATATACATATATATATGTACACACACACACACACACATATATGCTGGGCACAATGGCTCACCTGTAATTCCAGAGGCTCAGGAGACTGAGGCAGGACGATCACAAGTTCAAAGCCAGCCTCAGCAACTTATCAAGACTCTATCTCCAAAAAAAAAAGAAAAAAAAAGAAAAATTATAAAAAAAAGACTTGGATGTGGGCTGGGATTGTGCCTCAGTGGTAGAGTGCTTTCCTAGCAAGCATGAGGCACTAGATTCAATTCCCTAGCACCACACACAAAAAAACCTAAATAAACAAAATAAAGGTACTGTGTCTATCTACAAATAAAAATATTTTTTTAAAAAAAAAAGGTCTTGGGATGTGGCTCAGTAGTTGAATACCTCTGGGTTCAATTTCTGGTACCAAAAGAAAGAAAAAGCGGCATAACCCCACCAAATATAATTGTTGATAAATTTTTGATGTATTCCTTTTAAGTTTTTAAAATATTTTGTAGTTGTAGATGAACACAATATCTTTATTTGATTTATTTATTTTTATGTGGTGCTGAGGATCGAACCCAGTGATTCATGCATGTGAGGCAAATGCTCTACCACTGAGCCAAAACCCCTGCCCCCTTTTAATTTTTTAAAAAAGTTTTAATTGTTTACAATATAATGATCCAGATGCTGTCCAAAATCTTCCCCAAACCTATCATCACCTGCAAATTGTGGACAAAATGCAAATGTCTCCTTCAAAGCATAGCTGAAATTGCAATAATTTCTTCCGAGAGAAATCCATAGTAAATGAAAAGCAAACAGCTGAAAATAAAGTTATTAAGAAGTGTTGAAGTTACAGGACTCTCTGAGGGCATCTGCTAATATCAGGGACCAAAAGTATGTTTGTAAATGGTCCTGTGAGTAATAAGAATCCATTAAAAATGTCTAAGTAGAACGACACAAGTTGAGTTGTGTTTAGGAATGACTTATTTGGGGGAAAAAACTAGATGTAGGAAACTTGGTAAAAGATTGTCATGCCTGTCGTGAAAAGACTTGGAAAAAATATAGGCTGGAAATCTGTTGGGTAAGTAATCAGTGTCAGTGTATGATCAAGGATATGGCTTTATTCAAGATTTGGAAAATGAAAAAATAGATGGGCATCATAGTCATGTTAAGAATAACATGGCCAGTGGCTTGGGAGGCTGAGGCAGGAGGGTGGATTTTCAACACCAGCCTCAGCAACTTAGTGAGGCCATAAGCAACTTAATGAGATCCTGTCTTAAAATAAAAAATAAAAGTGGAATGGGGACATGGCCCAGTGTTAAGTGCCCCTGGGTTGAATGCTTGGTACTAAACAACAACAACAAAAAAATAATAACTTGGGTTGTCTACCAAAGCTCCACAAATATTGGCCCAGAGGCAAGGCTGATGGGAAATCCAATCAGTAGCAAGGTATCAAAGATGAGAACAGGAGTTCATGTAATGGTTGTTGCCTCTGAGAAATTTTACCAGTTATTTATTAATTTTTTTTTTTTTTGGTATCAGGGTTTGAACTCAGGAGACTTAACCACTGAGCCACATTCCCATCCATTTTTTATATTTTATTTACTCAGGGTTTCACTAAGTTGCTGAGGCTGACTTTGAACTCATGATCCTCCTTCCTCAGCCTCTTGAGCCACTGGAATTATAGGCATGGGCCATTGCGCCAGGCTATACCAGTTAATTTAACTGGCATTTCTATTAAAGCAATCCAGGTGCAATAAGTATTTGGAAAAGAAAATCTAATGCTTCCTGGCCCTTTAATCTTGGCTTCTAGCTCTTCAGTGAGGGTGAAGTCTCAGGATGATTTTATTTCTCATGTCAATAGACAATTGCAGGATCATTCCATCAGTTTTATTGATAGATCTAAATTCCAGCTATGTTATAACCCCAGATATCTTAGATAGCATGAGTGGTAAATAATATGTATAAGATATTTGGCTATTATGGAAGCACTAAAAAGGAAGCACTTGGGGCTGGGGTTGTGGCTCAGTGGTAGAGTGCTCGCCTAGCATGCATGAGGCACTGGGTTCGATCCTCAGCACCACATAAATGTAGAATAAAGATATTGTGTCCACCTAAAACTAAAAAGTAAATATTAAAAAAAAAACTTAAGATTTAGAAATAAAGGAAGGCCTCATGAAAGATTAGGCAGATTAAAGTGTAAGTATAGCTATTCCTGTTCTCTTTTGGTTTTAATTTGCATGGAATATTTTTTTCAATCCTTTTGCTTTCAATCTATTAGTGTCCTTATTAGTGAAGTAAGTCTCTTCTGGTACTAGATAGTTGAGAATTATTTTTAATCAATTTAATCATTTTTTTGTCACTTAGTTGAACAATTTGGTCCACTTAAACTTCAGGTAATTGAGTCCAAGTTTATATAGTATTGCTCTTCTCTCTGCCATGTGGTAAAAGAAACCTATTATTCATGGGAGAGAACAATATTTCCAGAACTCCCAGCTGCAAAGTGGCTACCAGTATCTGGAACTCTCACCATTAGAAATCCAAGATTTCATTCTAAATCATGAAGTCTCTTTGTATATTCTGCTAAAAATTAAATACCAGGGAAACTGCTAGTCTGGACCAGATCACACAGATCCATTTCGCCCTACTCAGGTCCACTAAATGCAAATATAAAACTTTGAAATAATGCAAGAAACAATCAAAGGAAAACTCCATGGTAAGAAGGTACTGGGAGGGTGAGATTTTATTTTCTTTTCAGGACTGAAAGAACATTATACTATCTGGGTATCTTGTGTTCCTCCCAGAACAGAAAAATGTGATCCAGGCTCAACATTTCCTGACCCCCAACCTAGCAACAAAAGACAGCCCTGTGTCCTGAGACTCCCTTCACCCTGAAATTATTAGACAAGACAAGCATATCCTTCTTTAGTCCTGCAGATCAAAGAATCCCTAGAGACCACAGAACCTAAGGGCTACAAATAGAGGAATTTCATTGTGTTGGTTATTTTTTGTCATTATGACCAAAATACTTGATAAGAATAACTTAGAAGAGGAAAGATTTATTTTGGCTCACAGTTTTAGAGGTTCAGTTCATGGTACACTAGCTCCAAGGCAGAAACATGGTAGACGGGTATGGTGGAGAAAAATTGTTCAGCTCAGGCAGCCCAGAAACACAAAGGGCAACTGGCCCCAGGTCATGCCCCACCAACCTACAGTTTTCATCACATTCCAGTAGGTCCTTTCAAATTATTAATCCATCAAATGGATTAATCATTGATGAGGTCAGACATGAAGACCACTGGCACAGAAGAGAAGACACAGCGACAAGTCCCTGTAAATACAGTTATCTCGTGCTAAAGGAAGGTGCCATTAACATACAATAGAGAAAAGATAGCCTCTTCAAAAAATGGTGCTGGGGAAGTTGGAAATCCATATGTGGCAGAATGAATTTGAACCCCTACTTCTCACCCTGCACAAAACTCAACTCGAGGCGGATCAAGGACCTAGGCATTAAATCAGAGACTCTGTGCCTAATAGAAGAAAAATTAGGCCCAAATCTCTATCATGTCAGCTTAGGAACCGAATTTCTCAACAAGACTCCTAAAGCACAGGAAGTAAAACCAAGAATCAATAAATGGGATAGTATCAAACTAAAAAGCTTCTTCACAGCAAAGGAAACAATCAAGAATGTGAAGAGGCAGCCTGCAGAACAGGAGAAAATCTTTGCCACCTGCACCTCAGATAGAGCATTAATCTCCATAATATGTAAAGAACTCAAAAAATTTAACGCCAGGCGGGAGTGGTGGCACAGGTCTGTAATCCCTGCCCCTTGGGAGGCTAAAACAGGAGAATCATAAGTTGAAAGCCAGCCTCAGAAATTTAGTGAGGCCCTAAGTAACTCAGTGAGACCCTGTCTCTAAATAAAATACAAGAAAGGGCTGAGGATGTGGCTCAGTGGTTAATCACCCCTGGATTCACTCCCTAGTACCAATAATAATAATAATAATAATAATAATAATAATAATAACAACATCAAAAACAAATAACCCAATCAGTAAATGGGCAAAGGAACTGAATAGACACTTCACAGAAGAATATATGGAAAAGTGTTCAACATCTCAGGCAATTAGAGAAATGCAAATTAAAACTATACTGAGATTCCATCTCACTCCAGTCAGAATGGCAATTATCAAGAATATAAGTAACAATGCATGTTGGTGAGGATGTGGGGGAAAAGATGCACTCATAGGTTGCTGGTGGGACTGCAAATTGGTGCAGCCACTCTGGAAAGCAGTATGGAGGTTTCTCCAAAAACTTGGAGTGGAACCATCATTTGACCCAGTTATACACTCCTTGGTCTATACCCAAAGGACTTAAAATCAGCATACTATAGTGACGCTGCCACATCAATGTTTATAACAGCTCAGTTCACAATTGCTAAGCTATGGAACCAACCTGAGTGCCCTACAACAGATGAATGAATAAAGAAAATGTGGTATATATACACAATGGAATATTGCTGAGCCACAAAGAAGAATTAAATTATGGTATTTGCCAATAAATGGATGGAACTGGAGACTATCATACTAAGTGAAATAAGCAAATCCCCAAAAAACAAAGACCAAAAGTTCTCTCTGATATGAAGATGCTAACACACAATGGTGAGGGGGGGAAATAGAAGTCCATTGGATTAGACAAAGGGAAGGAAGGAAAGGAGTGGATAGGAATAGGAAAGATAGTAGAATGAATTGAACATAACTTTCCTATGTTCATATATGAGTACACAACCAGTGTAATTCCACACCATGTATAACCACAAGAATGGGAAGTTAAACTCCATGTATGTATAATGTGTCAAAAGGCAGGAACAAAAGAATTACAAAACAACTAGAAAATATTTAACAAAAGAGCAATAGAAAGTCCATACCTTTCAATAATTACCTGAAGTTTAAGTGGACCAAATTGTTCAACTAAGTGACAAAAAAATGATTAAATTGATTAAAAATAATTCTCAACTATCTAGTACCAGAAGAGACTTACTTCACTAATAAGGACAAGGGGGAAGATATTGACTATTTTCCAAATAAATGTTTTGTTAATGAAATAATAATTATTATAGTTGAATACAATTTGTAATATAGGCCTATTAGTGAAAATAATTAAAAATTTAAAGATAATATTTCATTTTGAGTTCAGTTAGTGTATTCTATTATAAAAAATCAATTGAAAATGTTTATCTGTTAATGCCAATTTATAATGAAATTTTATTGTTTGAAATATCTTTTTACACAGGTGATATCAATTCATATGTATATGATTTTTGTAGTCCATTTTGTAAAAACTTGAGGTAAAATATACACAACAAAAAATTTAACATTTTAACCATTTCCAGACTGCAATCAAGTACATTCATAATTTAGTGTCAACAAAACCACTATCCATTTCCAGAATATTTTCATTTTCCCAAAGAGAAGTTTTTTTACCCGTTAAATAATAACTCCTATTCCTCCCCTTACTTAAGCCCCTGATAACCTTTATTATACTGTTTCCATGAATTTGCCTATTCTAAGTTACTCACATAAGTCAAATAATAAACATATGTCTTTTTGTGCCTTTTAAAGTTTCATCCATCTAATAGCCTATATTAGAACTTTATCTTTTTAAGGCAGAATAATATTCCATTGTATTTATATGTTACCAGATTTCTTTCTGTTTCCTTATTTCATTTCCATATTTCTTTACCATTTCCATTGATCTGTCAGTGGACAATAGGGTGTTTCAGTGTTTTCAAAAATTTGTATTTTTATTGAATATATTTCAGATGAATAATATATATGTACATGTAAATATATATGTGTATATATATATGTATATATATATATATATATATATATATATACTTTGCTATACATACACCTGATTAAATGATGAACACAACCAGTTCAATTAATATATCCTATCTCATTTAGTTATCTTTCTTTTGTTGTAGTTATAAAAGTACCTAAAATTTACTCTTAGAAAATTTCTGTTACACAATCACAAATTAGTAACCATGGTCTTCATGCTATATTTTAGCTCTCTCGACTAATTGGTCCTATATAATTTCAACTTTTTACACTTTGATCTATATCTTCCCATTCATTTCCCCAATTTCTGACAATAGTCATTCTACTCTGTTTCTATATGTTCAATCTTTTTATAGATGATACATATAAGAGGGACCATGAAGTATTGTTCTTTGTGTGTCTGACTTATTTTACCTAGTACTACATTTAACCAAAAGCTTTTGCACAACAAAGGAAACTATTAACATGAAATGAAAAGGGAGGCTACATATCAGCCATAAGGGGTTAATATTCAAATTTATAAGAAACAGCTACAGCTCACTAGCTCTAAAATGACTGAAATATGGAGAAAGGAACAGAGTGGGACATTTATCCAAATAAGCCATACAAATAACCAACAGATATATAAAAAGGTGCTCAACATTAATCATCAGGGAAATGCAAATCAAAACCTCAATGAGATATCACTACACTCCAGTAAGAATGGCTATTATATAAAAATTAGAAAGATAACTTCTGGAGAAGATGTGGAGAAAAGGGAAACATAACACTTTTTAGAAATGTAAATTGGTATAGCCATTAGGCATAATAGTATGGAGTTTCTAAAAAAAATAGAACTACCATGTTATCAATTATTGACTATTGTGAAAAATGTTGTTATGATTTTAATTCTTTTGAGTATATACCTAGTGTTGGAATTTCTAGATCACATAGTACTTCTCTAACTTTTTGAGGAATCATATGCTGCTTTCCATTTTACATCCCCACCATTAATGTATGAGGGTTATGATATTTCCACATCCTCATCAACACTTATTTAAAACTATGCCAGCATAGTTGATATAAAGTGGTATTTTGCTGTGGTTTTTATTTGCATGAAATTACAAGGTTATGTGTCTTTTTTTTTAAGTTGTAGGACACAATACCTTTATTTTATTTATTTATGTGGTGCTGAGGATCGAACCCAGTGCCCCAAGCATACAAGGCAAGCATACTGCTGCTGAGCCACAACCCCAGCCCCAGTTATGTGCAAATTGGTCATTTGTTTTCCTTCTTTGCAGAAGCAACTATTCAAGTCTTTGGCCACTTTTTTTTTTGTATTGGATTGCTCATTGTTGTTGTGTTTTAGGAGTTTTTACACATTCTAGACATTAATCCCCTATTAGACATATGATTTGAAAATAATTTGTCCTGTTATGTGAGTCATCTTTTCACTTTTGTAATAGTGTCCTTCGACAAGTACAAAGTTTTTGGCTTCTTTTTTATCTATTTTTCATGGTGTTGGAATTGAACCCAGGCCCTTGAGTATTCTAGGCAAGTGCTCTACCACTGACCCAAAATCTTAGCCCCAAGTTTTAAGTTTTGATGAAGTCCAACCTACCTATTAATTCTTTTATTGCCTACATATTTGGTGTAATACCAAGAAACTGTGAAATTCAATCTCATGAAGCTTTTTTTTTGCAAAATTTTTATAGTTTCAGCTCTTAGATTTAGATATTTGATCCATTTTGAGTTAATTTTTACATATGTTGTAAGGGAAGGCCAATTTCATTCTTTTGCCTGTGAATATCCAGCTTTCTTCACACCATTTGTTGGAAGATAGTTCTTCTCAAATTATTTACTTTCAAAATTTGCATTAACATGAGTTTGATTTTCATCATGTTGACGGCTACTTTAAAATATTTATAAAAGCACTTTGTATATTAAAGGCATTAACTGTTGCATGGCTATAAACAATTTCACAGTTTATCTTTGCCTTTTACCTTCACTTATCACATGTTGTAGAATGTTTAAATTTTTATCTGTTAATGAATCTATCTTTGTGGGTTTTGCCAGTAGGCTCATGTTTTAAAATGGTTTTCCCATTCCACGATTTGGGGGAAAGAAGTATTCTCCTCTGATCCTTTATGTTTATTTTTAAACATTGTTAGTGGACCTCAGGTATACAGAACTGAATTAAAGATAATCCTTTGTTCTTAACACACTACCATTATTGGTTAATTTTTGTCATTTCTTTATTTAATAATATAACAAATATTTGTGAACCCACCACCCAACCCAAAAGTTACTACATTAACCAATAACTCATATCTACTTATGGCTATCTTTTCTATCCTATTTCCCTGGTTTTGTTCCAGAAGTAACCCAAACATTTTGTCATTCTTTTCTTTTAAAATGTTTTATTTTGAACTCCAGTCAGAGAACACATGAAATGTAGCCTTTAAATCACCTCTTCAAAAGCCCCCTGTTCTTGCTGATGGACAGAATCATAGCCTTTGGTACAGGAGTTCCTTGTGTTTCTCCTTTGCTAGCAAAGCAATACACCTTTTTCCTTGTTCTAAAAAAAAGAGTTTTATTTTATTTGTGTGAATAAATAAGCAATATAATATTTAGTTCTTCTTGGTTTTGAACTTTATTCACTGTTACTAAACAATGTATTGTCTTCTGGAACTTTCTTTGTTCATTCAACTTTATGTTATTGAGAACTGTCCATTGTCCAGTAAAGAAAGGGTACCAGAAGGAGGGAGAAGGGGAGGGAATGTGGTGGTAAGGGGGAATGAAATTGACCAACATATGTTATATGTGTGTATGAATATGTAACAAATCCTACTATTAGGTATAATTATAATGCACCAACAAAATAAGTAAATAAGTAAATAAAAATAACTCTCCATTGTGTTGCATGAAGTATAGTTAATTTTCACTTCAATAATTAGCAAGCAGGTGAACAGTGAGCACAGGAGTACTTCAGGTGAAGAGGAAAGTAGAATAATGGTCATTAGAAACATGAAAGGGTAGTGGGGAGAGGAGGAAATGGTTAGGTAATGTGTACCAAAATATAGTAAGATAGGAGGAATTAGTTCTGGCATCCTATAACACAATAGGAAAACTATAATCTACAACAATTTATGATAGATTTCAAACAACTAGAAAAGAGTCCAAAGTTTTCCAACACATATAAATGATAAATGTTTGAGGATATAAAATTCTGATTACTCTGATTTAGTCATTACATGCTATTTACATGTATTGAATTATCACACTATACCCCATAAATACATACAAATATTATGAGTCAAATTAAAAAGAAAAACAGAGTATATCAGGTGAAAGAATAGCATGCATGATAGCCCTAGGATGGGAAAAAGCATGACAAACTTGAGCAACTTTAGAAAAGAGAGATCAGTGACTGATACACTGAGGTCTGTGGGAGGAGTAATAGGAGATGAGCTGGGCCAGTAGCTAAGGGGGAGACCATGCAGGGCCTTGTAGGCCATGGTAAAGATCTAAGCTTTCATCATAAGTGCAATGGAAGTCATTAGAGTAATGACATGATCTGGTTCATAATTCTAGATTAATATGGCTTCTTATGAAGAACAAATTGAGAAGAAAATGATAAGAATTCAATCTTGAGGTGGTTTCTATTATTGTCCCCATTTTCATAGGAACAACTAAGTGAAGAAGTGAAGTAATTTGCCTAGAACTATAAAGCTACTACATGATAGAGCCAGGATTTATAAGAGGTTGTATCATCCCAGAACCTGTTCTTTTAATTGTGATACTGTATATGGACTGAGAATTCAGAGAGTTTGGTTTGGAGGTATGGATTTAGGGATTCATTGGCTTATATTCAGAGTCATGAGATTGCATGAAATCACACAGGCAGAGAATGTTGTTAGAAAATTAAAAAGGTTAAAGAGAAATCCCGAAGTACTCTAATATTTAGAGTTTGGTGGAGAAAAGGAGACTGAAATAGAGCAGCTGGTGAGGTAAGAATAAACCATGGGTACTTTTACATAGAAATGAGAAGCAAAATACTCTTCAGGGAAGCATTACTGGTCAACTATGCCAAATGTTGCTGAAATATAAAGTGAGCTAAGGACTAAAAAGTGAGCATTTGAGCTGGGATTGTTGCTCAGTGGCAGAGCGCTGGCTTAGCATGTGTGAGGCACTGGGGTCAAGTCTTAGCACTGCATGTCAATAAATAAAATAAAGGTCCATTGACAACTAAAAAAAAATATTAAAAAAAATAAAAAGAAAAGCGAGCATTTGATTTAGTAACATGGAGGCCACTGGAGACCTTCAAAGCCGGCATTTAGTAGGCTCATGAAGTAGGAAGGAAGATTGAAATGTATACTTTCATTTTCTGGATTGTCAACTTGATTGGATTGAGAAATGTCCTGGAAACATCTAGGATTAAGACATTTATGGGTATGTCTGTGAGGGTGTTTCAAGAGATGATTGGCATGTGGGACAGCAAACTGCCCTGAATGTGGGTGGCATGGTTCAATAGATGGTGGGACTAAAATGGAACATAAAGTGGAAGAAGGAGAAAGTCACAGCAGATGCAAGTTATATTTTTCTTGAATGGGTGAATCTTTTGCTGTTGCCATTGCCCATGAACACTGGACTGCAGCTTCTTCATATTTCTAATGTAGGTGCTCACCAATGAGTATCCACAGAATTTCCAGATTCTCGGTCTTGGACTGGGGCTGCATCATTGTTTTCTCTTATTCTCTGGCTCCAGCTTCTTGCACTGAGCAGATACTGGTTCCCCCTGATCCCCAGTGTGCAGATGGCCATTGTGGAACTCTCCAGCTTCTGACTGTGTAAGGCCATCTATCTAATAAGTCCCCTTTTGTAATCATACATATGTACAACCTGTTGGCTCTGTTCCTCTGGAGAACCCTGATAAATATATCATACCAAGGTGATAACATAAATGAGTGAAATGTTCAGGCAGGAACTGTGTTGAGTAGATGAGATCATGTAACATGTAATGGTTCAGGCACTGCTGATTTCAAACAGGCTGATGACACTCTGTAAAGCATTTTTAAGGATGGAAATATAAATTTTCACATAAAATCTCTTAGTTTTTCATTATTGAAAATCTATTCAAATTAACACATACATATGTGTGTATGTATGCTGAGCATGTGTGTGCACACACACACATACACAAACACACACACATACACACATATCACAGGCCAAACAAAATGTCTGTGGACCAAATTTAACCTATGGACTGTTGATTTGTGACCTCTGTTCTGTAGCAATTTCCATACTATTACAACTTCAGCCTAGTCTTAGCTTGCTTGATGCCAGACTACTAAGACCCTCCATCATCTTTACAAATGAAATGGCTATACCATGATTTTTAGAAATATTGTAAATGCCCTCTGATGTCAAGAGTCTCTCATATTCTCTACAAGAAAGGTGACATGTCTAGGTAGTGATGATCCTGGAACTGGAGACCATCTCATTTCAAATCCAGTCCTCTTTCTACTACATCACAATTGTATTTCACATATTGAGGTTTCTTTGGTTTGCTATATAACTGGCTGAGGTCCCATGTATAGTGCAGAATTGAATTAAATTTAACATGATTGGAGTGTCTATTATGAGCAAAACTCTGTGGTAGTCACTGAAAATGATTTGAAAATGAACAAGACCCAAACCATACTCCCAAGAAGTAATGGAAGCACAGAAAAGTCAGGATTTGGGCTGGTTCTGGAACAATGACTTGGTGAGGGAGACCTTATTTATTTTTTCATTCATTCCTTCTTTCATCTAACAAGTATTTATTGAACATCATTTTTTTTTTGCCAGGCACATAGTGAGTATAAAACAGTAAATAAGAAGATGACTCTGGTTAGCATAAGTAATAAAAGTTAAAAGTAAGGGGAAAGGGGAATTTATGGAGAGGACAGTGGAATATGCTACAAAATTAGGGGAAGAGTTGACTCAGGGAAGGAATTATGTTAGCTCTAGGTACAAGAGAAGCATGATTTTATGGAACTTCTCTCCGGCTTTTGTAATATGACTTTCCACCTCAGGAATATGAGTTTCTGTTTTAATCCACAATGCTATGCTCTTGGAAGGGAGAAACTATTTGGCCCAGTTGAGTCAAGAATCCTCCTCTGAGGAGGCTCAGACAGGAGGATCACGAGTTCAAAGCCAGCCTCAGCAATTTAGTGAGGCCCTAAGCAAATCAATGAGACCCTAACTCTAAATAAAATGCAAAATAGGGTTGGGGATGTGGCTCAGTGGTCAAGTGCTCCTGAGATCAATCTCCAGTACCCCCCCCCCAAAAAAAAAGACTCCTCCCCTGGAGCAAGTTGTTACGGAAAATAGAAAAAGTTCATATATCACAGGCAGCGGACATGACCATTACAGGACCATCTCTGGTTTCAAGCCAGTTCCAAAGATGGCAATCCTTGTAATTGGACTACTCTGTTCCATGTGCTGTCTACTAATTGCTAATATCAAGAGGAATCAGATCAAGAGAATATATTCACTTTCCTCAGAAGTTTAATGTCCCAAAGTTTTTTCTGTTATAAGAA
This sequence comes from Urocitellus parryii, assembly GCF_045843805.1. Taxonomy (NCBI): domain Eukaryota; kingdom Metazoa; phylum Chordata; class Mammalia; order Rodentia; family Sciuridae; genus Urocitellus; species Urocitellus parryii. The sequence continues at coordinate 85,544,471 of NC_135547.1, read as the reverse complement.
CTTTCTGATATCAATGAACTAGCCAAAAGAAATAGAATTTCTGAGATAAAGGGAGCCTTTTGCAACAATTAATTCAACCTCTTTCATTGTACAGATAAGGAATATGAGGTACAGTATGCAGTCTTGCGTGTACTCACATAGCAAATAAATGTAGTACTGGGTATATAGGAAATTGCTGACCTCTGTGGGTCTTTTCTTTGCACCATACTGAGAGAGAGCACAGCCATGGTATCCTTAAAGCTTCTGCATAGTATCATGTACAGGAAAAGATGGAAACTCAGCAAAAACTATGTTGCATTCATGACCAGAAAAAACAGAGGCTTAGGTCTAGTAGTCTTTTTATGAATAACAGATAGCTGAAGTATGAACACATGATGCATAAGCAATAAAGAATATGTCAATGACTGCCCAAGACATTCCTGAAAGGATTATTATTCTCCTAAATGTTCTGTTCTTGAGATTAAATAGCCCTTTGTCCTTTCCTAGTGACCTTATGACCTTGTATCAAGAAAGGACCCGGTATCGTTCTTCTCATGACCTTGTATCAAGATCATAGTTACAGAATAACTAAAACCATTCTTCTTGCTGTTTGTAATTAATGTCCTTAATTTCAGTCTTTCCTTAATCTTTAACCAATTAACATCCAACAAACTGGTATGTATGCTTTCCCCAATATCATGACTGACTATAAGTTTAACAAATTTATTACAATGGGAAATTAGTTGTCTCTAGAGCCATAATACCTGGGATCAAATTCAGTGTCACCATTTTCTAGGGATGTGATTTGGGATGTCATTCCACCTCCACCAGCTTCTAGTTTTCTCATCTTAAAACAAGGATGATATAGTATTTAATTCACAGGGAAGTTGTGGAATCAAGTGTGAAAGAGCATATATTCATAATCTGATTCCAAAGGGAGAAATACATTTAGAAATATATCTAGAAATACATCTATTAGTTGAGATGATCCAGGCCCCCAAGAACTTCCTGTCACTTATTTGACAAAACCAATAACACTTAAGTCAGTCACCAGCTATCAACTTCAGATCCTAAAAGACAACCTAAAAGCCCCCTGTCATTATGTCACTGCTCCAATCATGTTACCAATTTAGCCCAAGAGCAAGTTATCTAGACAGATGTTCTAAGGAAAAATAAATAGGGCAAGTAGTTTATAGTAGGTATCTTTTTGCTGCCTTCTTTTTGGCTTGTTTAAAAATAGACATTACCAGATAGATGTCTGAAGGCATCGTAATCAATTGTCTTTAAACAAATACTTATTAAGTTCCAACTATATGGCAGCCACTGTTCAGTCTGCTGAGGATACAGTAGTGAGCAAAACAAAAGTTTCTACTCTGAGTTCGAGTCATATTGTATCACAGAAGCAAACACACATATAAAATTGTTTGAAATTATGGTCAGGTTGTGATAAAAAGAAAATGGGATGAGGCCCCATTGTTATTCTGAGTCATAGGAGTTATTTTAATCTGGTTGGTCAGGAAAAGCTTCCTTGAGATCTTTAGGATATTGGAGCCCACCATGGGTAGAGTCTAACAAAAGGAAAAGAAAGTGCAGAGGTCCTGATGAAAAATATCATTATGGTTATAGCAGTGTGAACAAGTCAAAATAAATCAAGTCAAAGAGGTAGGCAGGGGATAGATAGAGTTTGAATTCTAAAGGCGGTGGGAAGTGATTGAATGATTTTAAACAAAGGTATAAACTGGCTGTTATTGGTCTTTTAAAGTTTCCTTTTAAAAAGACTGATGATCATATACCTAATTAGAATAAATGAAATAATTAAAAATAAAATAAAAAGACTGATGATCAGAGAATGGATTTTAGGCAGGCAGTGGTAGAAAAAGAGCAGTGACGAGACTCCTCTAGGCATCCAGTTGAGAGATGGAGGTGGTCAGGGCCCCAGGATTAGTGGAAATGGTGTTAAGTAATCAGGTTCTGGACGTATTTTTAAGATAGAGACAAAGGCTTTCCTGAAGAATTGGATGTGACTTGAAAGCAATCAGGTGTTGTCATTAACTGGTATGGAGAACGGCATCAACTGTGATTTCTGATGGGTCATTCTCATATTCCTGTAGGATGGAACCTTGGAACCTTCCTCTGAGTTTGAGCTGCCTATTTATGGAGTGGGATCATTGGAATGGGGCTGCTATTTAGGGAGAATTAGAAGCATCCAACACATTTCTGGATATCACTTACCCTCTCTTCCCCCCATTCAAGTTAGAAACTGAGCATCCTGTGCCATGCAGAATGGAGAAGTCCAGAGGACCAGAGAGCAGTTGTAGCCACTTCAGTGCAGAAACTGCATGGGAGTGGGCAGTGCCAAGGAGGGCGCCCTAGGAACTTTGTTGGAGTTCTGGCAGGCTAGGGAAGCATTTTTACCAGAAACAAAGTGAAGAAAAGAAGTGGGGAGGGGTGTGGCTGGGCCTGGCTGGCCGGAAGGAGTTTGGGTGGAGCTGAGTTGAAAGCGTCAGGGCGGAGGGGGAGGGGAGGCCGCCACTAGCAACTAACCTCAACTGCTTAAACCCAGCAAAAATGTCCAGGGTATCATCAGAATGGCCAGGACCTCCGAGGTTGTCTTTTCCCCCAAAGAGAGAAAAACTAGTTGTGCAATGCAGCTTTAAAAGGGCTGGTGATTGACAGAATGTGTAGCAGTGAATGGGGTGGAGCCGCTGGGTGGGGTCTGGGACAGGCAGCTGGGAGAAACCAAAAGGAAGAAAAAAGAATTTCCTTGCCCCTGACATCCTAAAGCTGGGCGAGGGAAGCTAGCTAGAAAGGGTGGGGGAGGGTGTTACAGCTCACCTCCACTCCCACCACTGGCTAACTCTCTCACACCCTCTTCTCTTAAGATAATTAAAATCGAATGTACCCCGGCACTAGTCGGTTCCCATTCCCTATAATTCTCCACTGAACTAGGTTTGTAGTCCGAGGGAGTGAGGACCCCGGATCCACCAGCTCAATCCGGGCCCCGCCCCGTCGGCCTTGGCCCGGGGCTGGGAGGAGAGAATGCCTTCGGAGGCGCAGAATCAGAAAGTAAGTCCCTTTCCTTTTGACTAACAACACCCCTTCTCTCCCCCTTTCCTTTTGCCACCTTTTCTGGGGTCTCCGCTGGGAGGAGATCTAGCTGCATTTCAGAAAGAGACTCTCAAGGAGGACCCAAAGGGTGGAGCAGGGTGGGGTGGGGTGAAAAGGGGAGGGGAGGGGAGGAGAGGGGAGGGGAGGAGGGGTGGTGCTTTCCAGCCTAGAGAAGCTGCCATCAGGCGGGATAGGCACGTTCTGTTGAATGGCTGTACAGTTTGAGGCTTGATTTCTCCTCCTGAAATCAGAGCCTCACTTCCTCCCTTCTGGCATTTTCTTTTTGTCACAATCCAGCATCCCTCTCAGGTTGCTTGAAGCCTCCCAGCTTGGAGCTGGGAGGGCTCCATCTTGCCTAGCTTCTTAAAGGAACAGTGCACGGTTTCAACTAAGGGAAGTCTGTACTTGGGAAATTCAATTTTAAGAAAGATGGCAGTGTCTCCTCTTGCTGTTACACCACCTGTATGTTGGGAAGAATTTATGTGCTTTTTCTTCCTCAGATCAACTTTAAAAATGATGCCAAAATGCACATTAGTTAACTGCAGGGGCAATGGGCTCTGCAGTTTTAGCTGAAAGGGAATTTTCCATTTCCTGAAAGGCACCATGGTAGTATTTTACTTGAACAGATTCATTCATTCTACAAATATTTATTGAATGCCAAGTGCATTACCTGGGGCTATCATGCTGCTGGGTGGTGTTTGGAAAATGTTAAGGCCATGCAGAGTGTTGTTACTGACTCCTTTCTTACCTGATTGGTGACTGAAGTTACTTCTTAGTATATGGAAATAAATGTTGAATTTGAATCCATCATTTTCCAAACATATCTAACATGAATGGCTCTATGGTTCATGTTTATTGACTTTTCTTCAATGCCAGGCATCCATATGTTCAAATTCAAGAGACTTAGGCTCCAGATAGAAGACATGGGAAATCAAGTCAAAATAACATGCAAAGGGCTGGGGATGTGGCTCAAGCGGTAGTGCGCTCGCCTGGCATGTGCGGGGCGCTGGGTTTGATCCTCAGCACCACATAAAAATAAAATAAAGATGTTGTGTCCACCGAAAACTAAAACATAAATATTAAAAAATTATCTCTCTCTCTCTCTCTCTCTCTCTCTCTCTCTCTCTCTCTCTCAAAAAAAAAAAAAACATGCAAAGGGAAAAGGGCAGAATATAAGGAAGGTAAAACCATTTCAGCCCATTCCAATGTCAAGTCAGGGAGATTGTGTCAGGAAGGAGCGCCTCACTAGCTCCCTTCTACTGTTAAATAAAGAGCTGCTGTGGCAGAGACTTGTTAAAAAGGGCCTTTTACGGACCAGTGACATCTGTCCTATATTTGTCTCTCTTTTGTTTCTTTTTAGGGAGGGTGGCAGGACTGTGGATAGAGCGTAATGATATCCCATAGGTAAAAGAGATGAAAACATGTCGTTTGAGGTTTTAGGGCTAATATTTCACTCTGAAAGGTTCTGTTTGGTTAATTGAATGACACAGTTCCCAGTACTATGCAGTGTACCACTTAGCTGTCCCTAGTATTAAATGAAAAATGTAGAATCCTTCCCTTCTTTAATATGCTGGGTTTCATTCCATCCCCAGTGCCAGTTCTGGTTAAGGGCATGTGTCAGTTCTAGGTTCCTAGGCAACATTTAGCCAAAGCACCTTTCTCCATTCCCTCTCTCCTCAATAAATTTTCTAAACTTCAGAACAACCTTATTCCAAATGGCCCCATCATTGAGACGAATACGATTCAGGTAAAAAAGAAAGCCTTGTTCAATGTTTTTTTCTTCTTAAAATCCCTGATTTATAGGCTCCTAAAAATAAAGGAAAACACAAATACAACTGAAACATTCTGGTTGCTTTGACAGTGGGAGTGAAGTCTTATAGAGCCAAGGGTCACTTGTACGTGTGGTGTCCCCTAAAACTCTGTTGTTTACACCCTTGCCTGGAAAATGGGGAAAGAACTATGTGTTGGTTTCATAGCCAATCCCCTGCATTTAGCATGCATATTATTTGCTAGGGGTGTCTGTGTTTCCATTTTAATGTTTGTCTCTTTGTTTTCATGTTGGTTAGTTTTTCTTTGGGGGATTTTCTAGTTGTAGGACATGAGAACTAGGCAAATCTTAGCTGTCATATAACAGCTTATCCTCTTTCTAGGACAATGAAAGACTTGTAAGCCCATTAGAAAGTATTAAAAAATATTCCAGATAAGCAATAGAAATCCTTTCCCATAGCACTTTGAGTTGTTTTGTGTGAGTCATTCTGCTTCCTGGAATTGTAGGGAATTTTTATCTATGGAAAGGCAAAAGGGTTTTATGAGGAATAATTGCAAAAAAACAGACACTTTGAATTTTCTTTTTATTCTTCTGTTTCTGCAATTTACCAGCAGTAGTTTTGATCCTGTGTCTCCTTTGGAATGCAAAGAGCTAGGCTGTTCTTTCCTAGACTGGAAAAGCTTAGACAGCTTGTCCCTACCTTTTCTTTTGCTAAATCTCTTCCTCGTTCTTACACAGCCTACAAAGGTAGAAATCTATAATGGAGAAAGGTATCATAACAAAAATAAATTGTGTTATGATGTCATTCATTCATTTATTAATTCAATAAATACATATGAGAATCTACTCTGTTACATTACTGTACAAGACTCTGGGAAAATAAGTGATTTTTGGAGAGTATATTCAATGAGGAGGCATTGGTAGAAGCTATAGACAATAAACAATAAAGATATATTTTGAGTAGGGATAAGGTAGGAGAAAGGCTATAGGACACTGGGGTTGGGGAGAGTTATTTGATTTAGTCAAGGAAACCCTCTTTGATGTGGAGATATTTAAGAATGTATCTGAGAGAAGTGAAGGGGCCATCCATGAGAATACTCAAGGGAAATGTATTCTAGGACAGAGGAAATAGCAAGTGCAAAGGCTCATTGTACTTAAGGAATATCAAGAAGGTCAGTTTCACTGGAGAATGTCAGGACATGAGGTCAATCAGATAGAGGGGGCTAGATCATATAGGACCTTGTGAAGATTTGGGTTTTTATTCTGAAAAATATATGAAGCCATTTTTGAATAAAATAATCAGTAATCATTTTTGTTTAAAATTATACTCCACAAAAGAGGATGAATTTTGAATTATCCATCTTAACAAAATCAAGATGGATTCTATTATGTTTTGCATCCAGTATTCCTTTAAGAATAATTTAGGGGGCTGGGGATGTGGCTCAAGCGGTAGCGCGCTCGCCTGGCATGCGTGCAGCCCGGGTTCGATCCTCAGCACCACATACCAACAAAAATGTTGTGTCCGCCGAGAACTAAAAAATAAATATTAAAAAAATTCTCTCTCTCTCTCCCCTCTCTCACTCTCTCTTTAAAAAAAAAAGAATAATTTAGTAACATATTGCTTATTGTTAATGTCAACTAATATAATTTTATTTTGTACTGACTATTGTTTTATAACAATTGTCTGAAGAATGTTTCAAATACATGTGAATAAAAAATACTTAAATGCAAAAAGTTTCTTCAATGTACTTTAACAAAAAATCAAAATAAATTTATTAGCACTGGAAGAATTCTTAACTTTAACAAAATATTGCAAGATTTTATATCACTCTTTATCATGAAATTATGAAAATTATTTGCTTGGGGACTTTTTAAAACTCTTAGCCCTGTTGGCACACATGATTTCTCTTAAGCTATTCACTATATTCCTCATGTTCTTCCCAGAAGGAGCTGCAAGGTTAGACACCTCATTAGCCATACGGAATGCAGAGGGAGAGAAAAGTAAGAGGAAAAAGAGTTGAAAGAAAGAAAAAGGACCAAAGAAGTCCAAAGTGGAAAATGTGACAAGAAAAAGTACTAGTCACACAGATACAAATCCCCTCAATGCTACACATCAGAAGTTCCACCTACTTCAGACCTTGAAAATTTCCCCTGTCATTGTAACTCCCTTGTAGGGATAAGATAGATTTGTGTGTGTAGAAACACTTAGGAGTTATGTCGGGCTTCCTCCAAAATAATTCCCAATGATGGCCACATATTGGAATCACCTAGGAATATTTTAAAAATATTGACACCATTGTCCATCCTTAAAATTCTGACAAAATTGACTGGTGGATAACCTGGAAGAAGAAAATTTTTACTTTTTTTTATGGTGCTGGGGATTGAACCCAGGGCCTTGTGCATAGAAGGCAAGTACTCTACCAACTGAGCTATATCCCCAGCTCAGAAGACAATTTTGAAAGAGCTTCCTAGTTGATTCTAATGTTGGAATCAAGGTTGAGAACCACTAGCTTAGAGATGATGTTCTCAAGAGTATGATATCTGGACCAGCAGGGACTTACTTGTGGACCTTTTACAAATGCAAAATTTCAACCTCTCCCTACTAAATGATTCAGAAACTCTTAGGGTTAGACCCAGCAATGTGTATTGTTCTCCAGGTGATTCTGATGTACACTGAAGTTTGAAAATCACTGCCTTAGAGGTTATTAATTTTTCCCCAGCCTCAACACACCAGAGGGAAATAATATACCTCTGTCAGTAACAGAGGCTCACTATGACAATCCCCATCCCATGTCAGAATCCTCATCCTACTCCTTTAAACCATAATTTGTAATATGTTTATGTAGCTCTTTGTATTTCATGTGTTATTTATTTTCATGCTTATTTCATTTATTTCAGGGTTCTTTGTTTTTTTTTTTTTTTTGTAGATCATTTCATGATAACTTTGTAAGGTAGACACTATTATCATCTCCATTTTACAGATGAAAAAACTGTGGCAGAGGAAAGTAAAATGCCTTACCTAAGAATCATACAACTAGTAAGTAGAAGAGGAACATTTTCTCTTATATCTTGGGAGAAGTTGTTTCATCAGTTGGTTTTCTGCTCTCCTATTTTCTTTGATTTGTTCTTTTTTTATTCTCCAACACATCCAACCATCCCCACCTAATTTACCTAACGTTTCTTGAAGGCCTACTCTATACCAGGATCTCTATTGAGCTTTTTATATGTATCAATTTAACAATGTTCAGAAAAATCCTATGAAGTATTATTATTATTTTCATTATTATATTATATATGTATTTTATACTATTATTTTTATAATTTTTCCTATTGTTCAGTTAAGGAAATTTAGGCACAGACAAATTAAGCAACTTGCCCAATCTCACACAGCTAGTAAGTAGCAGCTGATATCTGAAGCCAAGTCTATGAAAAGATTTTAAAAACACAGTTCATTTAGAGAAAAGAAAATGGGATAGAAAGGTGAAAGAAAAGTTAAAATGTTCAAAAGGTGAAAAGATAGAAAACAGAAGAGAGATAGTACATGAAGGTCACAAAGAAGGAAGAAGAAGGAAAAGAAAAAGAGAAAAAATGAGAATTTGACTATTAGAGAAGAAAGGAGAAAAGAAAAAAAAAACTTTTATCGAAAACCCAACCAAACAAAACAAACAAAACCCAAATCAAAACAACAACCACTACCCCTTAAAAATAAAGCAGCAAAGGATGAAAAGAAAAAAAAGAGAAAAAAGAAACTAATATGTATATATATAAACCAATTAGGAGACAAAGAAAAACAAAAAATTCTTAATGAGAAATGAAAAAATTCTCTCCACTGAAGTGGTTGAAATTGTGGACAAGGCTGGATATCACCACTTATGCCAGACTATTCTTTCTGTTTCTTCTTGGGCTATGCACCCCTTAGAACAAGGGATAGGGCTTACTAAACTCTTCCTCATATTTGTGGGACTCACCAGGCTGGTGGCTGGAGTGGCCTGGGGCTGAGCCTGATTGAGATGACTCTCAGCTTCCCTGTTCCCCAGGACAAGGTAGAATGAAATGGGAAGTACCATATGTTGGAGTTTTGCCCAGATGCCTAGGTCAATGTACTTTCAGGGCAGGGCTGATTCAGACTTCTTTGTGAGAATTTCCAGTCAGTAGCTGGGGTCTAGCTCTAATTGGAACTTTGGAACTTTGTCTGATGGTGTTTACTCCAGAGAGATTAGATCAACACACCCTAGGGCCAAGCAGATGCCAATCTCTGCAGGGTGTCTGGGTCTTGGGCAACTCCCCAAAATTCTATTTGCAAGGTCAGGTAACAAACCACCCTGGGTGAAAAGGGCACAGCAGGTCTCCAGCACACCACTGCAGCTGAATATGACATTCCAAGGCTCAGTCTCTGAATGTAATCATGCTTGCCTGTTTAGAGTCCTGACTCTCTTCAGTTGGTGCTACAAGCAATCAGAGTCAAAGGCAAAGTAAGTGGACCTCCCCTCCTTATGTCTGTCCTGAATCCCTCCGAAAACAATCTTTTTTTGTGCCTATTTCAAACACTTTCCACCAGATGCACCCGAGGTCACATGTTAAGTGCTAGCATGGACAGTGAAGCAATATTTGCTAGGATTTCCCAGGTTTCTATGGCAGTAAGCTCCAGCCTGATCCCCACAAGATGGGTTTTCATCTCCATCTCTCTCTCTCTCTCTCTCTCTCTCTCTCTCTCTCTCTCTCTCTCTCTCTCTCTCTCCTTAGAAGTTTGGAAACCTGGAGCATTTTTCAAATACCTCTTCAAATTTGTCTGCTATGTTTCTCTCTTGCCTTTGTGTTGCCTCTTCCCTCTGCAATGACCTAGCATAACTGCTGCCATTGGCTTAGCTCTGATATACTCTTTCTTATCCTTTGCCCAAAACACCAGAATCTCTGGGTCTCTCTGAGATGCTGACTGCCAAATATTGAATTACAATGAAATCCCTCAGTCACTCACTTCATTGAGAAGCAGCATTCTCATTGTTTCTGTTCTAAGCTGTGGAGAATCTGGAAAGTGTAGCCATCTTTGTTCCCTCCAGTATGGACATTTTAACAATATTGATTCTTCCAACCTATGAACATGGATGTCTTTCCATTTTTTTGGTCTTCTTCAATTTCTTATAGCAATTTTGTACAATTTTCACTGTAGAGAGCTTTCACCTCTTTAGTTAAATTTGTTCCTAAATTTTCTGTTTTTTTTTTTTTTTGTAATTTTTGTAAATGTGAAAGCTGAACTTTCTAATAGCTTCTTGAGATGGGCATGTATTTTCTGGTCAATGACAATATGATAAATATGTAATGAATTAGAATAGATTTAAAGAGGTTTACAGTGTATTTTGGTACACCTTAAACCTTGTCATATATATTAATCATTTCCACATAAGTAAGGCAGATGATTTTGAAGGAGGGTACAAATTTTAGTCCTTTATCTCATTTATTCAACATATATATCCTGAGAACTCTCTATGGTAGCCAGCTGTTTGCTACAGCCTGGCAAAAAAAAAAAAAAATACAAAACCTAAAAATCTTAACCTGGAGCTCAGCTTAGAGACAGACAAAATGCTAGCCAATATCTAGCAATTCTTGATTATTTTCTATACACTAGAGACCATGATAAGCTCTTTGCCTGCTGTTCAATTAAATTTACAATAGTTTTTAGACAAGGACACTGATGGTTAGAGAAAAGTTCTATCAACTTAAGGAATGGGGTACTGGCAAACTTGCCAAGTGATCATAATAAGAACAGATAAAATGCAGATGTTATTAGAAATGAGGGCAGTGAGAGAGTACTGGCTTCAGGAGATGATACTTGAGACATGGAAACAGAGGATCCAAAGTAACAGACCCATATGCACTTAAACTGATTTCATCAGAGAAGAAAGTGAAAGCAAACCAAAATTTGCCCAGATCTCAAATGCTCCAAGTGAAATTCTTCTTTCTAACAAGTTGCTTAATTTTGGCTCATTACACTTTGAAGAATGTAGACTCTCCCCTTGCCAATAAGCAACTCTTAGCTAGAGGAAGTCAGGATAATTCTATTCTATTTATGAAAACCCAAAACAAATCACAGAAGTGGCATCAGGACTTGGGGAAATTGGATCCTTTTTGAAGAAATTTATTCTAGGATCTTGAGAGAGGACAGTTTCAGCCAAAGCAGCTTACTTTTTACTTTGGTGGGTAGGGGAGATTCATTCCACTGTCCTCTTGAATCCTAAGAACTTTCCAAGGTGTGTGTGTTCTAGCTGAGACTTTAGACACTTCTTATTTCAGTGATTATTTTTTCCCAAGGACTTTAAATTTTCCATCCTGACACTCCTTACTGGAACTGTAGTTGATATTTGAAGGATTCTTTTAAGGTATTATCAGAGCTTGGGGTGCAGGGATTTCTAGCTAGTCATAAAGGTTGTTAGTTGGCAGTTTAAGACAGTATTTATTATAAATAGCAATAACAAGTTAAAATGTTTTGAGCTCCCAGCAGCTCAGGAGGCTGAGGCAGAAGGATCACAAGAGTTCAAAGTCAGCCTCAGTGACTTAGCAAGGCTCTAAGCAACTTATTCAGACTCTGTCTCAAAATTTAAAAAAAGGGGGTGGGGTGGGGTGGGGATGTGGCTTAGTGGTTGAGTGCCTCTGGGTGTAATCCCTGCTATCACCTCCCCCAAAAAAGTATTGAGCAATTGCTATGTGAAAGAAATTATTCTAAATTCTTGATAATACCAATCTGATAAAAATTGTATGATTATATAACAAATAAGAGTACCCCTATAGTTTGAATCTCCCCTCCAAAACCATATTTGAAATTTAATTGCCACTGTAATGGTATTGTAATGTTGGCCCTTTAAGAGGTGATGGAGTCATGAGGGCTTTATTCTCATGGATGGATTAAGTCCATTATCCCCAGAGTGAGTGGATATAAAAGCAAGGTTAGCTGTTCAGCTTTCTTTTGCTTCTCTCTCTCTCTCTCTCCCTCTCCCTCCCTCTCCCTCTCCCTCTCCTTTTCCCTCTCCCTCTCCCTCTCCTTTTCCCTTTCCCTCTCCCTCTCCCTCTTCTCTTGCACCAGATTGATCTTGGACTTCCCAGCACCCAGAACTGTGAAAAATACTTATTTTCTTTATGTGTTACCCAATCTGTGTTATTCTGTTATAGCACCAGAAAACAGACTAAGACATGTACCTAGTATATAATGTTCAGTCAATGAATAGTAGTATTCGTATATTCTCTATCTCTTCTATTCTTTCTTCCTTAAAACATACTTTGATTGAAGACTGGGCCTACTAAAAGCACATGCTTTTCAATCTTAGAGGGGTCATTTTGGCTGCTTCGCCATCCTTTCATCAAGTCCTGTAATAACAATTCCATGACCTTTCTATATCTATCAAGTCCTGTTCATACCTCCTTCCAATTTTGTTCCCTGATTTGTTAATGAAATTATACATATTCTCTCATTATTCCTTTACTTGACCCAGGTTATTACTACTCAACGTTTAGTTCTGTTTATAATCCGGATTGAATCAGGAGGTGTGGGGTGGAACCTGAGGAGATTCTAATTTCTAATGTTTTTGAGTGATATCAGTAGTGTTCGATGGATTACACATTTAGGTAGTAAAGATCTAAAGAGGCTCAAAGTTTATCAAATCTGTTATTTAAGCAGATGAGGTGATTAATACTTAAAATGTTAAATGATTTTTCTTAAGGTTGCAGAGCTAGTCAGTGATAGAGTCTAGACTTGAACCCAGCTCCTGATTGTCATACTGTACTTAAACCCTACACTTCTGCAATTACTTCTTGAAGCAATTTCTTGATGTCAAATTGCCTGTTCTGCTTCATCTCAGCCTGTGGAAGTGAGGTAGAGGAGTCTTCTTGTGTCTGATCTAAATGTAATTTTGCTTTGCTGAATTATTACTATAATTATTTCTAAAGGTCACTTGTGAATATTTTCAAGTTATTTTGGCTTAAAATGTCATGAGCATGAAAGCTTGTGCATGGAAGCTTCAAAGAACTCTAAGATACAAACTCCACTGTTCATACAGTTTTTATTACTCCAAAAGAATAAGTGAGGCTGATTCAGATATTTGAGGATAGGTTTATTAGTTGGAGAGGGAGGGGTAAAGAAGTTTAAATAGGCTCTCACTTCTGGGTTTGCAGCATGCCAACTCTACCTGAATATGATTGAAGTCCTCTTTTCCCAATGTGGGAGAGAATAATTGTCAGTTTATTGGCAAGGTAAAGTAGGGCACTTAAGGATTTCCACAGAGAACTCTTAAAATCGTTCTTGCCAAATCCTGCAACTCAAGGTGTCTGCAGGTTGTTGAGCTTACTTGAGATAATTTGATAGCTTGGGACTCTATGACAGTTGAGAACTTGCAGAAGGCTCTTAAGCTTGTTGGAATCTAGTTAATTGAGTTCTTCCTTTGCAGCTGTGCTACGGATGTATCAGTAACCATGTTCGTAAATGCCTTCATGGTACCTTTAACTTTCTTCAAAGTTTCATCTGGCTATATTGATTTTGTATGTGGATATGGGATAGTGTGTTTGTCATTTTTTCTTTTTTATTTGTTCTTTTTAGATATACATGACAGTAGAATGTATTTTGACATATTATACATTCATGGAGCATAACTTATTCTAATCAGGATCCAATTCTTGTGGTTGTACATGATGTGGAGTTTTGCTGGTCATATATTTATATATGAACATAGGAAGTTATATCCGATTCATTCAACTGTCTTTCCTATTCCCAACCTCCTACCTTCCCTTCATTCACCTTTGTCTAATCCAGTGAACTTCTATTCTCCCCCCCTTATTGTGTTAACATGTGTTTGTCATGTTTTGATTAAAAATAAAGTCTAGGAACATCATCTTTGTAAACTTGGTAGTTTTAACTATCCAGTTATGGATAGTTAGAGGGACTTGAGAATCTCAAATTTGTATTTCAGATTATCTGGGCACATTAGCAGAAACAGTACACCCATCTAGTGGAAAAAGTCCTCAAACAAAACATCCTCCTCTTTGAGTATTCAAGGGGAAGAACTGAGCTGGATGCTGAGTGCCCCGAACTATATTTTCCCTGTATTTATTTTGTTAAATCCACTTAATACAACCCTATACAATATTATTGCCCCCTCTTTTTTATAAAGGAAATACTGAATCAGAGAAGTTAACTAAAAGAACTTCTTACTGTCACTGAGCTAGCATTTGGTATCTGGGATTTAAATGCAAATCTAACCACCAGAACCCTTGCCCTTAAGTAATATCAAGCTGATTTCATTCACCTACGTTATAAAGGTGTCAGATTCAAACATCAAAGCCCTCTTTGATAAATATTCTCCCGTTATTTACTCATTCACCTTCTTACTGTCTCACATGACATCTCACATGAGATCATAGAAATAACAGGGCCCTGGAAAGTATATTAAGGAGATTGCTCCTACTTGTACTATATAGTACCCAATAGTCTAAGAATATTTTTGTTATGTCTGTTCCAATGCCTATAACATAGGAGGATCTCAGTGAATATTTATGGAATGAATGAATGAGTAAAAGAGTAAATCAACAAGTTTTAAAGAATTATATACCTGGTTTAACTCTTCCTGGCAGATTATATGTCCTTGTACATGTTCCTAGTCAAGGATATATAAATTATGTATATATGTACCCAAAGATACACATACTTATTCAGAAATTGCCATCTTGATATACACAGACTCATAAAGATACATCTCCACATAAAAGAATATTTGTTGTATTAGTTTCCTGCTGCTATAAGAAAGTACCATAAAGTGGGTGGCTTTAAATGGCAGAAATTTATTTTCCCACAAATCAAAACTAAGATCCCACTAAAAACTCTAGAGTAGTATCCTTCCTGGTATCTTTCAACTTCTAGAAGCATCACATATTCCTTTGCTTGTGGCAGTATAACTCTAATTTCTGCCTCTATTCACATGATGGTCTCCTATTGTAATGTGTCTCCCTCTTGACATGGTTTCTTCCCCTTCTTTATAAGGACACCAGTCATAATGAAATAGATCCTACTCTAACAATTTCATCTTGATTATTTCTTCAAAGTTATTGTTTTCAAATAAGTACATTCACAAGTACTGATGGTTAGGAACTGAACATATCATCTTGTGAGATACAATACAACCTATAACAGTCTGTCCTTTGGCTCTCCAAAATTCATGTCCTTCCTGCAGGCAAAATATATTCATCCTACCCCAATATTTCCAAAGGTTTTAGTTAATTCCAGCATCAATTCTAAGTCCAAAGTGTCAGCTAGATATAATGAATTTAAAAATTCCTAATCTTATCTTCTAATTCATTTGAATAAGATATGGTTGAGACTCAGTGAAATTCTTCTCCATCTGCATATCTGTAAAACCTACAAAAATAATATTTTCCAAAATACAATGGGTGGACAGGAATAGGATAGGCATTCTCATTCTAAACGGAAAATATTAGAAGGATAAAAAGGTATCATGGGTCCTAAGCATGTCTGAAACTTACCAAGGAACATTCTATTAGATTTCAAGGTCTGAAAATAATCCTGTGAAGTATGATGTTGTGTTATCTGGGCCTGATTGGCCTTGCCCTCTAGTTCAATCAAGATAATGGCTCATTTTTTTTCTTCCTAAGGAGATTACATTTTTGGCCCGGACTCTGTATATCTGTGACTTTACTTTTGGAGTCATTAGTCCTTTGTTTCATCCCATCTTTATCTCTTTTAGTCCAGACTAGTAGTATTTCTGTTGGTATAAAATTTCCGTAAACCTAATGATCACCTCATTTACAAATGCCAGGGGTTAGTATTTTCATGTATCTTGGGGAGGATGCAGTTCAACGCGTAACACTTAGGTATGCCTTCACACATATACATACACACATATAACTTGTGTGTGTGTGTGTGTGTGTGTGTGTGTGTGTACAAAATAGAACATCCATGTGGTGTAGTGTGGAGATGGGTTAGGGCTCAGCAAACATTTATAATCTGATATATAAAGCACATATTAGCTTGCTGGTACTTAATCATGCTAAACATCTCTACCTCAAACCTTGCATTTACTTTTCCTCTGCCTAACACTCTTCCACTTCCCTCAGATATTTGCATGGTTTATCCTTGTTTTTCATTTAGATCTCTTTTTTAAGATCATCATGTCAGAGCAGCTTTCTTGACTGGGGTATCCAAGATAATCCAACCCCATCTACTCCCAACATTTTTAATCTTCTTTGCCTGCTTTGTTTTTATTCATAACAATTTATACCATTTGGTCATTTGTTCAACCCTAAGACTGCAAAAGCCCCAGTGTACTGTTTACCAATCTCAAAGAAAAAAACTTGGAAGACTCAACAGAGAATTTGGACATTTACTCCTCAGTGGTACAGGCATTTTATTAATTGTGCATTCCTCAGGTCAGGACAAAATTTAGGGCACATTGCACTTATGAGCAGGGACAATATAAAGGATATGTTGCATGCCCATTGTGCAGATAAGCACATTTTATGAGTACATTCTTTTACTTCACAACTGGGATTGCTCTGCTTTGATTCCCCACCTAAAGATTTAAGACAATGGAAGTGGTCCATTTCCCTTCTCCTTATCTTTGTTATTACATTCTTTGGTGTCCTTCTTATTTCACTGACAGGAACAACAAGCTTAAGCACTGAGTTGTGTTTGCCCTAACACCATTATCTATTTATTTTATTATCTGTCTTCTTTTACTAGAATGCAAGTTTCATGAGGCACGAGGGCTAAGACTTATGTTTGTTATTGTTCCATACTGTTTTCCCCAAAGCCCAAGATGGGGCATGACACATTATGGATACTCAATATTTGTTCATGCAATGAATGCACAGAGAGAAAGAATTTTTATGGAACATCTGCTTGATGCCAGGTATTTTCATATTCTACTTCATTTAATACTCAGATGTCTGAAAATTTATAAGACAATCAGGTGAGAATCATGTGAAAAGACATAAAAAGCAGTGCCTGCAAATTCTCTGTTGGAACAAAATGACTCTGGTCTCTCCTATTATGTGGGCAATTGGTGTCCCATTCAGTTTAGCAACTTTTGTACTCTATGGATTCTATTATAAATAAAACATGGGCTCTGCCTGAAAGGAGCTAAAAGTTTAGTTCAGGAAGAACTTTTTGTTTTTAAAAGGTGTGAGTATTAACCAGACAAAAGGGTGAGGGGACCATATGTGTGTGTGTGTGTGTGTGTGTGTGTTTGTGTATGTGTGTATTATGTGCAGGGACAATATAAAGGATATGTTGCATGTCCGTTGTGCAGATGAGCACATTTTATGAGTACATTCTTTTACTTCACAACTGAGGTTGCTCTGCTTTGATTCCCCACCTAAAGATTTAAGACAATGGAAGTGGTCAGTTTCCCTTCTCCTGAAACACACAAATGCATGAAAAGCAATGGCATTTCTATCACTGTATGCCCTCCCACACACTACATACTATACCATCTTAATCAGCAGTAGTAGCAGCAACAGCACCATCTGTTGCATTTACTACATGCCAGGCACTGTGCCAGGCACTAGGGTAAAGGATGACTATGGCTTAATCTGTACTGTAAAGATATTTATAGTCCACTTGGGTGGGTGAGGCACATAAGAAAATAGTTATCCAAGGCAGTGCAGAATGCCCAACAAGAAGGGAACAAACAGCTGATGCTCCAGGAATCCACATGTTCCACATGATAGGGAACAAGATGGTTGGAAAAATACTTCAAGGAGGTCAAAAGCTTGAGCTAAACTTCAAAGATGAAATTTTATCAAAGATACACACACACACACACACACACACACACACACACACATATATATATATATACATAAAGAAAGAAATTTTTGTGCGGGCCAGGCATAGTCCAAATTCAGCTTACTGGACTATGAGTTCCATGAGGGTAGGAAGCATGTCTGCTTTTTTAGCACTATATTCCTGCTGTCTAATACATGGCTTGACACTTAGTAGAGAGTTACAATATTTGTGATCACAGTATGTAACCTCTGAATAGACTAGTTTGGATGAAGAACAGACTATGCATGGGTGAACAGAAATAAGGATAGGTTCTAGGAAATATTTTGCATAAAGGTCATGTTGATACCCTTTAGGCTGTCCCCTATCCAAATCTTAGGAGTCTGAGGAAAATTTAGAGGGAATAGGTACTAGGTTGCTGAGCCAAGATTGTCTTTGTAAATCCACAGTGTTTCCCAATCTGCCCATGCTTCCTCCAATCTATGTATTTACTTATACAGTGAATTTTTCTACTTGCCATTCATCCATTTACATGTTTATTTACATGTTTGCTAAAATATGAAAATTTCCTTTGCATATGAAGGCTGATAGTTGGGCTCATGGCCTGGGTTTTAAGCAAAAGTACACCATAAAATATCTTTTAAAAAATACTCCTAGTCTAGATGGTGTGGTGGCACACACCTGTAATCCCAGCACCTCAGAAGTAAGGCAAGAGGATTGCAAGATAATGAGGCTCTGAGCAACCTAGAAAGACTCTGTCTCAAAAAATTAAAAAGGACTGTGGATGTGGGGATGTGGCTCAGTGGTTAAGCACTGGGTTTAATCCCTGGTACAAAATAAAACAAAACAAAAACCAAAACCAAACCCTAGTCTACTATTAGCATAATCAAGAATACTATTAAAATTGATATTAAATAAATATAGCATTTTTACAACTTTAGAAACAGAATGTCCTTTAGAATTATATGGTCCAATTTGATTTCCTTTTTATGATTCAATGACCCAAAGACTAGATATTAAATTAACCAAATTTAAGTTTTAATTCACTTAAAGCTTCAAAAATTAGATCAAATGCTCAGACGTACAGATAAACAAACCTAAGATTATGAATTTCAGGAAGTGGAGCAAAAATTGATGCACCAAAAGGAGCTATAGGTTTATAAAAGTACCAGTGCAAATATTAAGAATAAACTGATGTACAAAGTAGATACTAGATCAAATAGAGTTTAAGTACAAATTATGGGCTGTAACCAACACTCCTTGAATATGTAAGTGATCAGGAAGAGGAAGTAGAATCTTGTGGAAATATTTTCTCAGGTTAGAAAACAATTATAACTATACTCTTCTGATAGCCCAGAGTTTCTCTATTTGACACTATTAATATTTTGACTAGAAAACTTTTCCTATGGAGGGCTATCCTATACATTGTTCTACGTTTTGCAAATTCTGGCCTCTATACACTATGTGCGCCAGTTTTGACAATGAAAAATCTCAAACTTTCTGTCTCTTTGTCTCCTATCATGATGTCATAGTGCTTCAACAAGCATCTTAAACATGTCTCCTTCTTATGCACATGTGTGAGAATTTCTTTAGCATAAACATCTAAAAGCAATCTTGGGTCAGAGTGTATACAGTACACACTTTCAAATTTACCAGAAATGGCTCACCAGAGTATATGTACCAATTTATAGCTCAACATTCTATTCTCCTACCTCAGTTATCAGTAATATATATGTTCCTGTTTTTCCTGTATCTTCTGATATTTAGAGTTATCAGACTTCAGACATATTAATTTTCCAATCTAGTTGATATGAAATGATAATGCATGGCCTTGATTCATATTTCCTCACAAAACTTTGTTCATATTTTCAAGTATTTATTGGACATTCAGGTTTCCATTTTTTGTAAAAGGCCAGTTCATTTACTTGCTTTTTTTTCTATAGTCATTCTTTCTTTTAATCATTAATTTGAAGTCATCTTTTATATATTTTTCATAAATTATTTGTTGATTATATGTGTTGTAAATATTTTCCCTAATCTATATATTGTCTTTTTATTTTTATTTTTTATTTTTTTATTTCTTTTTCTTTTTTTATTGGTTGTTCAAAACATTACAAAGCTCTTGACATATCATATTTCATACATTAGATTCAAGTGGGTTATGAACTCCCATTTTTACCCCAAATACAGATTGCAGAATCACATCGGTTACACATCCACATTTTTACATAATGCCCTATTAGTAACTGTTGTATTCTGCTACCTTTCCTATCCTCTACTATCCTCCCTCCCCTCCCCTCCCATCTTCTCTCTCTACCCCATCTACTGTAATTCATTTCTCTTCTTGTTTATTTTCCCATTCCCCTCACAACCTCTTATATGTAATTTTGTATAACAATGAGGGTCTCCCTCCATTTCCATGTAATTTCCCTTTTCTCTCCCTTTCCCTCCCACCTCATGTCTCTGTTTAATGTTAATCTTTTCTTCCTGCTCTTCCTCCCTGCTCTGTTCTTAGTTGCTCTCATTATCAAAGAAGACATTTGGTATTTGTTTTTTAGGGATTGGCTAGCTTCACTAAGCATAATCTGCTCTAGTGCCATCCATTTCCCTGCAAATTCCATGATTTTGTCATTTTTTTAGTGCTGCGTAATACTCCATGGTGTATAAATGCCACATTTTTTTTTATCCATTCATCTATTGAAGGGCATCTGGGTTGGTTCCACAGTCTAGCAATTGTGAATTGTGCTGCTATGAACATCGATGTGGCAGTATCCCTGTAGTACGCTCTTTTAAGGTCTTCAGGGAATAGTCCTAGAAAGGCAATAGCTGGATCAAATAGTGGTTCCATTCCCAGCTTTCCCAGGAATCTCCATACTGCTTACCAAATTGGCTGCACCAGTTTGCAGTCCCACCAGCAATGTACAAGAGTACCCTTTTCCCCACATCCTCGCCAGCACTTGTTGTTTGACTTCATAATGGCTGCCAATCTTACTGGAGTGAGATGGTATCTTAGGGTAGTTTTGATTTGTATTTCTCTGACTGCTAGTGATGGTGAGCATTTTTTCATGTACTTGTTGATTGATTGTATGTCCTCCTCTGAGAAGTGTCTGTTCAGGTCCTTGGCCCATTTGTTGATTGGGTTATTTGTTGTCTTATAGTCTAATTTTTTGAGTTCTTTGTATACTCTGGATATTAGGGCTCTATCTGAAGTGTGAGGAGTAAAAATTTGTTCCCATGATGTAGGCTCCCTATTTACCTCTCTTATTGTTTCTCTTGCAGGCTGAGGTTGTGGCTCAGCGGTAGAGTGCTTGCCTAACACGTGCAGAGCCCTGGGTTTGATCCTCAGCACCACATATAAATAAATAAATAAAGGTATTAAAAACAAAACAAAAGAAAATTTGCAAAGATAGTACAAAAGTTTCTGTATGTGCTTCATTCAGCTTGCCTAACTGTAGTACATTTGTGAAAACTAAACAATTAACACTGAAGCTATTAACTAAACTGCAGATTTTAATTTGATTTCCCCACTAGTACCCCTTATCTTTTCCAGTACACATTTGCATTTACTTTTTATATCTCTATCTCCACGGACACAGGTTTTATGATCCCAACACTTCTGAATGGTAATAGCCTGTTATTTTGTAGAATGTCACTTAGTTTGGCATTATCTGTTGTTTTCTCATGATTACATTGAGGGTTGTGGAGAAGAATAACACAGAAGTGATATGCCCTTAACATCATGTCATATTAGGGAGTACATGAGATTCATATGATTTATGGAAATGTTAACCTTGATCACTTGGTTAAGGTTGTCTTCCAGGTGTATCCACAGTAGAGTCACCATTTTTCCCTTTCCAAGAATCAGGCACTAAGTCTAGCCCACATTCAAAGGAAAAGGAATTAGCTTTACTTCTTGGAGGAAGAGATAACAAAGAATATGAGTCCATATTATAAAACTACAATAATTAATAAATAGTTATAAGAGATGCTTTGTGAGTAAACAAACATTCTATTCTTAAAGTTGAACCCACTCATTTTAACATTTATTCATGGATTTTGCCTGCAGAAATTTTTATTGTGGCATAATGATAGTGATTTTCTATTTTCCTCATTTTTCAAAATATATTAATTAAAATTATTCTGTAAGGAACATTTTTTCCCTTTGTCCTCATATATTTATTTTCTGAATAATTTACTGTATACCAGTGTGGACTCATGTGGACTTTATTCTTTGGGTTTTAACTCAATACTATCATCATTAATTTTGTTGCTCAAATTGTTCTCACTTTGCCTATTGGGAGGTCTTTCAGGTTGGCCCCTATGACTTTTTGGCATATGTAATACTTTCTATAGTAAATTGTTTCTTAGTTACGGTTATTGTATTTTAAAATTTAAAGATTTTAATTTCAATTTAGTCAAGTGGATAAATCTTTTCCTATGGATTGTGTATTTTTATGTCTTATTAAAAAATATTTCCCTGCTCTGACATCTTACTGTAATGAAATCTCTTGTTTTCTTCAAAACATTTTACAGTTTTGCTTTCATGTTTAATCATTAATATGTCTACTGTTTGTATGTGTAGTTTTAGGGTAGGAGTCTAATTTTACTTTTTTTTCCCATATGGCTATATGATCAGCCAATCACCATTTAAGAGAAATAGTCCCTTATTGACCATTACACTCAACCAACACAATTCAGTCTTTTCAGAACAAATAGTATATAATCCAAGGTGATTTGTCAAATCTACCTAGAAAGAAAAAGTGGTTGTCAATATTACAAAAGATTCCCTTGTTGAAATAGAACTCTGCTTTCTATGACAAGAATAGAGAAAATGGCAAACAAGGAGAATGTCCATATTTTGTTATTAAAAATATTGGTTAACTGGTTTAAGAGGAGGTAATATAACTGTCATGATCTACTCACCTCCTAAATCTTAAGAAAATATTTGGATTTGCAGTTATCCCTCCAGAAATTCTCAGTTCTTGGGAATTCTGTTGAAAATTTCAAATTTCTAAGTAATTGTTTTTATAGAACACACCTTTCTGTTTTCACTAATGACTATATGTGTGTGTGTGTAGCATTTTGCTTTTCCACAGTTTACTCTGTTTTAGGAGGAAAAAAGAGAGACTTGATGACCATTATTTGCTTATGCCTTCCAACCTGGAATTAGCTTTTTTTTTTCTATTTACCAAAATATGACTTCTTCTTAAGATTCCAGCTCAAATCATACCAGATAATTTCTACCCATGAAGAATGCTAATATCATTTTCTATATTGCTTTACTTTGAAGATATTCTTAATTGTAAATTATAATATAAATTGATAATAGCTTTTTGAGCTATTAAAGGGAAAAGCTTTTTAAGCTATTTATGGGAAAATATGCCACAACGTAAGGTTATATCAATTATAAGATAAATTTTGATTTCATAATTGTTAAAAGCAAAAAAAAAAGTGTCCTAGAATCAAGGTAACATGGTATTGCTTAATTCATTAATTTAGAAATTAAGCACTTTAAAAAATCCTTTATCAATCAGTTTAACTGAATTGGCTTAGCTAATTTGTATGTAGCTTTTGCCTTAATATGAATTCTTTGAGAGGAAAAACCATTCTCACATATATATTTCTATTCTTAGCAGTCATATATATAAAACGTTAATAAAATTACATGTACTGGCTCAGGAGGCTTAGGCAGAAGAATTGCAAGTTCAAAGGTAGCCTCAGAAACTTAGCAAGGCCCTAAAGACCCTGTGTCAATAAAAAATAACTATAAAAAGGCTGGGGATGTGGTTCAGTGGTTAAGTACTCCTGGGTTCAATCCGTGGTATCAAGAAAAAAAAAGTACAGATACTTCTTCTCAAAAAGGTGCTCAAAAAGGCTTTTGAATGGAATTCAGCTGAATTCTCTGTCTCCTTATCCTGGTACCCAGTAGAGCTGGATAAAAGGGCAGCCCATACTTATCAATAATAAAAGCATCAGGCAACTGGGGAATGGCTTAAAAAAGTTAAAGAGCTCAAAAATTTACAACATTCCATCAAAAGTAAGCAAAGATTTAATGGTCAGAACCAGAACGTACAATGTCTGAAAAGGCACACCCCTATTTTAGCTATCTCTTTTGAATCCTAGCTCTAGATTTTGAATGACCAAAAATTATTCCTTTTGGTGGTAGCATTCACTTCTCTTCCTTCTGCCCATGATGGTATTTAGTTCTCAGTTCAATTAGCACCCCTCCCTAATCTCTGCTTCCTTGATTTGAAATTTTCGGTCAATATGCTTCTAGATTCTGCTTTAACAAATTCTGCCTTCAGAAATCACAATATTATAAGAGTTGGGAATAATGCCATCAAAAAAAGTAAAGTGTATAAAACTGTACCCATTGTGTGGTCCTATTCAATTCTCCCCTTGGTGGGGCATGATTAAGTTCCTGGGATCACTGGGTTCAACCTGGGAGAAGCATAGGAAAGGGGGTATCTGGCTTTGTTGGAATTAGGGTTGGATCCCAGTCTTCTGGTGGCCATATATTTGTTAGTTGAAGGGGAGCCAGGTATGCATTCAGGAGAATAGACTGGAGTGGATAGTAGAAAAAATTAGTCTCATAATACTAAAGTGCTGGTGAAGATATAGAAGACTATGAACTCTCTCATATTGATGGTGTGATTATAGATTTGTACAAAGACTTTGAAAATAGTTTGGCATTACTAGTACAGTAGAAGTTCAGCATTGCTTACAATCTAGTAATTTTACTTTTGGGTAGAGAATCTTTAAGGCCTTACTTCTCCAAGTATGGTCATTAAACAAATTACATCACCTAGAAATTTGTTAGAAATGCATAATCTCAGGCCCCTCTCCAAACCTACAGAATTGGAACCTGAATATTAACAAGATCCTGGATGATTTGTATGCAAATTAAAGTTTTAGAAGCATCTAGAGGAACTCTCACACATGTGCACAAAGGTACCTGATCAAAAATATTTGTAGCATCATTGCAACAGGAAAAGAAAACAGAAACAACCCAAATATCAGTTAATAGGAAGATGTATAATTCTGGTATTTTGTTAGCAGTGATAGCAGTACTAAATAATAAACTAGAATCACATGGATAAATCTCAGAAATATATTGGGGAGGAAGAGCAAATTGCGTGATGATTCATATAATTTGATATAATGCTTAAAATGTTAGATATACTGATTTACACATATACTAAAGTATAAAAATGTTCATGGGAATAAAAACACCAAATTCAGGATAGTAGTTTTTTCTAGGGAGACAAATGAGGTTGTGGAGGGTCACTCATTTGGCTTGAAGTATCTGTATAAGGCTCTAATTTTTCAAAAAAGAGTGTAAGCAAATAGGGTATCATGATATAATTTGAAAAATTGGAGAAGTAGGTACATGGGTTTTCATTTTTAATATTTTTTAATACAAGAAAGTGAGCAACCAGAGAAAAATGAATCTAAAACTATCGTGACCACATTAGCACATGTACCTGAAACATTCTAATACCTTTTTTCAGTTTATTTCCTTCAGTTAATTAATTAATTTTTTATTTATATATGATTTACAGTTGGTGACCATCCTCCCCTCTTCAGTATCACTACCAGTTTCATGGATCTCTATTCTCTAAAGTCCATATATCATTCATAGCTATCAACTGAACTTTTAATAGGGTTACTACACCTAACTCTCACCAAAGGTCCCAATGGACTAGATTCCATAACCAGTCCACATCAGGGAGCTAGTTAGAAAAATAAATGGTGAAGTAAGAAATGAATTTATTTATGATTTGGCTAATACTGGCAGCGCATGAGGGTTTTATATGTGGGAGAACAAAGCTAAATATAGGCATATGTGTATCTGGTCAGGCCAGTCAGGCCTTGGGCCTGCAAGTTGAGAAGTATGTTGTTATTCTGGTTTTGCTAGTTTTTTCAGTATTAAGACCAGGGGGCAGTAAGGCAGTTTTTGCTCTTACCAGGAGATGGAGCAAGCAAGGAAAAACAACTTTTATATAAGTAGAGGCCCCTTAGTCAAAGTTATGAGCTCCATCTGGTGGAAAGATTCTTGCTTTTAGACAATCATGGGTAAGAACCCCTTTTTCTGTAACCTCTTGGCTCTGCTTACTTTTGGCAGGGTTAACATAACTGACTCCATTTTCTTCTTCATTTGTTTTTGCCTTGCTGGGGATTGAACCAGGACCTTGACACATGCCAGGCTCTACCATTGAGCCATATCCCCAGCCTACAGCTTACTACATTTTGATTTTGACAGTTATCCCACCTTGTTCCTGAATGATTGTTTTACCTTCTTTGAAGGCATTGCTGGTTAATCACCCTGTGGTTTGCTTTTGATTGTGTCTCATTGACAGAATGGACCTATCTGGGTAATTGGTTCCATGTCAGAGGGGAAGTAGTAACATAATTAAGAGTTAGTGTTTAAACCATTTTGTCCAGATTTGAGCAAAAAGAGGTTTAGAGAGAGTGGTTTGGGGGTTCAGTTTATGTGAAGTGCATTGCTAAGTTTAATCTTGTCTGTTTCATAAGCAACAGCTAGCATCTTAAAACATTGGGTGTTATGCAGAATTTTGCCAGACAACAGTTACAAAATTTAAAAGGAAAATACAAAACAAATTAATAAGGGCAAATCAAATCTAGTTTATATAGCAGATTTGAACTGAAAAACAATCTATTTTATTTCTATCAATTTCACCACGATAAACAAGAAAACCAGTTTACTTTTAAAACAACTTTAGTTTTGTCAAAAAGGTTCATTTAGGAGTACTTTTTAGAATCATTTTTATGCGGACTAAGATGAACTACCATTTAGGCAAAAAGCACATTACTTTACACTTAAAATATAATCATTTCTGTTAAATTGTAAAAGTAAATAATACAATATGTTAGAAATCATCTCATGAGTTCCAAGTTAAATTTTCTTTGCTTCTAGAATTTAATCCTCTGGGATTCTAATCATACAGAATTTCAGGAATTACATTTTATTTACAATAAATGCTAGTGAGAATGTGGGTAAAAAGGAACTTTTATATACTGTTGATGCGAATGTAAATTGGTACTGTCTCTATGGAAATCAGTATGGATGTTCCTCAAAAAGCTAAAAATAGAACTACAATGTGATCCAGCTATACCTCTCCTTGATTTTTGTCCTAAGAATTAAAGTCAGCATACTTTAAATATACATGCATATCAGTGTTTATTGAAGCAAAATTTACAATAGTCAAGTGTGGAATCAGCCTAGGTATCCATCAACAGACAATGAGAAAAGGTGGTGTATATATACACAGTGAATTATTGTTCAACCATAAAGAAGAGCAGTTATGAACAACAACAGATGAGGTAGAGAGGGAAGATGGGAGGGAAGGGGAGGGGGGATAGTAGGGGATAGGAAAGGTATCAGAATACAACAGTCACTAATATGGCATTATGTAAAAATGTGGATGTGTAACTGATGTGATTCTGCAATTTGTATTTGGGGTAAAAATGGGAGTTCATAACTCACTTGAATCAAATATATGAAAGATGATATGTCATGAGCTTTGTAATGTTTTGAATAACCAATAATAATAAAAAAAAACCTCTGAAACTTCCTGAACTCAGGGTTCAGGGGATTGATTGATTATAGCAAAGGCTGTGCCCTCTGAGCCTGGCTACAGTTAAATAAAACTGTTTCCTGCTAAAAAAAAAAAAAAAAAAAAGAGCAGTTATATAATTTGCAAGAAAATTGATGGAACTGGGGATCATAATGTTGAGGAAAACAAGTCACACTCAGAAAAGTGTCATGTTCTCTCTCATATGTGGAAGCTAGAGAGAAATAGGAAAACAAAGGGGTGCCATGAAAGTAGAAGGGAGGCCAGCAGGGTAGAGAAAGATGATCAGGGGGAGCATGTGGGAAGTACTGGGGTATGAAATTGATCATATTATATTTTTAAGGCTTCATTTTTAAAAAATGTTTTAGTTGTAGATGGACACAATACCTTTAATTTATTTATTTATATTTATGTGGTGCTGAAGATCAAACCCAGTGCCTCACATGTGCTAGGTAAGTGCTCTTCCTTTGAGCTACAACCCCAGGCCCTCAAAGTATGCTTTTATCTATGTGCAAATATGCTCCAAAGAAACCCACCAGTCTGTATAATCAATATGCACAAATAAAAAAGAATTGCATTTTAAAAATTAAGCTACATTTGTCTTTTCTTTTTTATAGTGACAATACCTTTAGAATTTTGTAAGAGATATGCCATAGAAAAATAAAGTACTGTAAACTTTCAGATATAGTTTATAGGAATTAATGCTTATTTATCAATTATGAATATTTATTTGTTTCTTTTTATTAGTGCCTTGTATTTATTCATAATTGTGGGGTTCATTTTGACATTTATATTTGCAGATAATATATTTGTTCTATTTCAATCCCCAGTGCCCCCCATTCCCTATCCTCCTCCCTGATCCCATTCTTCTACTTTGTCTTCTATTTATTTATTTATTTATTTTTAAATATTATATATAAAACTGGAATGCATTGTATTATGTTCATACATGCACCTAGTAAAATTTATCCAATTATGTTCATCAGTTCTTTCCCTTTCTCTTTCTTCCTCTTTCCTGCTTCATCCCCACTTCTATTCTACTGCTTCTGCTCTACTGTTTTCCCTTCTACTTCAATGAGATCCCTTTTTATATCTCTTTTCTCTTAAGTATCCACATATGAGAGAAAACATTTGACCCATGAGTTTCTGAGTCTAGCTTATTTTACCTAGCATGATGAAGAACATATATATAATATATATTATATATTATATACATATATAATATGTATGTAATATGTACAATACAATATATTATATATTATAAATATTATATCACAACTATGTATATTTTTGGTACTGGGGATTGAACCTAGGGGCTTAACCACTGAGTCACATCCCTATCCCTTTTTTATAATTTTTTAAAATTTTGAGACACGGTCTTGCTAAATTGCTTAGGGCCTCATTAAGTTGCTGAGGATGGCTTTGAACTTGAAATCCTCCTGTCTCAGCCTCCCAAGTTGCTTTGAACTTGAAATCCTCCTGTCTCAGCCTCCCAAGTTTCTGGGATTACAGGTGTGCACCACTGTGCCTGGCTTCACTTCTTAATGTATTTTGACAGTGTAATTTAAATTTTAGATTGATTTTATCAGCTAATTTGGATTATGTGCAGTAATACAGTCATAAGAGAAGTTTATTAATTGTAATGTGAGCTGGAGGGAAAATGATTTTTAAAACTACAATTCTAAGAATCTGATCTAGACAAGGATGAGATATGAAAACAGCAGCAGCTCACCTACTACAGAGGAGCAAGCAAGTATTTCTAGTTTCTTTTCCAACTATTAGTATCAGGTTACATAAGTAAACACATTTCATTAAAGGCTAAGTCTCAGCTATTAACTCTACTTGGAATAGGTTTCTTTAATGCATCTTCACAGCAAAACAAAAGGTGTTCCCCCTAAGCTGACACCACCTAAAATAGATGATGGCTACTGTTTTTAGAACTTAAGTATTGAATGAATTGCCTTTATAGAAATCATTGACTTAAGGGTATTTTTATTTTTTTTATTTTTTATTTTTTGAGAGAGTGAGAGGGACAGAGAGAGAGAGAGAGAGAGAGAGAGAGAGAGAGAGAGAGAGAGAATTTTAACATTTATTCATTTTTTCTTAGTTCTCGGCGGACACAACATCTTTGTTGGTATGTGGTGCTGAGGATCGAACCCGGGCCGCACGCATGCTAGGCGAGCGCGCTACCGCTTGAGCCACATCCCCAGCCCCCAAGGGTATTTTTAAATGATTAACAAATATAACCTATAAAAATCTTAAAAATTTATTGCTTAAATTCCATTTCTCCTCAAGTATTGGTCTATATTACATGAAAATGCACTTTAAATAAAGTCTTTATTTCTAGATACTTATTGTTCCTCTAGAATAGTTGTTTTCAAACTTATTAAAATATCAGATATCTTTTTGGTATATCACAAAGCATGTTTATATTTCAACAATTTATGAAACAGATTTAATAGACCAAAATTTATTATATTTTATATAGATTTTAATAAGTTAAAAGTACTTGAATTTACATTTAGCAATTTCAGTATTTTAATTTATTTACAATATACTTAGGTGTTTTAGCTCTAGCATATACATTTATAAACATTTTTCCCACTTATATTTACTTAATTTGTTTTTAACATTTTTTTCTATTACCCATCAAAATTGAGACATTAAACAATCTTAGTCAATATATTCAGTTGCTTCTTTGTCAGAGTTAAAGCCCTAAAAGTTGCTGTGCTTGTGACATAGAAAGCAATGGACATTGCACCTTAAAAATCTAAGAGAGATAAATATAATCTTGATTGGCTGGCAATATAGGCAAAATGTATAAAGGTTCTTAAGACATTTCTATTTTACCTTACCAACAATTTTAGTTGATCCATTTGTCAAAGATGTATGTATGCTAAAATTTCAATCATAGGACAAAACAAATTTTCCAGGTTTTTAAACAGACAATTAAATCAAAATTGTATTTATGAGAAACAGAAATGTTGAGGCCACCTGGTTATATGGCTAAACTTTAAGATTTGTATTTGCAAGTCTTATATAAGCCTTGAATAAGCCTTGAATCAAAAATTTATATAGCAGTAACTTGGTTTAAAAACCCTATTTATCTTCTCTTTCTTTAGTCCCAAACAGTCTGAGAGTTAATTCTTTTGAAGTCTGCATTGCAGCTAGGACTAGCTAAAATAATAATCCTCCCAGTAACCTTGAAAATGGTTATCTTAATAAAGGTGGCAGAAAAAACCAGATAGGCAAAGTGCCAAAAGCCTCCAATCAATCAAAACAAACTAAAAATATATTAAGTGTGCAGAACCAAAAAGTGAATTCACCAAAAAGCAAACAAACAACAACAACAATACAACAACCATGAGTTCAAAAAGGCAAAAGTTAAGTAGCTACAGGTACCTTAGTCAAGTTATTTTTAGGAATTTTAGGGTCAGTTTATCTTGATGAATTTAAATTAAACTCTGCCAAATTTTGTTTTCATGATTCATTTTTTAGAGGCTTTTCTGATGAACTGGAGTAAGAGTTGATGATTAGGAAATATTGTGGGTCATTAAAATGTGCTATTTATGGGAATTCTTTCCCAGAATGTCACTAATGGGCCAAATATTTTCTTTTACATTTCTCAGACAGCCCTGAACACCGAGGGGTATAGGGTAGTTAAAGTGCAGGGTTGAGGGTGACCTCTCCCCTACATGCATCTTCTAGATTAGCTGTTAGAGTTCCTTCCAACCCAGGAATGTAATATGTTGTTGAAATGGAATCCTATGAAGTCATTGCACATCGTCGTAGGTCAGTTGTTTTGACACTTCCATCAAGATCCTACTTACCTAGGGTCACCCAGTGTGGGCCAAAGGTAGCATTTGCCTCTTATCTTTAGAGTCTAAGTATTTTCATGTAAACAAAATCCTCATAGGACTGTTGCTGTTAGCTGACAAATTAATGTAACCTCTTTTAAGTGAATAAGCATCGTTATAGATCAAAAGAACACATAAAGCAGTTACATTAAATCAGAATGCACTTTCAGTTACATAGACTATGGTGTACAACAATAATAAAATCACCTTTTTCTAAGTCAACCACATTTTTTCTAGATGGCTCCAACATAGAATTAGCTCTTTCCACCCTCATGAAAATCACAATAGAGTTCTCCAAACATTCTGGGTTTTCCTATGCACCTTATATTCCTTCCTTGCAAATTGTCACCAAAGTCATAAACAACAATCCAATTTTTCCTTTCACTCAAGTGACCAAGGCCTCAAAATTGGTTCAGGATAACCCCCAAATCTCTCAGAAGAGCTCCAAATGACAATAAAGGAAGGGCAAAGTCCAACATGTACTGTTAGGGACAACTTACCAGGGCAAAAAAATTATGTTTTTGTGTCAGCAAAAGGCAATAAGGGCAGATGATGTTGGCTGGAAAGGGAAACAAAGGAGGGTCCTAAAACAAAACTAGCTTTTCAGCTGTAGAGATGGTGGCCTTTTATCTGTTCCCTTTGTTCAGGGCCAAGGAGCCATAGGTATGCCACCCCACCTGACCCCAGTATTGGAGTCAAATGATGCCACCAGGGGGAATTCATCCTTTCTTGGTAAACAATTTTTACCAACCTCCTCCCCAGAATCTTAATTTTAAACGTGCCCCTGTTCCACCAAGTGGGTATACAGTAGTGAATAAGACAAAAATTCCTTACTCACATGAAGGTTACTTTCTAATAGTAAGAGATTTACTTATAAGAATCCAGTAAAGGGCTAGGGTTGTGGCTCAGTGTAGAGCACTTGCCTCACATGTGTGAGGCCCTAGATTTGATCCTCAACACCACATAAATAAATAAATAAAAATAAAGATA
The DNA here is from genome assembly GCF_045843805.1 of Urocitellus parryii. Lineage (NCBI taxonomy): Eukaryota > Metazoa > Chordata > Mammalia > Rodentia > Sciuridae > Urocitellus > Urocitellus parryii. Next base: position 85,512,395 of record NC_135547.1, on the reverse strand, counting down.
CTGTGTCCATCTACAACTAAAAAATAAAATAAAATAAATAATCCAGTAAAGCCATACAAATAAATAAATAAAAATAAAGATACTGTGTCCATCTACAACTAAAAAATGAAATAAATAATCCAGTAAAGCCATACGTGGTCAAAGTAAATTTGCTAATGGGAAATGTTATAATGAAAATAAAATAGAAACAAATGGGATAGGGACTAGAGTGTGTATGGGGTGAGGATTCTTTTGATTTTGTGCTTAGGGAAGCATATTAGCCATCTTTGGGCTGGTTCATGGAACAGTGAGAAGGAACCAACCATGTGACAATCTGGGGAAGAGCATTCCAGATAGAGAAGCAAGGAAGTACAAAGGCCCTGAAGTGAAGGCAAACTTAGACTGTTGGAGGAGTAGGTTGAAGTTCAATGTGACTGCTGCCTACAGAGCAAACAAGTCTTGGTGAATTGCAAAGAGGACTTTAAAGCATTGAGGGCATTGAAACGTATTACACCTATCAGTTTGCTCTGTGGAATCTTGAGACTGATAGGTCTTGTAGTGCTTCAAGTAAGAAATAGTTGAAGCGGCTGTGGTGTAGTTCAGTGGTATGAGGTACTGGGTTTGGTTCTCAGAACCACATAAAAATAAACAAAGGTATTGTGCCTATCTACAACTAAAACCATTTTTTAAAAAGAAAAAAATTTGGCTGGTTCATGGAACAGTGAGAAGGAACCAGCCACATGATAATCTTGAACTCAGATAGTAGAAGAGAGAGAAGTGGATACATTCAGAAACTATTTTTGAGGTAGAGTTGATTGAATTTCCTAATGGAGTGAATGTTAAGGGTGAGGGGAAGAGAAGAGCCAAAGATGATTTTTAAATTTTTGTCATGTGACAGAGTAGACAGTGTTGCTATTTACTGAGATGAGGGAGAAGGTGCAGTTTGGAAGTCAAATGAAGAGTTCAGTGTTGAGCATTTTGAATTTGAGATGCTCATTAGACATCCAAGTGGACTCACTGCAGTAGCATGACTGGGAATTAAGATTTGGGTGTCATTACCATAGAGATGATTTTTGAAAAGGTGAGACTGCGTGAAATCACCTAAGGAAAGGGCAAACATGGAGAATAAAAAAAGTTTTGACACCCAATATTTAGAGATCTGTTAGAGTAGAAGCACTTGCTGGTATATTTGATGAGTATATTCAGTGGGAAAGGTGAAATGACGGTTGATGATAGATAGGTCTATGATAACTAGCAGCTGAATTTTAACCTATGATTTTATTTCTTAATAGCTTTCAATAAGCCTGTGAAGTGTGCATGTTTGGGGGATGGAGGAAATGCCAGGAGGTACAAACTAGTTTGATGCAAGTGAAATTCAGTGTGTGGCTGCAGAACTTACTGCCCTGGTTTTCATCTGCTTTGAACTTTCAGCTGCATCTTAAGTGGCTGTAATTGAAAGCAACTTATTTGGAGCAGTTGCCTGCTTTTCATTAAGAAGTCTGCTAGTCTCTGGAAGAAAGTTATACATATGGACCCTGGTTGCTTGTTGGGATAAGGGTTCCAAAGGGTCTAAATCCTGAACTTCACAGAGGAAATTGTGAATTGAACACTAGGAATGGCTTCCTCAACCACAAATACACTTTTAAAAAAATTCTTTTTTCTTTTCTCTTTGGTAGAAATGTTCCTTCTATAGGAAATATTCTCAGAGTAGAATCAAACTTATAAAAATATTTTATATTAAATATTTTATATTATATATAAAAAATAGTCTAACCCCTCATCACCTCCCATTGAGCTCCAAACAGGCTTGCAAATAAATCCTATATATTATAATATGAAAGATCCTTAGGTGTATAAGATATCCTAATATTTTCAATGGCATTGTACTTTTAAAAATTTACACATGTATTTAAACTAGCTTATAGAAGGAAAGCACTTTTCATAAAAATACAGTGCATATTCTTGTTAGAGGTAAAATAAGACAGGGAAATTATTTTTACTAATAAACCAGTAATTTACTTTGCCTCTTTCTCCATTTTATGAATATATTAAGTGTAGGAAAGTATTGCATATATTTTGGCATTGGAGTTGGGAAGTGGAGCTTATGAGCCAGTGCTATGATTTGAATGTGTTCTCCAAAAGTTCATGAGTTGTAAACTTAATCGCAAAGTTCATATATTAATGATATTGGAGATGGTTCCTTTGGGAAATCATGAGGATTTTTTAATGAGTTACTTCGTCCCACAATTTTGTTAGAATGCCAGAAAATGGACGAAGACAGCCAGCAAATATGATAGCCTATTCACTAACAGTGCTTTTAAGCTAGCCCCCATTTTTCCCTTAAAGAAATACAGTAATGAGCTGATTAACATTTTGCATCCTTTAAATTCATTCTAGAAGTTGTTGCTATAGAAGAGCAGTCAGTAAATATTTTCTGTAAATGGCCAGTAAAAATTTAGTCTTTTGTGGCTATATGGTCTCCATCACAACAACTCAACACTCGGATTATAAAGTGTAGAGAGTTATTATAGACAAATTGGAATGGCTCTGCTCTAATAAAACTTTATTTTTGAAACAGGTCCAGGGTTGGATTTGGCCATGGGCTGTAGTTTGCCTACCTCTGCTATAGAAGATTATTTTAGCTGGAAAGTCTGGGGCTAGACTTATTCCCAGTTCAGATACTTGAAAACAATTTTACATATCAAACCAAATGATAAGTGAGGATATTCTCTACATTTGATGATCACCAGTAATCCTACAGCTGTATCTAAAGATTATTGTTTAATATTTCTTTATAATATGTTCTACTCAGTAGGATTTGAGGCCGCCAAGACATCACCAAATAAATCATACTATCACTACCCTTACCAGTCTAGTGGGAGACAATGTAGGAGTAGTTACAATAGCAGACTTTGAAGCCAGATAAATATTAATTCTTATTTTGAATATTAATTCTTATTCCTTTAATGCTATGCTATCTACTAAACTTTTGTTCCTATAAAATGAATTACTTCATGTAAAATTTGGTACTTAGTAAGTACTCCATAGGCATTTGCTATTCTGTCAATTTCAGTTGTTGTAGTATTTTAAAAACAGATTATCAATAGAAAAGTTCTTTTAGACAGTTCCATTTTTTATTATCTAGTGTTTGAACTCTCAAACAAATTACCTTGTATGGTACTTGTCTGAAATGAGTGTCTTTTAGCTAGGCTAGAGTAACAAACTCTTCCCATACAGAGATTAGTCAAATGTTGTTGTACATGAGTCAGATCAATCAATCTTATTCAGCATGTTTTACTGATAAACAACCCTTCAATTTCCAGGCCCCATGGACAGTGGTTACAAATTCAGACTTCTCTAAGACATTACTATTTTTGACCTTGATAAACATATGTGTTTTACCTCAAGTTGGTGAGTAGTTTCCAAATGGGATGTGTGTGTGTGTGTGTGTGTGTGTGTGTGTGTATGTGTTTGAGAGAGAGAGAGAGAGAGAGAGAGAGAGAGAGAGAGAGAGAGAGACTTTAAAAAGATTAGATATCTTATTTAACTTGAGTAGAGAATGTTCTGTTAATAATAATTGGAAGAGGTAGGTTTCTGGAATATTCATTTGGTTTGGACCACAGACAAACAAGATGTTTTAGATTTTGATGCCTGGAGGACTTTCCTGACACTGTGTATTTTCCAGAATCTGTATGTTTAAAGTAGCTATGGTGAAAATTAACTTTGCTACCAGGAAAGTAGCAAATTATTAAGTTATTAAGTATAACTTAATACTTGTTGAACTGAATTAGACTAAAATGGTTTATATTTGCAATATACTTACAAATAAGTACCAGAAGTTGGTGTCATCTTGTGACTTCACCATTAGTCTTTCCCCCTCTTCTTTCCAAGGTCCAGTATATATCCTGCATCAATAATTCAAGATTTCATGCAATAGAAGTGAATTGGGAGTTTACAGGGTTTCCAGGAAGACATTTTCTGTAATACTCACAGCAAGTCATAGAGACCCAAATGGAAATAGACTCTGCTAGCAAATGGAAATACACACTGCTGGATCAATTCAAAAAGTATTTATTGAGGTTATATTATATGTAAGAGTTTGAGCTATGTGTATGGGGAAAGAAGTTCTAGGGGAAAGAAGAAAGTCTGAGGGGAGAGAGATGAACTATGACTGGGAGAATACTTGTTTATTTCTTGTCTAGTGAAGTTCTAGGTCTTGGTGGCTAATATATGGAGTGTATGGTATGACCATGGAGGGGCAAAGGCTGCTTAAGCATATGAGAAGTTTGATAAAAAAAAAAAAATAGGGGTTGGGGTTGTAGCTTAGTGGTAGAGCACTTGCCTAGCATGTGTGAGGCACTGGGTTTGATCCTCAGCACCACTTAAAAAAGTAAGTAAATTAAAAAAAGATATCGTGTCCATCTACAACTAAAAAAATTTAAATAAATAAATAAATAAATTAAGTAAGTCAGTCTTGGGACAGTGGCTCTCAACTTGTCTGCTCTTTGGAAACACCTTGGGAAGTGTTTTAAAAATAGTGATGACTGGGTTCCATCCCTGGGACATTCTGATGTAATTGGTCTGGGGTATAGTTTGGGAACTGGAATTGTTTTTAATCGCTAGGGGTGATTAAGATATGCAGCTGAGTTTGAAATCATGGCTTCAGAATCCTGTTTCTGTAGAAAACCCAAGTGGTTATTTGGTTCTAGTCAGTACTTCTGGCTTAGTTTGTTCATTTAAATCAAGGAAATTCCTTGATATTATTTAGTAATCCATTTATTAGAGTAAAAATTGTTCTTTAATAACAAAATTATTATCATGATTCCAATAGGTCCATTCATGAAGGAAACATTGGAAAATACTATATTAATTTCTTATGGTTTCTATAAAAATTACCATGAATTTAGTCTTTAAATAATTAAAATTTATTATTTTATAATTCTAAAAGTCCAAAAACCTAAAATCAAAGTGTCAACAGTACTCTGTTCCTTCTGCAGGTTCTAGGGAAAAACCTGTTCCCTTGCTGCATCCAGGTTCTAGAGGCTACTCCTGTTCCTTTGAATCAAAGATTGCATCAATCTGACTTCTCCTGTTGTTACATCTCCTTTTCTGGTTCCTGCTTTCCTCTTATAAGTGTTCTTTGATTACATTGGACCCACTTGGGTAGTATAGGATGCTCTCCTAGTCTTGGTTTGCTTCATCACATCTGCAAAGTTCCTTTGTCTATGTAAGGTAACATATTCAAATGTTTCAGGGTTTAGGATGTTAACTTATTTGAGAGACCCTCATTCAGCCTACCATAGGGACTAATGGTGACAATGATACTAGTACTGATAATATTTTTAAAAAAAGATCATGAGCAAGGCCCTGTGCTAGATACATTAATGTCATATCTTGGTTAAAACTATGAGTTGTATATAATTTTTATCCCCCAATTTTAGATGATGAAATTGAGGCTCATGGAGCTTGTGACTTGCTTAAGTTCACTTAACTAATTGGTGAAGCTGGATTTCAAACCCAAGGAGATCTAAGTTCAGTGCCCTAACCACTAGTCAAGACTACTTTCCCTAGTGCTACTACTCCTGACTTCAAGGGTTTAGTCATTTTTTGAGTAGATATGATAGTTTTGAATGCATACAAAGTATTAGACATTTTGGTGCAGTAGTAAATGAGAAAGTTCCCACTTGACATTATGGAGCTCACATTCTTGACAAGGATATAGTAACTATAGAAACAAATAAAGTTAAGTAGTAGTGGTAAGTGCTGAGAGGAAAATTAAAGTAGGGCAAGGGGACACAGAGTGATAGGAAGTGAGGGTACCACTGAGTTATTGTAACTAGCTAGAGTGGTTAGAAGATGGTTCCAACCAAATTCCTGAAAGACAACAATTGTAAATGTCATAACCTTGAATGATGATATCCTGAAAGTACCCATAATCCAAAATCCCCCAAATCACCTTTTAATCAAATTTAATCTGAAAGATTAAAATCCTGAAATATTGAAATGCCGAAAGCTGAAATTCCCCAAACTGCAGTGCCCATGGAAAACAATTAAAAGGCAACATGAAACTGGGCATGGTGGTGCATGCCTGTAATCCCAGTGGCTCAGGATGCAGGAGGATTGTGAGTTGAAAGTCAGCCTCAGCAAAAGCAAGGTTCTAAGCTGCTCAGTGAGACCCTGTCTCTAAATAAAGTACAGAATAGGGCTGGGGATGTGGCTCAGTGTTCGAGTATCCCTGACTTCAATTCTCGGTACCAAAAAAAAAAAAAAAAAAAAAAAAAAGCCATATAAGAGGAGTAGAAAGCTGAATTCTGGGGGATGGGCCATGTGATGATGTGATATAGCAGTAAGGAAAGCTTTAGTCTAAGACTATGTCACCTGTATTAATTGGCATTCTACCTGGCTGATAGAATTCCAAGAGCATTTAATGAATTAAATCTCCATTTTCCTGAAGAAGCAAGAGAAGTTACTAATTGGTTTGATGATAATTATGTACATGGTAGGATACCAACTTGGATTAATATAATAAAAACTGAAATATAAGTTTTTTTATGAAAATGGAGAAATCAATACCTTCAAATACTGTTGGTGTTAATGAAATATAGTCTAGTCACTTTGAAAAGGAGTTTGGCAGTTCTTCAAAAATATAAGAGTTACCATGTGCCCCAGCAATTTCACACACAAAGGGAAATGATAACATATGTCCACACAAAGATTTGCATATGAATATTCATAGCAGGAATAATCATAATAGTCAAGAAGCAAAAAGAATCCCAATGCTAATCAACTAGTGGATATACAAGCAAAATGTGATATATCCATATAATGTAATAATATTCAGTATTAAACAGGGTGAACCTCAAACCGTTATGCTAAGTGAGAAAGCTATGTGTGAAAGACCACATATTGTATAATTCTATGTATACAAAATGTCCAGAAAAGTTAAAATGTATAGAGACAGAAAATAGATTAGTGTTTAATTAGGCCCTTTGGTAAGAATGAGGAGTGACTACAAATCCAACCAATTGGAGACTTAAATACAAGAGTGAATAAGAGAAAACTACTCTTGCCTGACTGTGTTTAACTAGGGAATTATACTTTTCTGGCCTTCAGAATTGTACTGGAATATTGGCCCTTCTTGGATCTTGAGTCTTCCAGCTTTCAGACTGGCATGTCTACCAATACCTCTCCTAGTTCTCAGGACTGTGGACTTGGGTTGAAACTATAATTTACCTGGGTATTTACCTTGCTAACTGCAGATTTTGGGACATCTCAGCCTTCATAATTGTCCCAGCCAAATTCTGTCTATCTTTTATCTACATATATTGTTTTTGTGGATAACCTTGAATAATACATATTTTGTTTATCCCTTTATTCATTGACAGACATTTGAGTTGCTTCTACTTCTTGGCTATTGTGAATAATGCTGCTATGAACATGGGTAGATAGATGTCTTGTTGAGACTCTGCTTTACATTATTTTGGATATATACCCAGAAGTGAGATTGCTGTATCATAGGGGGTTACTATTTTTAATTCTTTGAGGAATTTTAATTTTCCATAGGGCTTGTGCCATTTTACAATTCCACTAATAATGCATAAAGGTTCCAATATCTCTACATACTGAACTACACTTTTTATTTATTTATTTATTTTTAAATAGTAGCCCTCCTAATGGGTGAGATGCTCTCATCAGGGTTTTATAATTTATTAATTTACAGACAATAATTATATATATTTATGTGTTACAATCTGATGTTTTGATTTACGTATATATTGTGGAAAGATTCAAAATAGCTTATTATCATAATCATCACTATCCCAATTTATTGTTTGTGATGATAATGTAAAAATCTATTTTAGCAATGTTGAAATATACAATAAGTTATTTTTAAATTACAGGATCATGTGGTGCAAAGATCAATAAAATATTTCTATTAACTGAAACTTTGTACACTTTGATCAATATCTTCCATTTTCCCTATACCTCCCCTATCACTTAGCTTCTATGAACCATTTTCTACTATCCTTTTTATTATATATACATTTTTAGATTTTGTAGGTAAGTGAGATCATTCAATATTTTTCTTTCTGTACCAGTTTTATTTCATTTAAAATAATTTCCCCTGGTTCCATCCATGTTGTTGCAAATAAAAGAATATTCTTATATTTCTGTATATTTACAACATTTTCTTTATCCATTTGTCCATTGATAGAATCTTAGGTTTACTAGATATCTTGGCTATTGTGAATAATGCTGAAATGATCATGAGAAGCAATAATTTCTTTGACATACCAATTTCAATTCTCTTGGTTATATAACTAGAAGTTGGAATACTGAACTATGTTGAATTTGTATTCTTAGTTTTGTTTTTTTTTTTAGGGAATTGGCTAGTATTTTCAAAAATGGCGTATTAATTAACATGTTCATGAATAGTATATAAAAGTTCTGTTTTATCTACAACCTCACCTACACTTATCATTTATCTTTTTTTAAAGAAATAAGTAGCATTTGTTTATTTATTTTTTATATATTTTAAAAATTGTTAATGGACCTTTATTTTACTTATTTATATGTGGTGCTGAGGATTGAACCTAGTGCCTCACACATGCTAGGCAAGTGCTTTACCACTGAGCTACAACCCTGGCCTGACTTATCATTTATCTTTTAGATACAATTGTTGTGAGGTGATCACTTATGTGGTTTTAATTTGCATTCCCCTAATACTTAGAGATGTTGAAGTTTTTTTTTTTTTTTGTATATTTGGTGGCCATTGGTATCTCTTCTTTTGAAAAATGTCTATTCATATTATTTATTTGTTCTTAAAATTGTTATTTGATTTCTTGCTATTGAGTTGCTTGAGTTTCTTATATATTTTCTATATTAGCCCCTTATCAGATGAATGGTTTGCAAATATTTTCTATCCATGGGCTTTATCTTTACTCAGTTAATTGTTTCTTTTGCTGTGCAGAAGATTTTTAGTTTGTCTTAATCCCATTTTTCTTTGTTTTAGTTTCTGGTGCTTTTGGAATGTTATCCAAGAAATCATTGCTCAGAACAATATTGTAGAATATTTCCCCTAAGTTTTCTTTTAATAGTTTTACTATTTCAGGTCTTGCATATATTTATTTATTCAGTTAGCAGTATAATTTTTACTATTTTAACCACTAAAGCAAAATAATGACACATCTGATTAAAACAACATTGAAGAAAAATGAATTAAAAGCAAATGTCAGGGCTGGAGATGTGGCTAAAAGTGGTAGAATACTTGCCTGGTATGTGTGAGGCACTGGGTTCAATTCTCAGCATTGCATATAAATAAATAAAATAAAAGTCCATTGACAACTAAAAAATATATTTTTTACAAGCAAATGCCAATTTTTATACCCATTACCTTCTTCATCCCCTGTTTTATTCTTCTCCTGAGAGGTAAAAAATATTGACAAGTAGGTATGTATTTTTCTATACCTATTTACATACAAGTATATACATATTTGTTTATATGTAGAAATATGTCATTTGAGTTTTTAAGGAAAAATAGGCTTGTACTATAAATATTATCCTGCAACTTCTTTTTACTAATTTTAACAATTTGTCTTTGGGATTCTTCAATATCAATAAATAGAGTTTGCTCTATTCTTTTTAAAGCTACATGACTATATTTCATAATATGGATGTATTATAGTTTATTTAATTGGGTCTTACATTTATATCATTTATCAATTTTGAGTAAATTTTTGCATTTGGTGTGATAAAGACTCAGTTGTATTCTTTTTCATGAGGCTATCTGATTTTCACAGCACCATTTATTAAATAGATTGTGTTTTCTTCATGCTGTGTTCTAGGTACCTTTGTTGAAAGCAATTGGTCATACATTTTTTAGTTTATTTCTGAGTTTTCTGATTTTTTTCCATTGGTTGATATATTGACATTTATGCCAGTACCAAGCTTTTAACATTTATTTTTAACTGACATAATATTTATATGTATTTATGAGGTACAACATGATGTTTTGATTCATTTATGCATTAGGTAATGATAAATATAAATTCAGGATAATCAACATATCCATCACATTAAATTTTTATAATTTCTTTATGGTGAGTACATTCAAAATTCTCTCTTCTAACTATTTTGTGATATACAATGTATTATTGTTAATTATATTCACTCTATGGTGCCATAAAACACCATGATTTATTCCTTCTCTGTGTAACATTAGCAATATATATGTTGGCCAAAATCCCCTCATCCCCTATATTTCATACTCTCCCCAGTGTCTGGTAATCATTATTCTACTCTAAACTTCTATTAGATCAACTTTTCTGGATTACACTAAGGAGTAAAATCACTTAATGTTTGTTCCTGACTTACTTTACTTAACATAATGTCCTCCAAGCTCATCCAGGTTGTTGCAGATGTCAGGGTTTCATGCTTTCATAGCTGAATAGTATTCCAATATGTATAAATATCACATTTTCTTTATCTGTTCATCTGTTGATGGACATTTTGGTTAATTCTATATCCCGGTTATTGTGAATAGTACTGCAGTAAACATGGGAGTACAGGTCTTTTTGGCAGACTATTTCCTTTGAATACTCAGTAGAGCGACTTCCAGTTATTATAGGAAATTCTATTTTTAAGTTTTGAGGAAATTCATACTGTTTTCCATAATGGCAGTACTACTTTACATTCCTACCAATAATGTAAAAGAGTTTCCTTTTAAGCTGGGTGCAGTGGCACACGCCTGTAATCCCAGTGGTTTGGGAGGCTGAGGCAGGAGAATTGCAAGTTCAAAGCCAGCCTCAGCAAAAGCAAGGCTGTAAGCAACTCAATGAGACTCTGTCTCTAAGTAAAATACAAAATAGGGCTGGGGGTGTGGCTCAGTGGTCAAGTTCCCCTGAGTTCGATCCCTGGTACCCCCTCCCCCCAAAAAAGAGTTTTCTTTAATCCACATCCTCAGTAATATGTGTTAATTTCTAATCTTTTTGATAGCCATTCCAACTGGGGTGAAGAGGTATCTCATGAATTTGATTCACATTTCACTGAGGAATAGTGAGGTTGTGCATTTTTCATGTATCTTTTGGCCATTTGTATGTCTTATTTTGATAAAAGTCAATATATTCTTGTTTTGATTACAATAGCTTTAAATATATTTTAATATCAGGTAGTGTGATGCCTCCAGCTTTGTTCTCTTTACTTTGCTTTTGTTATTTGGCATCTTTTCTTGTCCATAGGAATACTGGGATTTTTAAAACTTTCTGTGAAAATGACTTGGATGTTTTCTTAGGGATGTGGCTAGAGGAAGTAGGTCACTGAGGGCATGCCTTTGAGATTATATTTTGTTCATTGTGAGCAGAGCTCTCTCCCTCTCTGTTTCCTGGTTGCCATGTCCAGAACTGCTTTCCTCTGTCAAGCCCTTCTGCCATGAGATCTTATTTCACCTCAGGCCCAGAGCTATAGAGTCAGCCAACCATGGACTAAACCTCTAAAGCCATGAGCCAAAAATCAATTTTTCTTCCTTTAAGTTGTTTTTTTCAGGTCTTTTGGTCAGGATGAAAAATCTGACTAAAATAATCAGTAATAAAAAGTCTCCACCAAAGTAAAGCCCAGGACCTGATAGCTTTAATGCTTAATTCTACCAAATACTTTCAGAAGAACTAATATCAATCCTTTTCAAACTCTTCCAAAATTGAAAATGAAGGAATACCTCTAAGCTCATTTATAAACCAAATCCAGATAAGGATATTACAAAACTATAAGGAAACTACAAGCCAATCTCCTACCTGCCTATTGTCACTGCCCAGTTAAGCCATAACAGTGGATTAATGTACTGATTAGGTTAAGTTTCTCATAACCCAATCATTTCATCTCTAAACTTTTTGCATTGTTTCACAGGTGAGCTTTTGAAGGATACCTCATGTAAACCATAACACTGAATTAATTTCTTTATTCATTATTGGCCTGTTCATATTTTCTATTTCATCATGATTCAGTTTTGATAGTCACATATTTCTAGGAATTTACCCATTATTTTTTAAATTGTTATTTTAATTGTAAAAATTTACTCTAGGTCATCCAGTTTATTTGTGTATAGTTGCTCATAGTGGTCTCTTATGAACTTCAAAATTCAAAGTGTGTAACTACAGGAATCATCAAACAAAAAAGGAAAGCAAGAGAGGAAGAGAAAAATACATGATCTACAATTAACCAGAAAATAACAAAATGCCAATAGTAAGTTTGTTACCCATTATATAAATTATCCAATCAAAAGACTTTGAGTAGCGGGGCTGGGGCTGGGGCTCAGTGGTAGAACACTTGCCTAGCATGTATGAGGCACTGGGTTTGATTCTCAGCACCATATGTAAATTAAAAAAGGTCAATCAACAACTAAAAAACAAAACTAAAAATTACAAAAAGACTTTGATTAGCTAAATGTATTATAAAACAAGACCCAAATATATGCTGTCTATAATAGATTCACCTCACCTATAAGGACATGCACAGACTGAAGGTGAAGGGATGTAAAAATATTTCATGCACATGGAAAGCAAAAGACAGAATAGCTAAACTTATATTAAACAAAAAAGACTTTTTAAGTAAAAATCTATAAGAAGAGAAAATGTGGTCATTATACAATGACAATGGGGTCAATTATTAAAGATGATATAATAATTTTGAATGTATATGAACCCAATATTAGAGCACCTAAATATATTAATAGTTCAGAAGTAAGAAATAGACTTTAATACAATAAAAATAAGAAGCTTCAATATATCACTTTTAAAATTGGACAGATCATATAGACATAAAATAAATAAAGAAATGTTGAATTTGAACTACATATTAATCCAAATGGATCTAATCTATATTTATAGAATATTACATCCAACAAAATGAACATTCTTTTTAAGTGCATGTGGGACATTCTCTAGGATAGATGATATGTTGGGTTACAAAACAGATTAACATACTTAAAGAAGATCAAAATTATGTCATATTTTTTTACCTCAATGGCATGAATGTAGAAATTAACAACAGGCGAAACCTTGGTAAAGGCACAAATATATGGAAGTTTAAACAACATGCTCCTGAACAACCAGTATGTCAAAGAAGAAATTGAAGGATAAATTTCAAAACCTCTTTGAACAAAAAATGGTATATATATATGTACAAAAATGGAATTTTACTCAGCCAAAAAGAAGAATGAAAATGTTTCATTTGCTGGTAAATGGATGGAACTGTAAAAAAAATCATGCTAAGTGAAATAAGCCTGACTCAGAAAATCAAGTTGCAAATATTTTCTGTTATTGTGGAATCTAGATAGAGAGAAAAAGGAATCAAAAAGGGTATCTCATGAAAAATAGAAGGGAGATTAGTAGAATAGAAGTGGGAGACAATGGGTAGGGAGAATGGGAGGTAAAGGGGAAGAACTAGGGAATGAAATCAAACAAACTATGGCATGCCCATAAATGAATGTACCACACTTTTATATATAATTATAATGCATTAATTAAAAGATAACAGAAGGGAGACAAGTAGAGTAAAACAAGGGGATCAGGAGAGAAAGGAGAGAGGTACTTGGAATGATGTTGATCAAATTACATTATTGTGTAATGGATTCCACTATTATACATAATTAAAATGCAAAGGTAAAAATAAATAAATGGGGCTGATACAAGAGTAAAAAGAAAATGAAAACACATTTTTTCATTTTCTTTTTACTTTTGTAAAAAGCAAAAGCAGTCCTGAAAGGGAAGTTTATAGCAATAGACCACCTACATGAAAAAAGACAGATCTCAAATAAGCAACCTAACATTACACCTCATGGAAGTAGAAAGGGAGAAAAAAGTAAGCCAAACCTATTAAAGAGAAAGAAATAAGAAAGAACAAATCATAACTAAACAAAAGAAAGATTAGAAACAACAGAAATATCAACAAAGCTAAAAACTGGTTTTTAAAAAAGATGCACGATATTGACAAAACTTTAAGTAGATTAAAAAAAGGAGGGAGGAGGGGCTGGAGTTGTAGTTCAGTGGTAGAGCACTTGCCTGACATGTGTGAGGCCCTGGGTTTGATCCTCACCACCACATACAAATAAATAAACAAAATAAAATATCCATTTACAACTAGAAATATTTTTAAAAGGAGGGAGGACTCAAAATTAGAAAAGAGGAGGCATTACAACTGATATTACAGAAATATGAAGGACCATTGTGGTTTTGTTCAGCAGTTCTCTATTTATGATTTTGAGCATGATTTCATGTTCTTACTGGCCATTTGTATATCATATTTGGAAAAATGTCTATTCAAATTCTTTAAGTACTTTTTGTATTTGATATTTTGTTGTTGAGTGATAAGAATTATTTATTTATGTATTCTGGATTAAACCCTTATTTGATACATGATTTGAAAATATTCTTTGATTTTATAGGTTGTCTTTTCATTCTATTAATGATGCATACAGTTTTGAGTTTGATGTAGTCCCATTTGTATACTTTTGTTTTGGTTGCCTATACTTTTGGTGTTATAGTAAAGAAATCATTGCCTAGTTCAATGAAATGAATCTTTCCTCCTGTGTTATCTTTTGGGAATTTTGTAGTTTTAGGTCTTACATTTGTTTTGATATCTGGTATAAGATAAGGGTCAAATTTCATTGTTCTACATGTGGATACCCTGTTTTCCCAGCACCTTTTTGTTGAAGAGACTGCTCTTTCCTCTATGAAAGACCCAGGCACCCTTGTTAGAGTTAGTTTAAGATATATGCAACCATTTTTTTTTTGCTATTATATTCCATTGGCCTATTTGACTGTCTTTATGTTAGTACCACAGTGTTTTGGTTACTTTAACTCATTATATTTTGAAATCAGGGAATGTGAGACCTTCCAATTAGTTCTTTTTTAAAATTATTTTTGCTATTCAGGGTCACTTGAGATTCTGTATGAGTTTTATGATGAATTATTCTATATCTGTAGGAAAAATGCCATTGGGGTTTTAGTAAAGATTGCATTGAATTACTTTGTGTGTACTGACATCATAATTATAAGTTTTCCAATCTATGAATGTAATTGTCTTTCTATTTATTTGTATCTTTAATTTTTTAGTTTTTAATGTGTACATCTTTCACTTTCTAGATTAGATTTATTCCTGAATATATTATTATTTTCTATCATCTCATAAACTGATTTGTTTTCTTAATTTCTGTTGAGGGCCACCTTTTCAGATTGTTCATTGTTAGTTGTTTGGGAGCGTTTTTAAATAATTATTTGAACTTGGATGTTGAAAATGAGCAAATCACAGTATTTTTTTACACAGAACATCATTAAAACTCATCAACTTGGGGAATACTGATGGCATATTATGATCATTCACTGAGTGTAAGGCATCAAGTGTTTGGCATGAACTCTTCTAATTTATAACAATCCTATAATAATGTTTACTATAACTATTCTAATTTAACAGATGAGAAAATTAAAGCATGGAGAGTAACTTGTTCAACATTACACAGGGTGATACAGACACAGGAGTAGGAAAAGAGGCCAACTCATATTATGTTTTCATTAGCAAGATAAAGCAAAGTAGCTAATGGAAATTAGATTTTTGTTCCTTTTATTGCTTCTTAGGAATAAATGTTCCCATAGTTTTGATACTGAGAATTGAATCCAGGGCTTTATGCATATGAAAAATGTAGTTTTATCACTGAACTACACCTCCAGCCCTTTGTGCCTCACTTTTTTTTTATACTCGGAATTGAACTCAGGGGTGTTTTATCACTGAGTTACATCCATAGTCCTTTTTTATTTTTTATTTTGAGACAGGATCTTGCTACATTGCTGAGGTCTTTCTAAGTTGCTGAGGCTGGCTTGAATTTGCAATCCTCCTGCTTTACACTCTCAAGTCACTGGGATTACAGGTGTGCACCACAGTGCTCAGCTTGTGCCTCACTTCTAATATAACAGGAGTGGGAAGAAAGGATGAATCAAAATCTGGTTCTCTTTCTGATGAATAGAGGTGGAGTATGGAGGAATTTTTCAAATATCAGCTAGGGAATAGAGCTGCTTAAAAGCATATTTTGTGCATAGTGCTGCAGTAAACATAGGAGTGCAAATTCACAATAGCCAAGAAATGGTAAAAAAAAATCCTTAGATAAGATAGACAGAAAATGGGATGTAATTCAGGCATAAAAAAGAACAAAATCCTGTCATTTGTGACAATATGGATGGAACTCGAGATCATTAAGTGAATTCAGTCAGATACTGAAAGACAAGTAACTGTATGACATTGTGGAATCTAAAAAAGTTGATCTCATAGAAGTTGAGAATAGAATGGTGGTAACCAGAGGCAGGAAGAGTGTGGGGAGAGAGATGGAGAAAGATTGATCAGTGGGTACTAAGTTACAGTTGGATAGGAGCAAAATGTTCTGGTGTGCTATTGCATAGCAGGGTAACTATAGAAAAGAATGAACTGCACATCTCAAAAAAACTGTAAGACAGCATCTTGAAAGTTTTTGCCATAGAGAAATGACAGATATATTTAACCTGATTTAAACATTACACAACATAACACATATATCAAAATGTCACATTATACCATAAATATGTTCAATTTTATGTATCTGTTAAATTTAACTTTAAAAAAGTATATTTTGTTTTAGATGCTGTGATGAGACTGAGCTTAGCTTCCTCATTACTTCCTATATAAAAAGTCAAGTTCCTTAAATTGAGGTGGGGAGGGGAATAAGATATTGTTGCAGCATTGACCAAAGCCTAAAACTAGAGGGTCCATGTCTATAAGCTGATACATTTAGTCTGAAGAAAGACACTTAGGCTGTAAGAATCTCTTTCTTTGGTATCAGATATGAGAGAATGGGACAAAAGTTATTTATGTAATTTTGTTTCCAATTTTGTCTCCCACACCCAAATATTTCTATATTTTAGTTTTCTGTTTGAATATGCTCTTCCGTAAGTGCACAGAGATGCTTTTGAATCCATTGATACTCCCTGGTGGGCTGGAGATCATTGCAATGGACTGACTCAAAATTACTCAAACTAGTCTAGAACTATTTTGAAAAAGCAAAAAAATAAATTACTTGTTATATCTGTAATAGAGAGGATTTATATTTTGAATGTAAGATTAGATTCTTACTATTTTAGTCCACTTTTGCCTCACTGTGACCATATGCCTGACCAGAATAATGTAGACAATGGAATATTTTTTCAGAGATAAAGAAGAAGGAAATTATGGCATTTGCTGGTAAATGGATGGAACTGAAGACTATCATGCTAAGTGAAATAAGCCAATCCTCCAAAACCAAAGGCCAAATGTTCTCTCTGATAGTAACACATAAGGGGGAAGGAGAGGGAAGAATAGAAGTTCATTGGATTGGACAAAGGGGAATGAAGGGAAGGAAGAGCGAATGGACATAGGTAAGACAGTAGAATGAATTGGATATAACTTTCCCATGTTCATATAAATACATGACCAGTGAGACTCACGGTATGTCGGTATGTACAACCATAAGAATGGGATCCTAATTAGAATAAGTTATACTCCATGTATGTATAATATGTCAAAATACACTCTACTGTCATGTATATCTGAAAAGAACAAATAAAAAATAAAGTTTTCAGTTACCGCAAAAAAAAAAAAAAAACAATGTAGAGGAAGAAAAGTTTATTTTGGTTCAAGGTTTCAGAGGTTCAGTCCATGGTCAGCCAGTGCCATCTCTCTGATCCTAAGGTGAGACAATATCACGGCAGAAGGGCATGGCAGAGGAAAGCAGCTCAGGAAGTGACAACCAGGAAGGAGGGAGGGAGGGAGGAAGGGAAGGACACAGAGAGAGAGAGAGAGAGAGAGAGAGAGAGAGAGATTGAGATCTGCTTGCTAGTACAAAATATAAACCCCAAAGAAAGGCCCCCAGTGACCTATTTCCTTCAACACACCCCATCTGCCCATGGCTATCACACAGTTAATCATATCAGTGGATTAATCCACTGATTATGTTAAAGGTCTTATAATCTAATCATTTTGCCTCTGAACATTTTTTCATTCTCTCACACATGAGCTTTTGGGAGACACCTCATATCTAAATTTGCAACTCTAAAATTCTATGATTAGGTGCAATTAAAGGTGTTTACAGACAGCCAGACTGATTCCATAATTCGGCTGGTATGATTGTGTGGCAATAAACATGGGTAAGCATGTATCTATAAAATAATTCTTTTGGATAAATACATTGGTATAGCTAGATTATATTGTAGATCTATTTTTAGCTTATTGAGGAACCTCCATAGAGGCTATACTAATGTACATTCCTACCACTAGTGTGTAAGTATTCCTTTTTGTCCTTATTCAGCAATTATTATATTCATTCTTGATACTTGCCATTCTAACTGAAGTGAGATGCAGTCTCAGTGTAGTTTTAATTTGCATTTCCTTGATTTTTCAAATAAATATTGACCATTTGTACTTCTTTTGAGAAGTGTCTTTTCTGTTCTTTTTTTCTATTTATTTATTTGGCTTCTTGATTTTTAATATTGACTTTTGGAATTCTTTATATATTCTGGATATTAGTCCTTTAATAGAGGAATAACTGTCAAAGATTTTCTCCAATACTGTTGGTTGTCACTACTGTGTTATTTCCTTTGCCATACAGAAGTTTTTCATTTGCTGCAATTCCTTTTTATTGATTCTGTCTTATTTCATCAACTATAGGGCTCTGATTGGGAAGTGTCTTCCTGTGCCTATATGTTGAAATGTTTCCCCTATTTCTCTTTCTAAGAGTTGGAAAGTTTCTGGTCTTATAGAAAGGACCAGAGTCAACTTACTTTGGATTGACATTTGTACAGAAAGAGAGATAAGGATCTAGTTTCATTTCTTCCCATATGGATATCCAGTTTTGCTAGCACCACTTGTTAAAGAAGCTGTCTTTTCTCTAATTGTATATTTTTGGCCCCTTTGTCAATAATCAGATGACTGTAGCTATGTTGGTTTGTTCTTGTGTATTCTATTCTGTTCCATTGATCTATGTGTCTGTTTTTATGCCAGTACCACATTGGCTTAGGTACTATGGCTCTGTAGTATAATTTGTAATTTGGTATTGCTATGTCTACAGGATTGATCTTTGTGCTCAGAATTGTTTTGGCTATTCTGGGTCTTGTATTCTTCCATGTAAATTATAGGAATTTTTTTCTAGTTCTGTAAAGAGTATCACTGGTATTTTGATGGGGATTTCATAGAGTCTGTAGATCACTTTTTATAATATGACCATTTTAACAATATCAGTCATGCACATCCATGAACATGAGGGGTTTTTCTACCTTAAAATATCTTCAGTTTCTTTCTTAAAAATTCTATAATTTTAATTGTAGAGGTATTTCACCTCCTTGGATAGATTTATCTCTAAGTATTTTAATTTTTTTAAGCTATTGTGAATGTAATTGTTTTTCAGATATATTTTTCAGCATATTAATTGTTGGTATACACAGAACTTATTGAGCTATTGTTTTTTATTAATTTTATTTGTGCAGTATATTTATACATAATAGTGGCACATGTGCCATATTTGCATATGCACATAATATAATTTTATCATTCTCATTTCCAAGTACCTTCTCTTTATCACCCATCCCCATCCCCTTGATCCACTTGTAGTAGTTTATTGATCTCCATTTTAATTCATATAAATTTTGCTAATTATATAATATATATTTACACACACACACACACACACACACACACACACAGGATTCATTGTGGTGTATTCACACATGAACCTAGCATAATTTGGTGGATTTTATTCCTCAGTGCTTCTCATGACCTCCCCTTATCATGTTCTGTTGTTCTCATGAAATATGAGATCCATTTTTTAATTTTAATTTTGTCTTTTTCTCTCTAACTTCCACATATGAGAGAAAATATTTGACACTTGACTTCCTGAGTCTGGCTTATTTCACATAGCATGATGTTCTCTTCTTTCATACATTTACCAGTAAATGATATAAGTTTATTCTTCTTTATGACTGAATAAAATTTCATTGTGTATAGATACCACATTTTCTTTATCCATTCTTCTATTGACAGGCATCTAAGCTGGTTCCACAATTTGGGTATCATGAATTGTGCTGCTATAAACATTGGTACAGGTATCACTGTAGTATGATGATTTTAGTTCTTTTTAGTAAGTACCAAGGAATGAAATAGGTGGATCATGTGTTAGTTCAATTCCTAGTCTTTTTTTTTTTTTTTTTTTTTTTTTTTTGGTACTGGGGATTGAACTCAGGGATGCTCAACCACTGATCCACATCCCCAACCCTTTTTTTGTGTTTTATTTAGAGACAGAGTCTCACTGAGTTGCTTAGTGCCTTGCCTTTGCTGACACTGGCTTTGAACTTATGATCCTCCTGTCTCAGCCTCCCAGCCATTGGGATTACAGGCCTGCACCACTACAACTGGCCAATTTCTAGTCTTTTGAGAAATCTCCATACTGCTTTCCAAAGTGGTTGTCCTAATTTATATTCATTCCAAACATAAATGTTTCAGTGTACCTGTACTCAACATCATCACTAGCAAACATTGTTATTTGTATTCTTTATGGTTGCCATTCTAACCAGAGAGAGATAAAATTTCAGTATAGTTTTGATTTGTATTTTCCTGATTGCTAGAGATGCTGAACATTTTTTCATGTATTTCTTGGCCATTTGCATTTCTTCTTCTGAAATATATCTATTTACATCATTTACACATTTATGGATTGGATTTTGCTTCATTGTTAAGTTTCTTGGGTTCTTTATATTCTTTGGATATTAATTTCCTGTTGAAGAGTAGCTGGCAAAATTTTTCTCCCATTCCGTATGTAGCTTCTCTTCATGCTCATGTTTCCATTGTTGTGCAGAAGCTTTTAGATTTGATGTCATACCATTTATGGATTCTTGGTTTTACTTCTTGAGTTTCAGGGGTCTTGTTTATGAAGTTGGTGCCTACACCAATATGTTAGACTGTTAAGTATGTCTTTTCTTCTAGAAGTTGCAAAGTTTTTACTAGCTTTGTAGCCATGAATTCTTTTAGTTTATGCTTACCTTGGAAATGTTTTTGGTTCTTTAATTCTGAACGAAAACTTTGTTGGATATAACAATATTGGTTGGAAATTATTTTCTTTCAGGGTTTGGTATACATAGTTCTAAGTCCTCCTAGTTTAAGAGTTTATGTATAAAAATCAGAGGTCATTCTTATTGACTTACCCCTAAATATAACCTTCCATTTTTCTCTTAATGCTTTTAAAGTTTTCTTTATTCTGTATACTAGATAGTTTAATTATAATGTGTCTTGAAAGGATCTTGTCTATTTGGACTTCTGAATATCTCCTATATTTGATTTTCATTCCCAAGGTTGAAGATTTTTCTGACATTATTTCCCTGAAAAGTTTAGCATGCCCTTAGCTTGTATCTTGATATGCACCTTAATGCTGATAATTCTTAGGTTTGTTCTTATAATGTCCCAGACTTCCTGAATATTCTGGCTATGGTTTCTTATCATGTTTTCTTTATTGCTGAGTATGTTTTCAAGATCATATACCCTATATTTGAGGCCTGGAAATTTGTCTTCTACATGGCCTAATCATCTTTTGTTTAGCCTATCTGGTGATAATTCCCTCCACTTTTGCCTAACTTGCAAAATATTTTTCTCCATTTGTGAAAGATACATTTTCAGGATATAGTAGTTCTGATTTAAAGTTATTTATTTTTTCAAAATTTGTAACATATCATTCCATTTATTTCTAGCCAGTTATGTTTCCACGGAGAAATCTGCTTGTAGTACAATGGTGGTTCCCTTAAATGTGACTTAGTTCTTTTTTTCTTGCAGGTTTCAGAAACTTCTCTTTTTCTTTTATCTTTGATTCTACTATGTTGGGTTAAGGATCTTTTCTGGTCACACTATGTCTCTTTGAGGTTCCATGGGCCTGCTTGAGCCACATCCCCAGCCCAAGATTTGGGAAGTTTTTACCTATTACTTCTTTGAATAGGTTTCTATGCCTTCCCCTTTATCTTTTCCTTCAAGTATCACAAAAACCTTTAATGGTTCACTCCAAACTGTGAAGGCTCTCTTCATTCTTCTTTCTTTTTATCTTTGTCTGACTTGGGTATTTCAAATGATCTGTCTTAAAGCTTAAAGTTTAGATATTCTTTCCTCTGTTTCATCTGGTCTATCATTGAGGTTTCCAACTGTATTTTTAAAATTTGTCTTATGAAGCTCTGTATTTCCAAGATTTTTGTTTGGTTCTTTTTCAAGATCTCCATCTCTTTCATGAATATCTTATTCATATTATGACTCATTTTAGTTAAACTGTTAGTGTTCTCTTGAATATCATTTGGCTTCATTGTAATATTCTTTTGAAATTTATCAGGCATCTTTTTAATATAATTTTTGAGTTCTTGTGTTGTATCATGTTATCTATTGAGTTATTGTGTTCTAGAGGCGTCATATGACTTTATTTTCCCTGCTTCTTATATTTCTGTGTTGAGATTTGCATATCTGGTGCATTCTTAGCCCCAAAGGGAGATAAGCACATGCCCAGATGTGGCACCAAGGTGGGGCTGTGGTGGCAGGACACTTAATATCAGGCTCTAGCCCTCAAAGGAAAGGAACATGCTGCACATGTTATAGGAAAGATGTGGCTAGTGAGGGCTACAAGTTCCTGCCATCTTTTCTGGCATTGGTTAATGTCCATGCATGGTTGACCACCCTCTTTTCCCCTGTGGACAAGTGCTCTGGTCTCTGTTCTCATGGGTGGTGCTCTCTCTTCCCCTTTGTGCTAAAATACCTCAATCCTGAAGTACAGGACACTTAGTGGGTTTGGATGCTAGGGTTACAGCCTCTTTTCTTGGACAAGTTGGGTCAATGAGGATGCATTTCCCCTTACCAGTGTTGTATGGTGTATATAAGATCCCAGAGATTCAAATATGCAGGCGTTTCTGCCCTTTAAATTAGTATGAATTAAAATAATAGCTCCCTTTCAAGATGGTGTCAGCCATAGCAGTCTATTCTCTGGGGTTGGTTGGGGGACAATGTGAATTCCTTTTGAAAAACAAAAGTATGGTGCAGATTTCAGGTTGTTCCCTAATTGGTCTGTAAAACTGTGACCATTGTGAAACTTTTTGTAGTTAGGATTGTCAGTGTCCATGGTGATGGAGTTTGCTGGGACTCTCTCATTCAATCTTTCCCCTGCAAAGTAGAGTAACCTCCTCCTCTAGCCGGGGAGCCAGTATTGTATTTGTCAAGGTGCTTTCTCTTTCTATGCTGTCATTGCAGGTCTCAGAATCTTACAATGTTCCAATTTCTCTTTCTGGGTTCCAGCATTCTCCTGCAGTAACTCACCTCAAAATACAACTATGCAGATCTTTCTCTGGTTTTTCTTTGTGGAAAAGGAGGTGAGTGCTGCCATCTGCTATGGACCATTTTGGAACTCCTAACATTGATGTTTTGTGATACATATGTGAAATATCACTGAGGGGTGGTTCTGATTACTTCCTTTATTATACAACCAATGCAGAATCAAGTCTACCCATCTTATTTTTTTAATTCTTACTCATTTTTTTGTTTTTTTTCGGGGGGGGGGCAGGTATTATATATCATTTCCTCAATGCAACCTGCTCAGACACTTGGACTAGGTCAGAACTTTCTGTGAATCATTCTTATTGCACTTTGTACTTCACACTTGTAGAACCTATATAATTGTAAATGATCAATTTGTGTTACTTTTACTATCTACTGTCCTCATTAGTCTGTATCTTACATGAAAACAGGGATAATTTTTGTTTCATGCATCAAAGTGCCTAACATTTTTTTCTGGCACATGGTTGACAGAATATTGATTGAATGAATGAATAGGGATCCTGAAGGATCTGTGGGTTTTGTAAGGAATAGATGTTCAATAAATATTTGCTTAATGAAAGAATGAGTCAATATATAAATAAAGACTATAGGTTTTATGTTCTAAGGTGCTATGCTACTTCTACAAACTGTATCTTAGCCCAATAATTAACTTCAATCCTCTTCACTCCATGGCTGTAAAGAATCTGTAAAAACTATTATCTAATTCAGCAAAGCATTGTTTCCAGATATATAATTGAAATCCGTGTGTGTGTGTGCGTGGGTGTGTGTGTGTAACTGGTATGCAATATAATTTATATATTAATCTTAGAATACCAGGCATTTATGTAAAAAGGAAATGTAGAATATCCAGGTATTATAAGAGTTCCAGTAGCTGAAATAAAGGATTAAAGAAGAAAGGGATACAAAATGAGTTTGGAGGAATAGAAATAATTGAAAGAAAAATTATTCATTATTTTTGGATTTACAAAAATTACTTTGTTGCTCCTTCTTTCCTTTATTTCCCTGACTGTACAGAACCTTTGCAGTAGAGCCTTTGTAAAATGTCTGGATATCATTCCATGAACATTGGGAAGCTTTGAAAAATAGATTCTGATCAAGGAGTTATTGTGTTCTAGAAGAAAAATCATCTTCCTCAGTTTACAGAGAGAACAAGAAGATGTACAAAAAAAGAACAATTCAAGACTGTATATGGTGAAAAATAAAATTGCATGCAACATATTATTGAAAAGTACAAGAAAATATGATTTTTAAAAATCCTCATTTCTACTTAGATATTTTTGATTTGTATCTATGGCTTCTTTTTCTTGTATTTTTCAACCCCCTTCTTGGTGATAGAATTTAACAATTTTGTTAAAATGGATTCATATAATTTCTCACTATTGTTTTAGTTGTCACGGACTTTTGCCTCTTCCCTATGTATATCTTACCTTTTCTTTTCATATCCCTTTTAGCCTGAAAATCATTCTCTGTGACAGAAGAACATCAGAAGGAGTAAAATGGAAGGTGAGAACAACTTCTTCTAAGGTCATTCCTCAATTTTGTACAGTTGACTTTAAGTAGTTTTTTTCCCTATTCATTGTTTCCTCATCTTGTTCTGAATATAACTAAAGTATGTCCTTTCTGTTACCCATACATTATTTTTGCAAGCCTTGATGCATTTGGGGCCTTATCAATTCTTCACCTTTTAGTGATACAGGAAGAGGCAACTCCAATTTCTTTTCACAATAAAATGGAGAGGGAAATACCTGGATCAGAGATCAAGAGAGGAGAGATTTAAGTAATTTGTAGAAAATAAAATGATAGCTGGGCACAGTGGCACACACCTGTAACCCCAGTGGCTCAAGAGGCTGAAACTGATGGATTGAAAGTTCAAAGCCAGCTTCAGCAAGTTTTTGAAGCTCTTGGCAACTTAGTGAGACCTCTCTCAAAATAAAAAACAAATGGCTGGGGATGTGGCTCAGTGGTTAAGCACCCCTGGTTTTAACCTCTGGTTAAAAAGAAAAAAAGAAAGAAAAATAAAATAAAATGATAATTAACTCATAGAGTCATTGTGAAAATGACTCATTTAAGTCAATACACATCAAATATTTGGAATGAAACCTGGCACACAGTAAATGCACAATAAATACTGACTATTATTTCTTGGATTATGATGATGATTGTTGTGTCAATGAGCATTCCAGCTGAAAACATATGTCCTGCTCATATTAAGTAATTTGAGTAAGGTTAATACAGAATCTACTTACAAAATTATGAGCAAGGGATAGAGAAATGATAAAATATAGTGTAATATTCTAAGTATATTCATAGGAAGTGCTATTACTCCAAGGTCTAAAGGAGTTATAAGTAGGGAGTGATTCCTAGATTCCTAGAATCATGAGTAGATTCAGCTATTAAAGACTGTCACTTAGCAGAAACTATGATATTTGGTTAAAGGAAGCCCCAAGCCTGCAATGATCTTGCAGGGTGGTAGCTTAAAGAATAAGTATGTCAACCTCTCTCCTTCCAATCACATGCTGGTATTTCTCATTGGCTAAACACTAACCAAAGCTAGAGATGGGGCACCTGTTGATAAAGTATACATAAAGTAACCTTTAGGAACACAAAGCAGAGTGAAGAAGGTTTAGGAGTGGGTCTGGAGGACAAAACAGAAGATATCAGTACAATCATGAATTTAGGTATAGAAAACAAGTTGTGAGGCATCTATGGTGTGACCAGGTAACTTGTGGCATGCCTGGGGATTTCTGTGGGAAGATATGTGTGTTTGTACCTCAAAAATGATATCTCTATCAAGGATGCTGCCCTAATGAAAATTTCTATCTTTATACCATTTATACTTGTTTTTCCTCAGACCTGTTTCAATCACAGTATGTCATACCTCTCCTGAAAACGTTCATGTCATTTTAAGGGAGCAGATATGTTACTGGTATTTAAGAGATGTCTGAGAAAGAAAGTATAAAAGAAGCTTGTTTCAGCAGTTGGTACTAAAAAAAAATACCTCGAGTTTAAATAGTTGACCTTGTGAACTTGCAAGCTTGCCCACCTGCCTTCCACCACCACTATTTCTTCTGCCACTTCACTCTATAACAAAGGAATACTAATAACATTAAGAGGTAAATTGATTTCTTAGAAATCAGGAAAAGTCTGATGAGGAAAATTCCATTTGAGGTAGGCTTTTGTATTAGCTAGTTTTCTGTTAATATAATGAAATACCTGAGGTTGGGTATTTTAACTCACAGTTGTAAATGTTCAAGGACATGGCACTGGTATCAACTTTGCTCTGGTGAATGCCTCATGGCAGATGGCATTACAGTGGTGAAAACCATTATTGTGGGTTTGGTTTATATCATTGCCTCATCCACTTTTTAAATTAATTGCTTCTTTTTAGTTATACATGACAGAATCCATTTTGACATAATTATAAAAGCATGGTATCTAGTCCATTTTTTATATTTTTATATACCTACGTATGGATTTTTAAGTACTATATGGTAAGTTCCATGTGTACATTCTTAAATTAACATCCTTAATTAATACATGTTGTACCTATTAATCTGCATCTATTCTTTTCCATTCAGATTGGAGTTACTGCCATCTAGTCAGGTTAATATATATAAATCTAGTTCATTCCTCTGATATTCACTTATGTAAATTATTCTACATTTGATTTATTTATTCTCAGTTTTCAATTACTATTTCAGAGAAGGCCATTCTTTAAAATTCCAAAATGTCCACTAGTTATATGAGAAATTCAAATTAAAATAAAATGTGATATTACCTCATACCTGTTAAAATAGCTTTTATTAAAAAGATAATAAGTAGTGGTAAGGATATAAAGAAAAGGAAAGACTGGTACACTTGTGGTGGGAATTTATTTTTTTAAATTTTTTTTTAATTTTTTTTTTAATATTTATTTTTTAGTTCTCGGTGGACACACATCTTTGTTGGTATGTGGTGCTGAGGATCGAACCCGGGCCGCACGCATGCCAGGCGAGCGCGCTACCGCTTGAGCCACATCCCCAGCCCATTGTGGTGGGAATTTAAATTAGGGTAGTCATTATGGAAAGCAGTATGGCAATTTCTCAAAAAATTAGAAATAGAACCACAATATCATCCAACAATCTCATATATCATATTATATATATATGAGATTATATATATGATATATGTGTGTGTGTATATATATATATATATATATATATATATATATATCCAGTATATGTGTGTGTGTATGTTGAGATACCTGAACTACCATGTTCATTTATTGTAGCATTTTTCATAATAGCTATGCATATGGAATCTAAGTGTCCATCAAAGGATGAGTAGATAAAGAAAATGTGGAATATACATACAATGATATACTGTTTAGCCATAAAAGTAGAAAATTCTGTCATTTGTGACAATATGGATGAATCTGGAGGACATTATAATAAATGAAATAAATCATGCATAGACGATCTCATTCATGTACAATTTAGAAAAATTGAACTCCTACAGCAGAGAGGAGAATAGTAATTACTGGGGTCTGGCAGGCGAGTGGATCATGGTGGTTAGGGAGACATTGGTCAAGATACAACAGTTAAATAGGAAGAATAATTCCAAGAAATCTATTATACAACATGATGACTAATAACAATCTATTGTATTCTTAAAAATGGCCAAAAGAACCAGGCCACACATAGGTAATTCCAATGACTCAGGAGGCTGAAGCAGGAGGATTGCAAGTTCAATGCCAGCCTCAGTGACTTAGTGAGACTCAGTTTCAAAATTTAAAAACAAAAAATTAAAAAAAATAGGACTTGGGATGTAGCTGTGTTAAAGCTCCTTGAGTTAAATCCCCAGCACCTGTCCTTGCAAAAACAAAAACAGGCTATGGGAATAGATTCTCAATTTTAAGACTTAAGTGTTCCTGTCACAAAAAAATGGCACAAATGTGAGACAATTTGTGATAATAAGCTTCATTCAACTATATCACAATGTATACATGTTTCAAAACATGATGTTGTATACAATGTCGATACAGTTTTTATTTGTCAAATAAATAAAAATTTAAGAAATGTGTTTTTTCCAGATATACAAATGCAAGAATATTTCTACAATAGAGATTCTTAACCTTTTTGTGCTATGGTATTCTTTTGAGAATCTAGGAGGTGTTTACAGACCCATTATCAGGAAATTGTTTTTCAATACATAAAATACAATGCCTCAAATTACAAAGAAAACAAATTTTATGAAAATATATTATTCAAATTATTTTTTAAAACTATGATATGAAAATGTGTTTTTTTTTTTTTTGGTACTAGGATTCAACCCAGGGTCACTTAACCACTGAGCCACATCCCTACCCCTTTTTCATATTTTTAGAGACAAGGTCTTGCTAAGTTGCTTAGGGCCTCTGTAAGTTTCTGCAAATGGGTTTAAACTCGTGATCCTCCTGCCTCAGCCTCTCACGTCACTGGGATTACAGGAATGCAGCACCATGCCTGGTGTGATTCTTTATAAAATTCATTAAATAATAAAATCTAATAGCTACTGTAATTTAAAAAATACCAGTGAGTGTAAAAATATTCTCTGCACAAATAAGTAGAATTAATGTTAGTGCAAAGATATATGTACTAGTAATAAAACTGGCTTTTTGCCTACATTCCTCATGAAAATAAATGCTGTACCTCAGTTAGTGCAAACAAAGGTGTTTATTTTCCATCCAAGATCATGTATCCCCTAAAGGCTTCCAGACCTCAGGTTAAGAATATTTACTTAAAGTATGTACTCAGGAGCAGATTTGTTGGGTCACAAGATTGCACATTTTTAGCCTGAATCACTCTTCAAAGTGGCTGTACTAGTTTTTACCCCCATCAGCAGTATTTGAGAATTTGAGAATTTGTATTGTTTCACACACTCAACAATCCTTTATATTGTTTTTCATTTTGATGGGTTAATATTTCACTGTTGTTTTAATTTGAATTTCCTTTATAACAAGTGAGCCCAAATATCTTTTCATCTGTTTACTGGTCATCTGTCTTTCTTATTGTGGTGAACTGCTTTTGTCTATCTTCTATCAGGTCATTGAAGTTTTGGGGAAGGAAAATGAAACAGTCTTTGCCCTTCTCTATAGAACTTTTCTAGCTGTACCACTTTCTGACTTAATAGAATGTTTCGATTTTTCTCATTTTGATAAAAGTCAAGGTGGGTGTGTTCAAGCAAGGTAAAATCCATAATGGTGTGCTATAAATATTTCTCTGCTGCAGTGGAGGAAGGGGAGAATAGCAGCAGAAAAAAAAACAGTGGAAAAGTTGTTGAAATAAGTAACAAGGATGTAAACAAGGACAGTAGCATCATTGGTGGTAGAAAGAAGGGTGCTAATGTAAGAGAAGATTTGAATAAAGGTTATAAAGGATTTTTCTTGAGAAGGGAGATAATTATAAGCCAAAATGAAGGCCACAGAAATATCTTGGAAATAGAGGATAGTTTTGCCTTTTCAGTCTCTGTGTGTGTGTTATGTAAAATAAGCAACTAACAAATAACAAGCTCTAATTACAAAGGTAAAGTTTTTAAAGCAGTTGTTTCTAGAGCTTAATGCAGTGTCAGTTCAATTTTTGCTTGTTGTTGAACCTGAACTTTCTAACTTACATTCAAATCTCAACTTGAGTAGTTGTAGCTGTATAACCTTGGGCAAATCATTTTTCCTCACCACATTTATAGTCACAAGACTTGCCCTTCCCCAGAATTATTGTGAGGTAATAAGGTAGCATATGTAAAGTATTTGTTGAATGGATCAATCAAAATTGATATTCTTTCTGGGTGCAGTGGTGCACACCTGTAATCCCAGCAGCTTGGGAGGCTGAGGCAGGAAGATCTCGAGTTCAAACCCAGCCTCAGCAACTTAGTGAGGTCCTAAGCAATTCAGCAAGACCCTGTATCTAATAAAATATAAAAAGGGGCTGGTGATGTGGCTTGGTGGTTAAGCACCCCTGGTAATTTACAGTTTTAAAAAGTATTATTTTATTTTTTTCTATTATATTTATGTCTAAAGTAATAATTCCTGGTGATATGCATAGTAATTTTTAGTTACCTAGACTCTATGAATGATAAGAACATGCCATTCATTTCTTATGCCAGATTAAAAATTACTAGAAATTATAAGAATCCACATCAATGCTATATCCATGCACTCTTAAAATTGCTTTACATTAATTAAGTCAAGGATCTTCATTATGAACTTAAGAGATAGGTACTATTATTATTCCCACTTACAAATGGGAAAATAAACTAAGGCATAAAGGAGTTCATTAACATATCTAGCACCATACAAATATTTGTGGTCCTGTGTCTGCATTTTAGCCACTGTATTCAGAGAGGAATGACCTACCTTGTTTTATGCAATTTTTGTGTCATGCAAAGATTCAAATCAGGTTCCTCATTTCCTTCAGTTGCACAAGGAAATAGTTGGGATTTCAAGACCATTTTACTTGTTAGTTCCTTTACCTTAAAAGTTTTATAGTTGTTTTACAAATATTATTTTAATTGAAATACCATGTGGTTATATTATAAAATAAAACTTTATATAGTGAAACATTTTAAAAAGTGGGGAAAGGTCAGTGGAGGATTGGGGGAGATATAGATTATATCTTTAACATTTGGTTTTAAAATCAAGGAGTTTTTTTCTATTATGGAAAATACCACAGTGTCTGGTCTAGAAATCTATTACCTACTTTCAATCTCAGTCAGTCTTGCCTGAAGGAAATAGCAGCAGGACTCATAAGAGTAAGTTTTCATTTGTTATTAATTTTTTCCTACAACACAGAAGCAGACTCTGGAAAGCTAATAGTTTGGACCTAGCAAGCTCACAGGCATACTGGGACTGTGACAGTGCATGCATATACTGGGAGTGTGGCCTTACAGAGCTGAAGCAGGCTTCCAAACACAATGGCAGTAAGCCCAGAACAGAGCCTCTTTCCTTGCCCTGTCAAAAGCTCTGGCCAACACTGAAATGGTTCTTTCTGCACTGGAGAAAGCAAAGCGAATAGTAAGCCTTTCAGACAAAGAGAAAAATATGTATGCAGCTGGTATGAAGGAGAAGAGAAATTAGGGAAGGGCAATGAGGAAGATGTCGTGGGCCTGAGACTGACGCAATGGTTGTAAGGTATAGAAAAGATTGCTGTGCCATAAAAAGTGAGCAGGCAGGTCTCCCAGTGCACTGGGGGTAATGGTGGTGATGGTGTATGCTTGCTAGTGGGTTAGATTATTTTGAGGGGTGGTAGTGGTGATTACTGTTATAATCTTGAGTGGGATGGATTTTCCCTTTCAGTTATGTAGTATAACTCTTTATTTAATTCTCTTTTGAGTTAAAAGTAAAAGATATTTTTTTAAGTAACTGACATAAAGTGAAATGGAAAAAATGGCATTCATTTTGGCTAAGAGTAGAGTCTTATTTTGTTTTGTTCCTTTGCTCACTATACCTGTCCCTACTTAAATACATTTTAAAAAGATTCATTGATTTTTACTAATTTTAATATCCATGTTCTTAACTGTTAATGAAAATATGCTATTTAAAGGAAAGAAACCTGTCTTTAATATAGCTCTTAGTGGAAGTGATAGTGAAGGCTTTTATTTCCCTTTGTGTGTATGAATGTGTCTGTTGAGTAGAAAGGAGAATGCAACTGCTGATTAAAACTGAATTATGTTCTTTGGCAAAGTTTGGTGGTTTGGTATTTGTGGAAACTTCGATTGCCTATTTTCTGGTGAGGGAAATATATGTATTATATACAGATTAATTATGCATATGTAGGAGTATTTTCAGTTGAACCATATGAAACTGCCATTTTGTTGGTTAAAAATAGTGCTAGTCTGTATGATTACATAGTGTGTGTGTATGTGCGTGTGTGCATGCACATGTGTGTACATGCATGCACATGTGTGTGTATATACACTTGCACATGTTTGAAGGAAAAAGAGAACAAGAGCAAGAGAGAGAAATGAGATTGAGAGGGAAATGGAGAGAGAGAGAGAGAGAGAGAGAGAGAGAGAGAGAGAGAGAGAGGAATGTGTGTATTTGGCATATCTATGTCCTAGTAAAAGTTACAATTTTAGGAATCTATGTATCTGTATTCAGGAAGGCTTGTTGTACAACCATAAGGATGACACTAATTGTGGAGTTCATTTAGTTTTTCCATAAGCCATCTCAGAAAGATGGCTAACATTCTGCTTTTCATATGTTTCTAAGGAAGGTAGTTAAATCACTTCTTACCTCTATTTCAGTGATTTTTGGGTCTGACAACCTTTACTCTCCAGATGTTTTGGTCATATGTATAAGCTGAATCTTTATAGTGCTATTTAAATCTGTTCAATCTGTTTTGAATTCTGTATTCCTTGCAGAATAAGAAAGGAAACAACTCATCATCATAAAAAGTAATAATACTAATCTGTAGATGGCAATTAATCTTATGAGTACAATGGAAAAATTAGTAGTAGATTACATAAATATGACCAAAATCCTCTCAATTCATTTGTTATAAAATCCAGTCCCTGCAGATTATTGACTGTTATTAAACTACTTTTGTTTTTCTTGGAGAATGAACTTTTAGAAAACTGTGGCTGCTGTTTTAAAATCTTGCTTTCAGAGAATATATTGAGCACTTATTACATGCTTCAAACTATTCTAAGTTCTATATTCTGGATATTTGGAACTGATTTAACAGTCTCCATAGTGATATATTTTTGAGAAATAATCGTCAAAAGCAGAGGGGGATACATAAACTTAGTGACAAGGCTTATATAGGACAATAAAGTCCTGAGGCCAATTTTCTTCTATGCATGTATATCTTTAGAAGTACTAGTAGAATTTAATGACATTTGATTCAGAATACCATGGAATAACTATCCTGGCAATAGCCTGCCTTATCACAAATTTCCTGAGGAAAATACACACTGGAAACAATGGTAACAAATTAACACATAGGCAGAATCATTCCCCAGAACTCTAGGCAGAGAACTGTGGTAGGTAAAGCTGGATCTTATGGTTCATTTCAGAGGCCTTATGGGGCCTGTTTTCCTCTACCTTAACACAAACCTGAATCTCAGAGCCTTATTTGAAATCTACCTGCAGTGTGACATGATTGCATAGATAAGCCTGATTAGTAAAAAAGAAAAGACAGCCGACCACAATCATGTACTTATGTGTCATGGAATCTGATCAGTCAGATAAGTATTTATGGTGGTGACTGGGAGAACACAAAGGGTTTTTAGGTGCTATCTCTGTCATTCTAGAATTGTACATGCACTAAATAAGAAAGGAATTAAAACAGTACTTTAAACATAATGGAAATCAGCACATAGTCAGCTGGGGGTGCTATTTAGAAGGATAGCAGCTTGACTTAGAGAAGACAAGAACACTGGTATCAGAAATATGTGAAAGGGCAGTGTAAGGCATGCTAAGGATTTGGGTATTTAAAAACATCATGCTTCAGCAGTATAGAGCATGCTTAGAAAAGAGACTAGCTACAGGAATATTGTTGGAAAGCATTTGTGATAGTCAGATAGACTAGAATCTGTTAGAATCAAGAAAGGTAGATAAATTCTAAATATATAAATAAAGTTATTTGGTAGTAAATTGGTTGAGGGAAGGGAAGAAGTAATGGTGACTTCCAGGATTCTGACCTGAGCAACTAAGTACAAAATGGTACCGAAGAAAGAGCAAATTTCAGTGTATGGATTTAGTATCATATATTTCATTTCAGCATATACACATTGAAATATTTCTGAGACATTTGGTTAGATGGCATATGTAAATACATATATGCAATAATATTGTACTTTATTAATCACATTACCATATTACAGAAACAAAAGACTTTATCTATCTCTTCTCCCTTACCTATAAGCCTAACTTGCTTCTTCCCCACTGAAATGATCACCCAGTCCACGAACTCAGTGTGCTTCTCCACATTACACTTTTGTCTCAAATGACCCCTTTCTCCAGTCAGAATATGCATGTTATTCTGATTTGCTAATATTTTATTGTAATAGGGAATACAAATAAAAAGTGTAGAAATTATACATGAACAGCAGTTTTCGTAAATTAAACATACCTTTGTGATACATACCAGATAAAAGAAACAGAACATTATCAGCTTCTCAGAAGCCCCTATTACTTTCTTCTAGTTACTATATCCCAAGGAAAATCACTATGCTGATTTTTAGCATCAGAGATTAGAACCATTTGTTTATAAAATTTATATAAATGGAACCATGTGGTATGTACTTCATTGTATCTAGTTTATTTCACTCAACTTTATGATTTTAACATTCACTGATGATGCAAAAATGCAGTAGTTTGTCATTTTTACATTACTCAATAGTATACCACTGTGTTTCTATACCATAAGTCATTCAAGTGATGGACATTTGAGTTGTGTTCAGTTTGAGACTATTGTTAATAATGCTGTATGAAATGTTATGTACATGGTGGTGTTTTGCTACATATGCACACTCAGATATGTTGGTTATATATAAGTAGTTGAATTGCTATGTCATATGGTATGTATATGACTAATTTTAGTCAACATAGGCAAATACATCTACAAAGTGGTTATACTGACCCAGTCTCTCCTGTCCCTCCCCCCAATATAATCATGCTGTTTCTCTTAAGTTTTGGGTAATTGAATAACAAAGATGTCAGAATTATGCTCTAAATCAGAAAATACAAAGTTCAGAAATATTATTGAATAGGCAAGTAAGTAGTATTTTAGGTTCATATCTTATAAAGAAAGTCTGGAATTCAACACCAGATGTATACCTGAATATATGATTGCCCCACCTTGGCACTGAGCTTGGCCAAAGGGATACAGTCTATAGGTCCATAGACAACCGACCATAATCATGTACTTAGGTGTCATGGAATCTGATCAGTCAGATAAGTATTTATGGTGGTGTTTTGCTACATTTGCACACGAACTGAATTCCTCAGAAATGTTTATAGCCTCATTTAGGAAATGAAGATTGGGTAGTTGAGATTCCCAAAGATCCATGCAGAGAGCATAGAGTAAAATATACCAGGGTGAAAAAAATTCAAAGCAGGCATTAATCATATTCAACTATAATCATTAAATCAAACCAAAGTGAAACAAACAAAAACTTCACATAAAATATTTGAATTTAAGAATGCTATATCTGAGAAAAAAGAAGAATGTATCTGAGTTATCATTAGTGAAAATGGTAGAGTAACAACTTTCAGAATACCTTTCATACTTAAAAGCAATGTGAATTCTGGGAAAAAATGAAATGTTTTCAGCACTCTAAAAATTAACCTAAGGCTTGCAGAAATCTATGGAGCATTTATTAAAGAAAAATATTTAACTTTTAGTAAGAACAATGAGTTTTATAGTATTTTAAAGTGTTCTATTTGCATGTCCCCCTGCCAGCTGGAGCTATGGATAGTAGCCATGAAATCAAGAATGTACAATCAGTGAGACCAGCAATCTGGCAGCAACTAGAGAGAGCAGAATGGGGTGGGTACTTATTTAGCCACATTACCAGAAAATTATTGTTATTCAAACTTCTTGTTGGCTCTCTGGAAAATCTCATGTATAAATCTGATCTTTAATTTCCCTAAGAGCTTCCCCACAGTCAATATTCTACCCCTTGGGGTATTTGTCAAAAATAATCAGAGAAAATTTTTAACATCATAGCCTCCTGAGGTGATAGATAAACATAGGGTCAAACAATAGCTTAGTTAAAAAGCTTAAAGGAAAAATGTGGGGAATGAGATATCTGTACAAATGTTGATGGGCCTATAGTAAAGATACAACAATCAAAAGATCAGGGAGAGAATTGAGATTTATATGAGTGAAGGTTTTGTATATTATTGATATTAGTCAAAAATAGAGTAAAAGAAATGACAGAGGAATTAAGTGGGTATGTTGCAAATATTTAAGAGAAAAGAAAGTAGTGATGGAAGAATAAAGACATAAAACATATAGAAAACAAAGAATAAAATAGCAGATATAAATCCTACCTTATTAGTAGTTACATTAAATTTGAATTGATTAAATATGCTGACCAAAAGTTAAAGATTGACAGAATAAATTTCAAAAATATTGTTCAATTTTCTGCTTTCTATAAGATACACATTTTGGATACAAAGGCACAAATAGGTTAAAATAAAAGTATGAAAGAATACATTGTGCAAACCATAATCAGAAGTGGATATATTAATATCAGACAAACAGGTCTTTTTTCTAAACATGTTTTAGGCAAAAATTATTACTATATACAAATAACATTTTATGATGATAAAGGGTCAATTCCTCAAGATGATATAATAATGATAAATATATGTTCATCTAAAAACTGAACCCAGAATACATGAATTACAATGTGACAGATTGAATGGAGAAATAGACAAATTAACAGCATTACTATTTGACACCTCAATACCCAACTTTTATAAATGGATAGAAAAAGTAGGCAAAAATTAACAAGGAAATAGAAGACTCAAGCAACACTATAAACCAACTAGATATAATAGACATCTATAGAAAAAGTTCATCCACCAATAACAGCATATACATTCTCCAGTGCACATGGGATATCCTTCAGCATGGACCACAAGTTAAACTATAAAATGAATCTCAATATATTTAAAAGAATCTTATATATTTTAAAATTGAATATATTGTATTATCAATTAATAATGTTCCAGCTATTTTATGGATGGCACTATTGAATGAGTAAATAAAATCTATAATTTAAAAAAATCGAATTAAAATCATGCAAAGTGTGTTTTATTACTGCATGGAATGAAACTAGAAGACAATAGGAGACAAAGTTTGGGGAAATTCACAAATATGTGAAAAATAAACATACTCCTAAATAACCAATGAGAGATAATTTTGCTGGACATAGTATTCTTTGTTGACAGTCCTTTCCCCCAACACTTTAAAAATGTTATTCCACTGCCTCTGCCTCCATAATTTATAATAACAACACAGGTATTAATGTTTGATCAATGATTTTTCTCTTTTGGCTTTCAAGTTTTTCTTTGTTTTTGATTTCTACTACTTTGACTATGATGTGTCCTGGTGTAGTTTCCCATA
This sequence comes from Urocitellus parryii, assembly GCF_045843805.1. Lineage (NCBI taxonomy): Eukaryota > Metazoa > Chordata > Mammalia > Rodentia > Sciuridae > Urocitellus > Urocitellus parryii. The sequence continues at coordinate 85,474,932 of NC_135547.1, read as the reverse complement.
AGTTTATCCTAGTTGGAATTTTTAAGCTTCTTAGATGAGTTGATTAACATTTATCCTTAAATTTTGGATGTTTTCTGAAATTCTTCAAACAAAGAATAAATTTATTCCTCAGTATTTTATTATGTCAGCTTTTCATTGCTGTGACAAATACCTGAGAAAAACAACTTAAAGGAGAAAAGATTATTTTGGGTCACTATTTCAGAGGTTTCAGTCCATGGTTCACTGGCCCCATTAATTTGGAACTGAAGCAAGGCAGAACATCATGGCAGAAGTACTTGGGACAGGAAAGTTACTCAATCATGGTAACTGTGAAGCAGACACAGAATGGGAAGGGGGCTGGGGGTAAGACATACCATTCCAGTGCATGCCCACTACTTCTTCCAATGAGGGCCTAACTCTTACAGTTTCTGTAACCTCCATGTAATGTCATCAAATATGAATACATCATTAGATTGATCCATTGATGAGATCAAGAAAATCATGATCCAGTCACTTCTCAAGTGTCCCACCTCTGAACATCAATTGCTTCATCGGAGACTAAACCTTCAACTCACTAGCCTTTTGGGAATACTGTATATCCAAATGATTACATTCAGCCACTGGTTCCCAAAGTCTATGTCTCCTTTTAGGTCTAATAGGATTTGATTTATAGAGTTGAGTGCCCAGACATTATAGACATATCCACTCACAATCTATATCTTCATGTTGAATTGATCACTTCATCATAATATAGTGACCTTCTTTGTCTCTTCATACTTTTTTGGTTTTAAAGTCTATTTTTTTCAGATATAAATATAACCACTTCTGCTTGCTTTAGATCTTTGCTTGAACTATAATTTTCCATCCTTGGCTTTTAATCCCTGTGAGTCTTTACTGATGAGACAGAGAAACAAATCTATTCAGCCAGTCTGTATCTTAACTGGAGAATTTAGTTTATTAACATTCACCGTTTTAATGATACATGAGTACTTGTTCTTATTTTTTGTTGTTGTTTTGCTTCTAGTTCTTTCAAATATTCTTTGTTTTTTTCTTCCTTTCTTGTTAATATTTGTGTTTTAATGATTTGATGTGCTGACTGTTTCTTTTCTATTTTTTTTTGTGTGTATCTACTCTTCTAGTGGGATTTGTGCTTTCACGATGGTAGTTATCTTTCACTTGATAATGTAGGACTACCTAAAGCATCCCTAAAGGTTGGTCTGATGTTCACAAGTTCTAACAGTTTTTTTTTTTTTTTTTTTTTGGTCTTGGAAGTTCTTGATTTCTGAAAGAATGTCTCACTGAGAATAGTATTTGTCATAGGAATTTATTTCCTTTCAGGACTTGAAATATGTAATTCCATTCCCTTCTGACCTGTAAGGTGTCTTTTGAGAAATCTTCTGTTAGTCTAATAGAGATACCCTTAAATGTGATTTAACACTGTTATGGTTTGAATATGAGGTGTCACCCAAAAGCTCATTTGTAAGACAATACAAGAAGATTCAGAGAAGAAATGATTGGGTTGTGAGAGTCTTAACCCAATCAGTGAATGAATCCCTTGTAGGGATTAACCAAGTGGTAATTAAAATGGTAGGGTATGGCAGGAGAAGGTGGGAATTAGGGGCATGGCTTGGGGGCATATATGATGTATCTGGAGTGTGGAGTCCCCTCTCTCTCTCTCTCTCTCTCTCTCTCTCTCTCTCTCTTTCTCTCTTTCTCTCTTTCTCTCCCTCCCTCCTTCCTGAACATCATGTGAGCTTGTTCCCTCTGCTACACTCTTCCACCATGATGTCTTGCCTCACTTGGAGCTCTCGGGAATAGAGCAGACCTTCTATAACTAAGAACTCTGAAACCATGAGCCCACAAATAAACTTTTCTTCCCCATACAAATGTGCTGGTTGGGTCCTTTAGTCACAGCAGCAAAATAGCTGACTAAAACAGACACTTTTTCCTTTTTTTCCCTTGAGTGGTATGTTTCAAATTACCCATCTTCAAATTCAATCATTATTTCTTCTGCTTGATCCAGTCTATTGTTGAGGCTTTCAGCTATATTTTTAATTGACATATTGAACTCTTCATTTCCACGATTTTTACTTGGCTCTTTCTCAAAACTTCTAACTCTTTGGTGAGTTTCATATTTGTACCTTGCATTATCTTCCTAATTTTATTTAGTTGTATTCTCTTAGATCTCTCTTATGATTTGGATATGAAATGTCCCCAAAGGTTCATGTGTTGAAAGCTTGGTCCCCAATGCAACAATGTTCAGAGGTGTGATTCTGGGAAGTGGTTGGATCATGATAGCTCTGTCTACATCAATGGATTAACCCATTGATAATTTCATAATTTGATGGCATCATTGAGATATGATAGGAACTAGGAGTTAGGGCCTTGCTGGAGGATCTGGGTCTTTTGGGGCTTATACTGGAAGGATATCTTGTTTCTGGCCTCTTCTTTGTGCATACATGCTCCCCACCTTTCCTGCTTCCCACCTGCCGTTAGGTAAGCAGCTTTCCTCTGCCACAACCTTTCACAGTGATATACTGCCTTATCACAGACCTAGAATCAATGGGACTATCTTACTATGGACTGAAACATCTGAAATCATGAGCCCAAATAATATTTCCTCCTTCAACTTGTCCCCCCCACTGTCAAATATTTTTTCACAGTGACGAAAAGCTAACACAATTTATTGAAACTTTTATAATCATTCTTTTAAATTATTTATCAGCTTTTTCCTGATATTGATTAATATTAGTATTCATTTCTTTTGAATCTGTTGCTAGAGAGTTGTGTTTTAGGGAGGCATTGTATTTTGTTTTTCATATTTCTTGTAGTCCTCTGTTGACATGTGTGCATATGATAGATCAGTTATCCTTACAAATTTTATGGAATCACCTTCTATGTAAGTGGCTTTGTCTAGAACATGGGTTTGGGGTGCTGATTTTTTATGCAATGTTGGCTTTGTTTTCAGTTGGGATTCATTGTATGGTTTCTCTATAGCTTCTTTTCTAGAAATTAATTTTGATGGGCAACATTGTATGCCATGACAGAGTCCTAGAACCCAACTGTTTCTGTGGGTCACACAGAGTGAGGACATGAGCAATTCAGGCAGGTGTGGTACAAGTAGCAGTGGGTCTGGGGTGCTTATTGTGTGGCTATTCTTATAGTGAGGATAGTGGTACCTTTTGGGCAATAGGGAAATACCCCTCAGGACAACTGATGCTTCTGCTCTGCCACTAGCAAGGGCCTCTGGCACTAGTAGCCTCAACTTTGGCGAGGAAAGTGTTTTCCTCCAACCAGTCAGGACGTGAGTCCAGGTATTGCACAAGGATTGGGGTGGTGGGCACTGCGGTACTACCTCTCTATTGCCCAATTACAGATCTCATCACCGTGTGGTCACAAAAGATATGGGGTTAGAGTGGTGGTGGGAACTGTGTAATTGAGGTGGTAGTAGGAACTGCTGTTTCAGTGGCAGTACGTGCTTGGGTGAGGGGCAGAAGCTAGGGGTGGGCATAATTTCTCTCTGTTCCCTTTAGCCATGCACATCCAGGAGCAAGGCAGCTTTTGGATCTCCAGTAGTTTTTCCAAATACCTTCAGATATAGTGTTTGTCTGTAAGATGGACTGCAGCTGGAGTTGGGAAAATTTCCTCTTGATCTCTTTAGCTCAGAGCTTCTTGGAATGGGGCAGCTGTTGGAGCCACAGGACTACTTAAGGTCCCCTCAGCATGCCTCTTTGGGTGGGGCAACAATGGGAACTGCAATGTTTCCTCCCAGTAATAGCCACCTGCCAGTGGTACAGGTGGGAGGGATGGTAAAATCATGTGAGCAACTCCCATCAGTCCTGGAGGTGGTGCAGTTTCACACATGGCTTTCCTCACCCTTAATTTCAGAGGTCAAGCACCCTGATCACCTGGTTCTCCAAGACAGCACCCTCCTTCCCCTGTGTTACACACCCATCTCCTATACTGCAGGGCACCCAGTGGGCTTGGCTCACAGTCACTATGCTTGGTTAAATTGGTTTTGCAAGGAAGCTACCCCCAAATCTCTGCAATAGAATGTCTGTGGGGTTCCAGGTATAAGAATATTCAAGGGTTTCTGATTCCTAGAGCAGCCCAAATTCAGATGATAGCTCTCTTCTCAAGATGACTTCTGGCTACCATTCCCTGGGGGTTGGCTGGGAGATGATGCAAGATCATTTTCCAAAGCAAGGCTACTGTGGAGAGTTCAAGTTATTCAATTAGGTTGGGTGTAGTAAGCCTGTGAGAATTTTGAAAATTTCCAGTAGCTAGGATTGCCAGCATCTAGACTGATAGAATTTTCTGGCATTCTTTCATCCTTACTCCTGTGTATTAGTTAGCTTTTTCATTGTTGTGATTAAAACACCTGACAAAACAAACTTAGAGGAGGAACATTTATCTGGGGCTAATGGTTTTTAAAGTTTCAGTTTATAGACATCTGACTCCATTGCTCTGGGCCCAAGGCAAAATAGTACATCATCATGGTGGCAGGACCCAGCAGAGGAAAGCTGGTCTGCTCAGTGCTGGACCAGGAAGGAGAGAGAGGGAGAGGGAGAGGGAGAGGGAAGAGGAGAGGGTAGGGGAAGAGAAAGAGAGTGGGGGGAAGGGATCTCATGGAAGATACATCCTTCCAGGGCATGCCCCCAATGACCTAAATTCTGTAGCCAAGCCCCATCTGCCTACAGTTACCACTCAGTCATTCAAACTGGGTTGGACTGATTAGGTTATAGTTCTCACAATCCAATCACCTTACCTTTGAACATTCTTGAAGTAATACAGAAGCTTTGGGGGGGGGGACACCTCTTGTCCAAACCATAATATTCTGTCCCTGGCCCCCAAAAGCTCATGTCCACCTCAGAATACAAAGTCCATCTCTAAGAGTGCCATAATCTTAGCATTTTCAGCATTACCTCAAAGTCCAACATTTCCTTTGAGACTGAAGGATAACACTTAGCTGTGAGCCCCTGGAAGAATCAAAAGCAAGTTACAAATATCCAATATACAGTAGCACAAAATAAACATTCCCATTCCAAAAGGGAGGAATAGCAGCATAGAAAGAAGAGATGGGGCCAAAGCAAGGCTGAAACATAACAAGACAAACAGGTCCTATAATTGCCTGTAAATTTGTGAATAGTATCTAGGACATATGGCCAATGATATGCCCTCCAAAGGCCTTGGTTAGCTCTAATGCTTTGGCCTTTCCAGTTGCTGTACACATGGGCTGATTCTCTCATGACTGACTCTCTCCACAGCCAGCAGCATTTCTCAGCAGACAGTAGTTTTACAGATATCTCTTAATTCCTGGGGTCTGCATTCCAGCTTTGGCTTTTCGTGCATTGCCCTTTCAGGGATTCCAATCTGGTTACACTTTGTTGGGCCTCCCAGGCCTTCCTTTGAAATTTTGTTGGAAGCCTCCAGGATCCCTAAACATTAGCGTCCTGTATTCCTGCAGCACTACACAGATGATGTCAAAGTCTGCTGACAGCTTGTGCAATACCTGGGTGCCCTGGGATCACAGCTCCCGTGGCTTCTGCATGCTTGTGTGGCTCCCTATGGTAAAACAACATTTAGGCACTCCTGGGCAAGCAGGGGACCTCAGTAATCTCTTCTCAAAGCATTTTTTCTTTATCCAGGAGCCTGTCATGGGTGTGGTTTTGCAAATTCCTGAGATGTCCTCCAAGCTATCTTCTATTGTCTCCATGCAAGTATCTCTTTAGGGACTGTAATCTTTTCAACAAGTAGACCTTCCCTGACCCCAGCTTTACAAGCACTTTTCTGGCCAAACTACAAGTTTTAAAAATCCATTATCTGTGATTTCTGTTGCAGATTTTCATAGCAAACCTGCCTAAAAGTTGTTAGCAATGTCTTTGTCACTGACCAAATGCTGTGCTGCCTTGAAATTTTCTCCATCAGATTATTTAGTCTATCACTTTTCAGTTTAAATTCACACAAAGCCTTAGAACATATGCAAAATGTGGACAAGTTCTTTGTCATAATGTGTCATAAGTGGCCTCTAATTCAGTTCCCTAGAGTCATCATTTCCCTCTGAAACCTCATGAGGACAGTTTACATTCCTGTTGCCATTCTGATCTTCTGAACCCCCACCAAAGTTACCCATTAAGCTGCACTTACACCATTCTAAAGCTTTCCATCCTGCATCTCTAAATTTTTCAAAATTCTTCATACAAACCAGCTCCAATGTCTTTTGAACCACATAGTCAGGTCAGCCACAGCAACAGCCATACTATTTGGAACCAATTTCTGTTTTAGTCGGCTTTTTCATATCTATGAAGAAAACACCTGACAAGAATAACTTAGAGGAGGAAAAGTTTATTTGGATCTCATGGTTTCAAAAGTTCATAGAGAGCCAACTCCACTGCTCTGGGACCAGGGTGAGGCAGAGTATCTTGGGGGAAGGGCCCAACAAAGGAACAGCTTCTCAGTTCAAGAATGAATCAGGAAGCAGAGAGGGAGGGGAAGGGGCTGCATGGAATGCCCCTAATGACCCACCTTCACCAGCCATGCCCCACCTACATACAGTTACTACCAGGTCATTCAAACTAGTATTACATTATAGCACTCTATGTAATATAGATTACATTTAACCTCTTAACATTCCTGCATCAACATAGTAACTTTTGGGGGACACCAAACCATAACACCCTGCAAAGGAAGACTTCCCTTTCCCAAGATGTAGAAACAGGGTAGCACATTCTGGGATGTTTTGATTCTCTTTTTATGCTGTTATCTCAGGATTCTGAATCTTGCAAGTTCCAGTCACCATCTTGCTGATTCCAGTGTTTGTCTCTGGTTACTAATTTTAAATTGCAGCTAGATAACTGTTCCTTTGGATTTTCTTTTGGAAGAGGAGGTGAGTGCTAGCCAGTTTTGTTTAGCCATCTTGAACCAAATAATTACCATTTTAACAGATTTTAAGACGATAGATATCTTATTGTGGTTTTCCTTTTATTCTCTAATGATTAGTGGTACTGAAAATTTTTCAAATACTAGTAGCTTATTGGTATGTCTTCTTTTGAGAAGTTTCTATTCAAGTTCTTTGCTGATTTTTAAAATCAGTTATTTTTTTTTTCAATTGAGTTGGTTGAGTTTCTTATTCATTTTGGATATCAACCCCTGACCGGATGTCTAACTAGCAAACATCTCTTCCCCATTCATATATTGTATCCTTACTCTGTTAATTGTTTCCTTTGACAGAGTTTTCTGTTTGTTTGTTTGATACAACTATCTTTGCTTTTGTTGCCTGTAATTCAGCAGAGAGAAAGAGAAAATAAAAAGCATTGCCTAGAATAATGGTCTGTAGGTTTTTTTTTTTTTTTTCACAGAGTTCCAATAAAGGTCTGTAGTTTTTCACCTGATTTCTCTTCTAGTATTTTTACAGTTCATGTCTTAGGTTTAAATCTATAATCCATTTTGTGCTGATTTTTTGTATGGTATGAGGTTCAGTTTTATGCTTCTGAATAAACTTATTTTTTCTCCATATTTTGTCTGACTATTTATTGAAGAAACACTTCTTTTTCCATTGTATGGTTTGGTACCTTTGTCAAAAATCAATTGACTATACATACAATTTGAGGCTTTCTATTCTATTTTATTAAATAATGTTTCTATTTTATGCCATTCTGTTTTAATTGCTATAGTTTTCTGATACTGTTTGAAATCAAGGGGTATGGTAGCTCTAGCTTTGTCCTTTTTGCTCAATATTTCATTGGCTATTTGGAGTTAGGGGTTTCCAAAAGAGATTTAGGATTGTTTTGTGTTTTAGTTGTTTTTGAAAGATGTTGATCATCTTTTTATTTTTTTTAAAGGTCTCATTTTCCCCTATGAATGACCTGTTCTTTTCTTTAGGCTAATTTTTTGTGTTCTTTTTGTTTATTTTTAAAAATTAATTTAATCTAAATAACTCAAGTCATCAAAATAGAAATCAAAGTAGAAAGTAATTGTTTTAGTCAGCTTTTTTACTGCTGTGACTAAAAGCCCTGACCACACAATTTTAGAGGAGGAAAAGTTTATTTAGGGGCTCACAGTTTCAGAGGTCTCAGACCATAGGTGAGGTGAGGCTGAACATCATCATGGAAGAGTGTGATGGAGGGAGTGGCTCACATGATGATCAGAAAGGAGAGAGAGAGAGAGAGAGAGAGAGAGAGAGAGAGAGGGAGAGAGAGAGAGAGACTGATTCCACTCATCAGATATCAAGTACCTACTCCAAAGGCAGGTCCTTTGGACTATATATTTTGGATCCACCTCCTTGAGCTACACCCTTCCTGCATTCAGTTGTCACTCAGTTAATCCCCATCCAGGGACTGATTTACTAAGGCTTTTATTACTCAATCATTTCTCCTCTAAACCTTCTTGCATTGTCTCTCACATGAGCTTTTGGAGAACACCTCACATCCAAACCATAATAGTAATTGAATTTGAATTAAAATGAAAACGTGGTGTCAAAATTTGCCCAATGCAGCTAAAGCAGGGTTTAGCCAGGCATAATAGTGTACACCAGTAATAATAGCTACTTGGGAGGATCACAAGTTGCAGGCATGAGTAACATAGTGAAACATTGTCTCAAAATAAACAATAAAAAGGGCTGGGGAAGTAGCTTAGTGGGAGAGTGCTTGCCTAGCATGTGCAAGGCTCTAGGTTCAATCCCCATTACCACACAAAAAAATTGCTTAGACGGAAACGTGTAGTACTAAAGGGCTTTTAGAAAAGTAGAAGGGTCTCAAATCAGAGATATAACACTCTACCTCTTTAAACTAAAAAAAAAAAAATCAAAATAATTCCAAGGTAAGCAGAATAAAGGAATTAATAAAGATAAGGCAGAAAACAATGGAATAGAAGACTGAAGCACAGTCTGTAAAATCAATCATTTCTTTAGAAGATCAATAAAATTAATAAATATCTTCTCTGACTTAGGGACAAGAAAAAAAGAAAACACATGAATATCAGGAGTGAGGATGGATATAACTAGTGAAAATATAGATTTAAAAAGATAATAAATGAATACTATGTATGTACAACTTAATTCAATAAATTTGATAACTTTAAAGATATAGGCAAATTCCTTGAAAGGCACTTGATCTGAATTCTCACTCAAGACAAAACATATTAACAAAATTACCCTTTGTCTATTAAAGAAATTGATTTGTAGAATAGAATATTTAAAGAAAGAAAACTCTGTGCCTAAATATTTTACCTGATGAATTGAGCCAAACATTTATGGAAGGAATAATAACCAATTTATACAAATTCTTCCAGAAAATAGAAGAGGAATCCCTATCAAAGTATTTTATGAGGCCCAGATACCAAAATGATTCTAACAATGGGTGAAAAACTACAAATGAATATTCTCCTAAACAAAATTTTAGCAAAACATGTTAAAATTTTTGAATGGATAATATGTTGTGATGAGGTAGAATTTATCCCAGGAATGCGGGAATGGTTTTGAAAATCAAACTATGTATTTTACCATACTACCAAAATAAATAAGATATTTTATATAGCCTGAGTAGATGCATAAAAAAAACATTTAACAAAATTGGCTTCCATTCAGGATGAAAATTCAGTACAACCTAAGAATGGAAATAAACTTATTCATATTAGGAGCATCTATGAAAATCCTATGGTTGTCATCATGTATAATGAAAACTAAGTCATTTATCCTAAGATCAAGAACAAGGTAGGGATATGCACTCACTACTTCTATTTAACATTATTTTGGAGGTTTTCATCCATGTAAATAAGGCAAGAAAAGTTGAAAAGAGACAAATGTGTTGAAAAGTAAAAACCAAACTTAACTTTATTCACAGACAATACTAATATTTGCTTAGAAAATCCTAATGATCATACAAAGAAGCCAATGTAACTAAAAAGTGGATTTAACAAGATTATAGAGTACAAGTATCTACTGTATTTCTCTAAAACAATAATGTACATATAATGTACATCAATTAATGTACATATAATGTACAATATATCAATTGTATATCTCTAAATAATAATAATGGTATTTTTAATTAAAATACTAATTACAGTAGCATCAAAATGATATGATCAGAGATTTATTTGAGAAATGATGTGCAGGACCTGTAGGCTGAAAATGAAAAGACATCACTGAGAGTAATTACTGAAGATCTAAATATATAAAGAAATATACTATGGTCATGATTTGGAACTCTCAATATTGTTTAGAAGACTTATCTTCCAAAGTAAGTTATAGATTCAAAGCAATTTTATTCAAAATACCAGTTTGGTTTTCCATAAAATTGGACATTAATTTTATAATTTATATCAAAGTACAAAAGACATAAAATACTCAAAATAATTGTGAAGAGAAACAACACTGGAGAACTTTCACTACCAGCTTTTAAACTTACTATAAAGCTATAATAACTAAGACAGTGTGGTACTGGTATAAATATAGATGTAAAGATAAGTGGGACCAAACAGAGAATCCAAAATTAGACAAATATATTTATGGTGAATTGATTTTCAGCCCATGTGTAAAGGTATTTCTAGCAGAACAGGCCATCTTTTCTGCAAATGGTGCTTAACAATTAAACTGCCATATACACACAAAAAAGAAACCACATGCCACATACAAAAATTATCTACAAATATATCTTACATCTAAATAAAATAATTATGCAAGCCTTTGTGGTCCCTTCTCAAGACCCACCCAAGGGCAATGCAGATCAAGTACTAGTTCTTCCCACATGGATTTGATTCAGTCTTGGAAAGTAGCCAGTATGCACTGAATGCCTCTAGCCTACCACTTTCCAATTCTCCTTCTTTTTTCAAAATATATTTTAGTTATACATGGACACAATATCTTTGTTTATTCATTTTTAGGTGGTGCTAAAGATTGAGCCTAGTGTCCCACATGTGTGAGGCAAGTGGTCTGCCATGAGCCACAACCCCTGCCCCAATTCACCTTCTTTATTCATGATTTTTTCTAGATATTTATCCAAGGTTCCTTCCTCATACTTCTTTGAGCATAATTAAGACAGTTAATTTACATTTTTTTTTTGTAATGCTGAGGATTGAACCCAACACATGCTAGGCAAGAACTCTAGCATCCAGCTATATCCCCAGCCCTGACATTTGAAATAATCATTAACAACTCTGATCTTCATGTAGTGCATTACATTACTATAATTTGTTCTTCCAGTCTAAAAATCATTTTCTAGTGAGTTTAATTTTTTGAACTTCCCTGGGGGTGGTTTGTATTTATTTCCGTTGGATGGGAAATACTTTCCTGTTTCTTTGTATGTTATGTTACTTTTTTGTTGTCAAAAATTGGGCTCTGAATGTTTTAATATTTTAATATAGTAACTCTGGAAATCAGATCATTTTCCTTCCTTACTTCTTTTGGCTTTGTGTTCCTGATTACTGAAGACTGCTGTTCTAATTCTTAAGGATTTGTCCCAGTGGTTTTTACATAGGGTCAGTTCTTTGTTTTGTATGGTCACTCAGCTATCTTTGATTTATTTTTTTCTGTGCTGAGGATAGAACTCAGAGCCACTTGCATGTTAGGCAAGAAGTATACCACTGGGCCACATCCACAGCCCCTGTCTGAGGCTTTGACAATGATTTCCTGGAACTGCAAGACATAAAAATAAATCCTCTCCCAGTCTTTGTGGATCATTATGGTTTCACTTTGTGTTGGAACACTCCTTTAAAATTGAATTTGATTTACAACTCTGCCTTAGTCTTCACTGCATGCTGGCACTGACACTAGAAACTAACCAAATTTGAAAGCTTAGTCTTCTCAGGATTTTCTGTGAGCATGTGTCCTTTCTTGAGCCACATGCATGATTTTTCAATTTTTCCAGTGTACACAAGTGATTTTGAATGCTCTTTATTCTCAAAGAAACTACTTCTACATCTTTTTCTTCCAGTCTTTAGATTATGTATTGTGTGTTTCCACCATAATCTTTTCCCCATGTGGCTGTAAGGTTTCTTACAATATCTTTGGGGAATGTCCATCAGTTTTCCCTTAGTGAGCTTAGACTTAGGAAAAATAGAGATGAATAATTTATCTTAGTCCTTCAGAGTTAAAATAGATACAGTAATTTGTGAATAAGATTTGCTATGCTGTTTATGGAAATAAATATGAGGGTCCCATTTGATGTTCATTTGATTACTATAAAATTTGTTTTCCAGAATTTTAATAAAGGTAGTTCTAGTAGTTTTTTGCTTACTTTTGATATTTTTTTTATATAGAGAAAGCCTTTGGCAGCTGCCAACTCTGGAATTTTTCTGAAATTACTTTAGACTTATCTATTAATTATAGTTTCATTTACAGGGTAAAAAAAAAAAAAACAGAGCTCTATGTTACCCAAGAGCCAAAAACCAAAGATAGCTTAGGTATAAAAACTATTGTGGCAGGGGGAATGACAGGAGGACCAGGGATTGAGCCCAGAGGTACTCAGCTACTGAGCTACATCCCCAGCCCATTTTTATTTGTTTATTTTGACACGAGATCTTGTTAAGTTGCTTAGTGCCTTGCTCAATTGCTGATGTTGGCCTCAAACTTGCAATTCTCCTGCCCAAGCCTCTGGGACTACAGGTATGTACCACCATGCCCAGCTAAAAACATTTTATTCTCCTCCTCCTCTCCCTCCTCCTCCTCCTCCTCCTCCTCCTCCTCCTCCTCATCCCCCTCCCCCTCCTCCTCCTCCTCCACCTCCTCCTCCTCTGTTCTGGGGATTGAACTCAGGGACACTCAACCACTGAGCCACATCCCCAGCCCTATTTTGTATTTTATTTAGAGACAGGGCCTCACCGAGTTACTTAGCATCTTGCCAGTTGCTGAGGCTGGCTTTGAACTCAAGATCCTCCTGCCTCAGCCTCCTGAGCCACAAGAATTACAGGCAATTGCCACCACACTGGGCTTGTTTTCTTACTCTTAATTTGAGACCAGCAAAAAGCCAAAAAATATTGTTAGAGGAGATGAGAATATGATGAAAGTATCTGAAGACAATAAATATTTTCACTCATCATTGTAGAAACACCCATCAGTAAACCATAATGATTATTAGCAACTAATTTTTTTATGTATGGACTCTTAAAATATGGTTTACAATTATTTCAAAAAGGACTGCATTAAATCATAGGATGATAAATGGATTCTCTTGTAATTTATGCATAAAATTATTTAGTCATTCTGCATAAAAGATCCAGATTGTAATTTTACAACTTTAGTGCATTATTCATTTAATAGCTTGCAGTAAATAACTTATTAATACGATTATACATATTCCCATGTTTATATGCCTTTGGGCATACATTACAAGGGGATACTAATTTAAAGCTTTTAACTATAGCTTTAAAGTAGAACTAGCTTATCAGTATATTTTAAAAACCATATATATACCTTATATATTACATTAAATTTACTATTTGAATGTACTATAACATTTTTAAATAAAAATGAAGTCCTATTCATTGTTTTGTGCATGTATATATTTGTATTTCTCTGAAATTGCAAGTAGTATTACTAATCATTTATACTAATTATTATTTTTAGCCAAAGTAATCAACTTTTCTTCAGATACAAGAGAAAACTGTGAAAATAAAATTAATGATTATTTAGGTAGGTTTTTTCATCAATACTGACATCATGTCATTTTAATAATTTTGAGGAAAAATGAATGTCTACATATTAGCAACTAACAGTATTTGAATATTTATTAAACTACTGTCATTTTAAGATGTAATATAACAAAATTATATTTTGTGATTGGTCAGGCAGGAATTCAGGGATTATTTACTATTTGTCATAAGTTTAGGATATTGAATTTAGCTAAAGATCTGGGTAATATAATTATAAATAACACATTACATTTTTATCTATGTATATTTGTGAAATTTTCATTAAATGATTCACTTTAGAAGAATATTCATTATCATTTAATTTAGTTGAATACAATTACATATGTATATATATTTAAAGTTTTTGAACAAGTTATGAAAACAACATTCATAGGATTCATTTAACTATGACAGTTAACATTTAGCTCATAACACATTAATATTTAACTCATAAAACAAATAAAGGTGTTGTAGAAAATGTGAAGCATAATAAATGTAATATCCTAAATATTGGTCTTTAATATCCTAAATACTATGCTAATGTCATTTTCATATTGTAAACCAAAATTTTAAGACTCTACATTCCAAAATCCTTCTTCTACCTTGCTAACAAAGCATTTTTTTATAGTGCATCTGAACTAGAATATTGCTTTATTTGTGAGTTTGTCTTTTTATTATTTTTTATTTATATATGACAGTGGAATGCATTACAATTTGTATTACACATATAGAACACATTTTTTATATCTCTGGTTGTATACAAAATATATTTACACCAATTTGTGTCTTTAGACATGTACTTTCAATAATAATGTTCATCACATTCCACCATCATTTCTAACCCAATGCCCCCTCCCTTCTTTCCCACCCCTCTGCCCTATCTAGAGTTTGTTTATTCCTCCCATGCTCTTCTCATAGTAGTAGTAAAAAGGCTATTATGTCAACATACATTTCAGAATTCACTAAAAGAAACACATTTAATAATTTTTTTGTTAAGACTATTTGACTGTTTACCTGAACTAAATATCTTAGAGTGAATGGGAAACAACTGAATTATTTTTCGATCTGGATATCTTTAAAATTTTTCATGAGAGGGATACATTTGATGACCCTTAGTTGTTGCCTGATGTTATAGGAGTACTGAACTATGATTTTTCCTAGAAAAAATTGAATGCCTCTTCCTTTTTTTTTATTGTTGGTTGTTCAAAACGTTACATAGTTCTTGATATATCATATACTTGTGATGCACTTTGTTGAGAGCCACAGCCGAAGGGGCCCCAGCAAACTTCCAACTGCCAGCAAACTTTCAGACTGCCAGCTGATGATTGGCTCACAGCGGCCCCAGCAACATCTAGCTGATTGGCTCCTCTGCGGTGATGCTCATTGGGTGCAGCATTGAGGTGGGGGGTTGTGTATTTGGATTTTCCAAAGTTTAGGTGAGTCTCTTGTTTAAAAAATCTGTGTGGAGCTGTTACTGCAACTTAGTCATTCAAACTTTGCCCATTCTCTCTTCATCTGGCTCTGGGTATCCTTATCAGGGCCTGTGAGATTTTGTGTTACCTGGGGATTGTGTGAATTCCAGCCCAGTTGCTGGATCCCTTTCTGGCACCGTCTGTAGTTTTATGTGCTCTTGGGGTTTTCTTCCTATATGGGGAGAAGCAATGCAGGCTGGTGTTAATCACAACATGTCACCGTACCCTCCTTTTCAGGTACAGAGCTAAGTGACTCTGGAGATTTCATGACTGGACTGAAAAAACCTGTGGGTCTCCTAGCTTTACAGATGGGATGGTGCTGGGATATCCTGTCATGGTTTAGATGTGAGGTATCTCCCAAAAGCTCACATGTGAGACAATGCAAGAAAGTTCCGTGGAGAAATGATTGGGTTGTGAGAGTCTTAACCCAATCAATGAATTAATTCCCTGATAGGGATTAACTGAGTGTTAACTGAAGTGGTAGGGTGTGGCTGGAGGAGATGGGGATTGGGGTGTGGCTTTGGGTATATATTTGTATCTGACAAGTGGAGTCTCTCTCTTTCTGCTTTCTGATCACATTGTGAGCTGCTTTCCTCTGTTACATTCTTCCACTGTGATGTTCAGCCTCACCTCAAGCCCTGAGGAATGGAGCTAGCCTTCTGTGGACTAAGACCTCTGAAACCATGAGCCTTCAAATAAACTTTTTTTCCCTAAAATTGTTCTGGTCAGATTTTTTAGTCACAGCAGCAAAAAAGCTGACTAAAACACATCCCTGACCAGTGAATACTTCAACAGGGAAATTTTAGTATGCAGATAGAAACACTGTGTACATAGACATTGGAGTCTTTCTATTTGTGTTCCCTCTGCCAGACGTCATGTTTAACAGGAACTTCACTGGTATAGGTGGGAGTTTTCCATGCCCTCAAGGTTTTCTTGATGCTCAGGGAAAAGCACCATATGCTGGGATTGATCACAAAGACTTTACCCTCCCCTCCTCTGGTGAGGACCTAGGTGGCTTCAAAAATTCCAGAACTAACCTGGGAACCCGTGGATTCCCTAATATTGCAGAGAAGCTGGTGCCCTTATGTCCACTTCCCAGCAGACCAAACCTTCTTTGGTATTGGCAGTGTACTTTGTGTGCCCCCAGGAAGCTTCCATGTATGAGGGAAGATGCCAGGGTACCCAAGCAGTGCAGTGGGTTCTGCTACATTCTCTCTGCTGACCAATTTTTGTTTGTTTGTTTGTTTTAGGCTTACAGTGATTTCAGTATATAAACTATTCAGATGGCTTGCTACGTATAGGTCAGTCATGAAGGTAGATGAAGATACAGGAGATTATATTTCCCTAAGGTTCAGGCTTAAGAAACAAGGCTCAGCCCCAACAAGATGGCTTCCTTCCACAGTTCTCTGCTTATACTTGGAGAAAAATGGAGTAATTATCACACTGCCCACTATGCAGTTCTGGTTTCAGCTAAATTCAGACTGACTTTTCACTCTGACACTGTTTTTGTCATAATTTTGTTAGATATGATTTTCTTTCTCTCCCTTTGTGTGATCACCACCCCCAACCTTCCCTGAAGCTGGCCATGGATACAGCTTCATACCTGATTAAAATTTTCTCACTCTCTTTTCCAGTAACTATAGTCTGATTTTTTCCAAGTCTCTGACTGTTCCAAATTGAGTCTCAGTACATTCCCTCAATCACCCACCTCATGAGTAGTTATTCTCTGGTTATTTTGTTTCCTAACTTCAGAAGAGCAGGGACATAAAGCCTGCTTCTATGCAGACATTTTCTGAATCCTCCAGAGTGCTTCCTCCCTAGGGACTTTATTATTCCTTTAAAAATGCAATGCTGAAGGACTTGAAAATTTTCTGAGCTCATTTTATTATGAATATAACTCCCAGTCATGCACAAGATGTCAATTTGAGTATAGAGACACAAGGAGTCTCTGATGTGTACACTATTTGAGTCTAGGATTCTGGCTTAAGATAGTGAGGTTTATCTGAATCTCAATGAGTCCTTCACATTTTGGAGGGTGATTTATTATCAAAGCCAACTGGGAAAACATCTGTGGTTCAAACAGTTTAATTCATTACTCATTGCAACAGGGAAAACAGATACCATAGGGAACCAATGGCATCTCAGGAAGACAGCATGAGAGGACCCTTCTAGGATTTGGGCTTTTGTGAGTTGATTTTTGGGGAAAGCACAGGGAAACAGGGCTTTTTCCTGGATTGGAGTTTTAAAAAACAAAGCAGCTTGACTGGGAAAAATTCATATATTATACAATTCATCCACTTAAAGTGCACAATCCAATATGGTTTTTAGCATGTCTGCAGTGTTATTTAGCCATCCCCGCAATCAATTTTAGAGCTCTTTCTTTGCCTAAGAATGAAGCTTCATAGACAATAGTGGTCATTTCTAATTTCTTTCTCCTTTACCTATTCCCGTGGCTCCAGAATATTACTTATCTATTTTCTGTCTCTATATGTTTGCCTTTTCTATGTCACTACATGCTTATCAGAATAGCTATTATAAAAAGGAAAATGAACAATTGTTGGTGAAACTGTAGATAAAAGGGAAACTTTGTACACTGTTAGTGGAATATAAATTAGTACAGACATTATTGAAAACAATATTCCTCAAAATATTAAAAAATGAAAACTCAGTATGAGCCAGTAATACTAATACTGTATATATATCCAAAGGAAATAAAATCAGTATGTTAAAAAGATATCTGCACTCTCGTATTTATTACAGAACTAGTCATAATTCCTAAGATATGGAATCATCCTGGGTATCCATCAATGCACAAATGTATAAAGAAAATGTATATGTACAACAGAATACTACTGAACAATAAAAATCAGTATCCAATATTTGTGCCAAAATGGATAGAATTGGAGGATAATAGGTAAAGTGAAATAAGCAAGAAACAGAAAGAGAAATACTGTATGATTTCAGTCAGATGTGGAATCTTAGGAAGCTGATCTCATAGAAGGATATATTAGAAGAGTAATTACCAGAGGCTTAAATAGTTATAGGAGGATGGGGAGATGGGCAGATGTTGGTCAAAGGATATGTAATTATAACTAAGTTATAATAAAAGTAGTATAAATATAAACTGCTAAAAAGCAGAAATAATTCTATGATTACATACCTTAGTTAATCTTATCCTTCTACTTAATTACTACCCCCAAGTTCACTTTCCAGTTCAGTCTCAAGTGTTTCATGCTGCTAGTTCCCTCTCCCAGTGACAGTTTTCCTTCCCTGCAGTTCCCTTCATCCTGTAGAAGGGGCACTAATAGAAGAGGTCCAGAGCAGGGTCTTTAAAAGATGGAGTGAAGAGCTATCACTCCTGAATTTAAGAACAATATTCAGTAGTGTGTTGAATATTTCTAAATATGGTTAACTTAGATTTGAAATTTTTTTTGGAATAAGATTTAGACAACTTTTCTTACAACTTTGTATATTGCAAAGAAATAACAGCAATTTTTTCTAAAAATCATTTTATTAATGCTTTCCATATAATTTGAAAATAAATGCATGTATTTATTACCATAATGATAATGATGATGATGATGACAATGATAATGAGTACTAGTAATAGTAGTGGTAGTCATAGTAATGGAGGTGGTTAGTCACAATAAAGCCTCTATAAACCACATCTAACTACAACTACTGGTAGGAATTAAAAATATATTTACTAATTAGCAGTAGTTGAATTGGCAAAGCAGTCAACATTAAGATGTCAGAGTTGATTCACAAAATCCAAACTAGAGAACCGGATTAATTCAGAAATTCAGTTTCATACACTAGATACCATATGGCAAAGGAATCCAGTCATTTGGAGACTAGATCTGAAGGGCAAGAGAGCCTTTATTGTTACTATGGAGCTACAGTAACAAAAACAGCATGGTATTGGCACCTAAAGAGCCATGAAGATCAATGTAATAGAAGACACAGGGACAAACCCACATATATACAGTTATCTCATACTAGACAAAGGTGAAATAAACATACATTGGAGTAAAGATAGCCTCTTCAGCATATGGTGCTGGGAAAATTGGAAATCCATATGTAGCAGAATGAAATTAAACCTTTATCTCTCACCCTGTACAAAACTCAACTCAAAGTGTATCAAGGATTCAGTCATTAGACCAGAGACCCTGCACCTAATAGAAGAGAAAGTATGGCCAACTCTCTGTCATGTCGGCTTAGGTACCAACTTCTTCAACAAGTACAAGAAGTACTATCAAGAATCAATAAATGAACAGGTATAAAGACACGAATTGGTGTGAATATGCTATGCATACAAACCAGAGATATGAAAAATTGCGCTCTTTATATGTAATAAGAATTGAAATGCATTCCACTGTCATATATAAATTTAAAAAAAGATCAATACATGGGATGGAATCAAACTAAAAAGCTTCTTTACAGCAAAGGAAACAAGAGAGAGCCTACAGAATGGGAGAAAAATCTCGGCCGCCTGCACCTCAGATAGAGCATTAATCTCCAGAATATACAAAACTCAAAACACTTAACAACAAAAAATCCCCCCCCCAAATAACCCAATCAATAAATTGGCAAAGGAACTGAACAGACACTTCACAGAAGAAATACAAATGACCAACAAATATCTGAAAACATGTTCAACATCTCTAGCAATTAGAGAAATGCAAATTAAAACTATACTGAGATTCTGTCTTACTCCTGTCAGAATGGCAATTAGCAAGAATACAAGTAGCAATAAATATTGGTGAGGATATGGGGGAAAAATTACACTCATACATTGCTGTGGAACTGAAAATTGATGCAACCCCTATGGAAAGCAGTATGGAGATTCCTCAGAAAACTTGGAATGGAACCACTATTTGACCCAGTTTTCCCATTCCTCAGTTTATACCCGGGACTTAAAAATCACCATACTACATTGATGCAGCCAAATCAATGTTTATAGCAGTTCAATTCACAATAGCTAAGCTATGGAACCAACCTAGGTGCCCTACAACAGATGAATGGCTAAAGAAAATGTGGTATATATTCACAATGGAATATTAGCCATAAATAAGAATGAAATTATGGCATTTGCCAGTAAGTGGATGGAACTGTTGACTATCATGTTAAGTGGAATAAGCCCATTCTAAAACAACAGAGACTGAATGTTTGCTAACACAAAGTAAGAGTGGGGGAGAGAAGAATAGCAGTTCATTGGATTAGACAAAGGAGAATGAGGGAAAGGGAGGGGGTTGTGAATAGGAAAGAGTAGAATGAATCGGACACAATTTTCCTATATTCATATATGAACACATGACCAGTGAAATTACACATCATGTATAACCACAAGCATACGATGTTATACTCCATATATGTATAATATGTCAAAATACACTCTACTATCATGTATATCTAAAAAGGACAAATAAAATTTTTAAAAAGAGCCTTTATTGGAGCTGGGCACAGTGGTACACACCTATAATCCCAGCGGCTCTGGAACCTGAGGCAGGAGGCCTCAGCAAAAAAAAAAAAAAAAAAAAAAAGGAGGTTCTGAGCAACTCAGTGAGACCCTGTCTCTAAACAAAATACAAAATAGAGCTGGTGATGTGGCTCAGGGGTCGAGTGTCCCTAAGTTCAATCCTTGGTATTAAAAAAAAAAAGATCCTTTATTGGAAGATGGAGTCATTAAGATCAAATTGGAACCAACAACAGTTAGTTTTTGATGCTTTCCTGGAAGTGGAATTCAGAGGTGAGGGTTAATCAGATACCTCATTAGGGAGGAATGTGGAGTGAACCAGACAGAATATAGAAGTTGCCAATATTAGAGACATCTGGTTATATCCTTAGATTGATTGATTGATTCATTCATTCATTTATTCATTCACCTACTCACTGAATGCTTGTTGCATGTCAAATACATACTATGCCCTTACTGAACAATGATACCAATCTTCCTTAGAGATAACTAAGTTGTAGTCTTTAAGATATACCTTGTGAATAGTTATTTTTCACTAGATTTCTTTGAGAAGAAAAATAGCTTTATTTATTTAACAGGGGGTGATTATTTACTTTTTATATCAATTAGGTTCTTTGTTTCTCTTTCCTGTAATCCACATATACTTATTGCTTAATAAATATTTATTAGTTTATTTACAGTAAGTCACTTTATTCAGAAGTTGGACAGAGAAATCAAACTGCACTTAGTTATGATCATATAGCTACGAATATGCCATATGTATAGAGAACATTATTCCCTAAAGACTCTAATACCTATAAAACTGCCTTGTGTAAGTGATGCTTTAGGAAAATCAAAGTCAAATGGAATGTGCCTTTTTCTGGGGAAATTATAGACCAACGAGAAGAAACCAATATTAGGATGCAAGGAAGATTAATTCTTTAGAGGCAATTACCAGAGAAAAACATGAGAAGAAACAAAAACTCTCCTTGAATCTTCCAAGGTGTTAGGAGGAAGGTGAACTTTTCATTGTTCATCAGATGAGTGTTAAAGATTACTATTTTCTTTTTTAGAGCAATTAATTTATCTATTATTTTAAAGGAAGAGGGAAAAGCCCCTAAATGCAGTTAATTGCTTTTGTTTCTGGGATATTGAATGCATACATAGTTTTAAAATGTTTCTGTTTTTCCATGATGAATCTGTCATCAAAACAAACTAACCAACAAACAAACAGAATTAAACATAGCAAAGGTATATGTGCCACCTTATTAATCTACTGAGATGAGCTATTAAAGAAGTATGTCTTTAAGTGGTATTGTATTTCCTCACATAATTTCCTTTTGATTTTTATTTTATTATGCTGAAGTGTCTGTCCTTTTTTTCTTCTCATGATTCTGCTCTAGTATTCATTAATCACTGACTGTTTTCCTGGTCAAAGTCCAAAAAAAGTATTCTAGTAGGTCTAGTTCATTATTATTTTTCTTGATAAGAGCCTTTCTTACCACTCCATGTTATGGGTTCCCACAAGTCAATGTATACCACTCTTAGGTGGTCAGGAAACCTGGTTCAATCTATGGACATTCTTTCACAAAGAACATAGCCCCCTGGTTTTCAAAGCAAGGAAATGGGGAAGCAAAGCCTTGGCTATGAGAAATTGAATATAGCAGTCTGAAATAACAATTGTACATAAATTACGGGAACATTCAAAGGAAGAAAATATTTTCTTTTTAAGCCCCTCACCTATTCCTGTGCATGGTTGTTTCTTTTTCCCTACCTTCTAGTAATGTATTGCTCACTGGTTATCTAAAGTCACTGTAATATTCCACTCAGGTCCAACCATCATTGAAATTAACATTTGCACTACTATCAACACTTGACTCTTACTTTTCAGTTTCTCATCCTTAATTTTATTCAAAGCTTTCACTCATTCAATACCAAGGTCTCAGCTAGAATTAAGGAGATAGGAAGGAAAAGTAATTATAGTCATGTATATCAAATCATTAATAACTACTTACTTCTACCACAAGTACAGTGTGCGCGCACACACACACACACACACACACACACACTGTGAAAAATATGAGTGTTTATTAATCAAAATAAACATTGGGAGGACTTCTGTCATTTACCACATAAAAATCTTGTAAGTTATCACCCCTATCTTAACAGCAAGAGAAAAAGCAGAACAAACTAAAAATCAGTGACTATTTAGATCCAGCAGAAAATCAAGAGCACAGAAGAAATAAGACATTTTGCAGATGACAGGGTTATCTATGAAGAAAACCTGAAATTAACAAAATTCTCTGGGAAGTAAAAAGAAATTATAACAAAGTGGTATTAAACAAGGTACTATAGAAATATTACTTTCCTCAGTTATGTAATAAAGATAATAATTGCAAAGATTTAATAATTAAAATAAGGATAATCCTTGTTAAAGGAGGCATTAGCTATTTTTGAAGAAGCATGTTAATTATTGAACTTCAATATTGAAAAGACCATCTGTGAAGACCAAATCTAGTGATCAATAAAACCACCAGTACTTTTTATAAAAGTCAGTGGATTTTATATAGTACAACAATGAACAAATGGAATTTGAAATTAAAAATACATTACCATTTATATTAACATACCCCAAAAATGAAATATTTAGCTATAAACCCAACACAGTATTTATAAGATATGTAAGAAAAACTGCAATTCTGATGAAAGACACCAAAGAAGAACTAAATAAATGGATACATATACCTTGTTCATGAGTCAGAAGACACAATATTGTCAAAATTTCAGTTCTTCTCAAATTTATCTGTAAATTCAAATTGGCCAAAATTAAAAACCAGCTAGTTATTTTGTGGATACCAACAAACTGATTCTAAAGTATATAAGGAGAGGGAAAAAAATCAGAATAGTCAATACAATACTACAGGAGAAGCACAAAGTCTGAAGATTGGCACTACTTAATCTCAAGACTGACTATATAGTTACTGTAATCAAGAGAATATGATATTCTCAGAAGAAAAGATAAATAGATCAATGGAATACAATAAAAGCCCATACTCAAACCCATACAAATATAGCTAACTGTTTGTTGACAAACAAGCAAGATCAATATAATGAATAAAACACAGAATTTTCAATTATGATACTGGAACTAATGGACATTAACATTCAAAAATTAATTCAGATACATACCTGATCAAAAATTAATTTAAGGGTGATCTCAGAATATGGTATGTGAATGATTCTGATTCTCTATTGAAGGTTGCCAGAATTATCCAGCTGGGTAAGAGAGGGGTCCTAGATAATACAGAAAACATTTTTGAGCAGAAGAAAAAATCATTAAGACAATCTGATATTATAAAAATCAGTAAACTGCCAGGCCTGGTTGTGCATGCCTGTAAACCCAGCAGCTTGGGAAGCTGGAGCAGAAGGATTGCAAATTCAAATCCATCCTTAGCAATTTAGCAAGGCTCTAAGCAACTTAGTGAGACCCTGCCTCAAAATAAAAGATACAAAGGGCTGGGGTTGTGACTGGGTGGTTAAGCACCCTTGGGTTCAATCCCTGGTACAAAAAAAAAAATCAGTAAGCTGTCACATTATTTGGCTGAATTTCCTTTGGGCCTTTGGGGTAGAGGAAAATCTAGGTTGGAGACAAAATTTGCTAGTGTATGTGGATAACTTGCAGACAACTTTTATAAATACTCCAACATACTTCCATTAAAAAGGATAGATGAAGCAAGCAGAAAATCAGTAAGGACAGAGTTGACCTCTATAGCACCATCAGTCAACTATAACAATTGAAATTCATGTAATAACAGCGGAATACACATTCCTTTCAAGCTCACATGGAATATTCCCCAAACCAGAAAACATTCTAATACATATTACACACCTTAACATTTTTTTAAAGAGAGAGATGAGAGAGAGAGAGAGAGAGAGAGAGAGAGAGAGAGAATTTTTAATATTTATTTTTTTAGTTCTCCGTGGACACAACATCTTTGTTGGTATGTGGTGCTGAGGATCAAACCCGGGCTGCACGCATGCCAGGCGAGCGCGCTACCACCTGAGCCACATTCCCAGCCCCACCTTAACATTTTTAAAAGAAATGATACTATATTGGTGCCCCTTCTATTTTCAGAAGATCCCGTTTTTATCCCCTCCCCCTCAGCCTCTGTATGTAAGAGAAAACACATGACACTTATTTTTCTGAGTCTTACTTCACTCAGCTTAATGTTCTTCACTTGGATATTATTTGGGTGTCTATTAGGCATCAAGACATAGCATGTTCAAAATAGAAGTCTATCCTACTTTTTTCCCCATAATTTTTCTTTCCCTAGATTTTCCATCTCAGGAAATGGCATCTTCTGGTTGCTCTAGATAAAATCTTGGGCTTCATCTTTATTTTCTTTGATTTCATCTCTCCTATATTCATCTATTAAAAAGTCTATCACCCTTACCTCTGGATTGTATCCTGAATATATCCACTTTTCTCCATCTCCACTACTAGTATCTGGCCCAAGTCACTAATTTTATTTTATTTGCACTACTATAATCACCTCTTAATTGTTCTCTTTGATTTGTCTCTTGATGCCTTTTTTATTCTCTCACAAAACAATGAAAAAGACCTCTTAAAAATGTAAATCAGATTATATGATTACTCTGTTTTACACAAGAAGATTGTCTTTAGGCTAAGAATAAAATCACAACATATTACCAAGACTTAATAGGCCTTTCATAATCTGGCCCATATATCCTTAATCTCATCTGGTAATATGCTCCCATTTGCTCACTGTTTCCTCAGTCTTTGCTTGTCTAAGTATTGTGGACATTAAGAATGGAAACATATCACATGTCTGTAACTAGGAAACGTTTCAAGCTGGGGATAGCACCTTGAGATAAGATTTAAAGGTTAAGTAGAATTTCAACAAGTGGAGATGAGGGGTGGTAGGCAGAGTGTACTAGCGAGATGAATTTGGAGGGAAGAATGCATGGAGATGCTCAAGGAACATCAACTGATCCAGTTTGGTTAGGAGTAAATGAATATCAAGGATAATGGAAACATATGGTTAGAAAGGTAAATTGGGTCCAAATCACAAAAGCTCTTAGGGCTATGTGAAAGATTTTGGACATCATTTTGGAGGAGATTTGGAGCCATTAATGTTTGTACATCAGCTTTTCACTTCAAGTAAAGGAAAACACCAATTCACATAGATGCAAACAATACAGAAATTTACTTTCATATATAACACTACAGCTAGAAGTTAGGCTAGCTCTAGGTGTATTTCAGGACTTTTATTCTATTTCTGTATGATTCTGTTAGCTCTGCCCCTTCACTGATTAGAGTTATACTCAGACTTGTAATTAGATAGCTTCAGGCAATTTATCCCAAAATATTAACATTAGAGGGATACCAAATGACCATTTCATCTAGTTTTACCTTTACAGTAGGAGGAATACTTACCTACATGCTTTCCCAGAAGTCCTCCCTAAAGCCTCATTGCCTATTGTTCCAAGCCCACTGACCTCTCTACCAGTTACTGACAAGGGGATTCAGATAACTATGATGGGCTTATACCAAATACTTTTTATAAATGCCACTTATTTCATCCAGGCATGAAATTGACTTCCTATGAAGCCCATCCTATGTAGAACAGAGGCAAATACATGAATAAAGTCAAGGTTCTGTTAGGCAGGAGGAAAGAACAGGATAAAATACTGGAGGGGTGACTAACTGTGTCACTAAATATTTTTGAACAAGGAATGGCATGATCAGAACTGGTGTTTGGAAGACTACTATGAAATATGAAAGAGACTAAAGATTAGAAAATGAGTTAAAAGCTTATTAGTTTTGCAGTTGCCCAAGATCTGGTTATGATGAGCTATGGAAGTAATGGCAGTGAAAGTGGGAAAGAGGAAAGATTTGTAAGATAAGGCAGAAGTAGACTTCAGGTTATTTGGTAGTTGATTCAAATACCAATATTCTACCAGTCTCTTGCTAGCGTACCAACTTAAGCACCTTAGAATCTTTTCTTAAATATTTACCCTTATCTTTTCTTCACTTAGATTCCACAAATTATATTTTTACCAAAGGATCCTTGTAGAATGCCCAGTATTCCCTCTCTTACTTAGTTCCAGAGCACTTAGTAACAGAGCAATAATGGTGGAACTGTGCTCAGCTAATTAACATTCTCCCTTGCTAGGTGTGGGCATATTACTAAAGTAAGATAAGATGTCAAAGTAATTGTTGCATGCTACTGCTGGAGAGTCCTTTTTTGTCCTTTCTTCCTTTGCTCCTTCCTGATCCCTGGAAAACCTGTCATCCTAAAGGTACTCCGAAGAGGAGAGCCTTGTGATATGATGGTAGGACCTATGTCTCTTACAAGCATAATGCTACAAACCAACCCCAAACAGCCTTCTCCCTGGCTTCTTTTATATGAAATAAGTAAGAGTCTTATTAGGCAACTGACACTTGAATATTCCTGTTGATTGTAAAAAAGAAATCTAATCCTCCTTGGTATAAACTGTGGTTTTATAAATCATACAAAATTCTTTCTGGAATGAAGCAGAGTATAAACCACAAAGAAACAAATTAATAAAGAGATAAATGTAGCTTATTGGATTGAGGGATAGGATAAAATTAAATAATATTTTAAGGTTTTGGGACAACAGTTGGAAAACTTCCACATGATTAAAAAAACTGTAAAACAACTTGCATCAGGAACATGTGCAACATTATTCTATAAGTGTAAAGAGTACAGTATTAGGATTTGAAACTCCTGGGAACCAGTACTACTTGTCACCAAAAGCAAGCTGTATGATCTTGAGCAAGTAATTCAATCTTCCTGAATCCTTGTCTATAAAATGAAACAATTCTTCACCAAGTCACATACATAAAAGTGGTATCTTTATTATTTCCATGAATCTGGAGCACCATTTTTTTTTCTCTCCAAAAACTATAAAATTAACTGTTGTTAAATTATAATTCTTTTCTGGATGGGACTCTCTATAAAGTATCATTATGATGGATTAGGTTCAATCAATTCAACAGCTGTGGGGGTGGAAATCCTGACAGATGTTTAGTAGGGAATGAAATGCTTCTGACTTCCTTTTTAAGTGCCTCCTGTAAATTCTGAATCACTTCCCTCAGACCTTTCCTTTTATTCAGGTCAGCATTCTTTCCTGTGAAGATGCCAGCAACAGTCTTCCTTTCCTGGGGTCAGTAACCCCATGCTGCCAGCTAGTATGACTGCCTTTTGTTCACAGAGATAAAGCCCCCTGCCTAAAGCTGTGGGCCTTGGTGAAAACCATTGATGATTTTTTTTTCCGATTTTCACTCATGTCCTCTATACCAGACATTTAGGGGGGTTGGGCTGAAGATGTGAAAGTAGATATGGCAGTTACATGGGGCTTTAATTTTGCGATGCTTCTACAAGCAGACCTTTTTTTTTTTTGATAATGTCACATACTGATATTATGACTAATAGTCATAAATCTTTCCATAGTGAAGCTGGAGAGATTTGGAACTGCCTAGAAAAAAAAAGTATTTTTTAAAAATTGGCCACTCAGTATATTGAAAAGAGATTAACTACTAACTTGCTCTATCTTATGAATATGAATATATTAACTATAGTAGGAATCATGCAAACTCCCATTTGTGTCATTTCACAAGTGTGACTTTTATCTTAAATAACAAAACTGTACTATGAATTCTATATGGGCAAGGATTTAAGTATCTTCTTTGCCAGTCCACAGATAAATGGAAGAAAACTAAAGTAAAATAAGCCTCATTGTTCTAACATCTATTTTCCTGAGGTCATTTCTACATCTATCCATGTTTCCAATGAAAAGACTAGCATATTAATATAGATGGTACCTCAGCAGAAGCCATGGGCATTCATGATATCATAAAAGACCTCAAGTTCAGCTGAGGAAGGACTATTCATTTTTTCATCTTTTTAATGTTTTATTAGTACATTATAATTTTTATATAATGGTGAGGTTTATTTTGAAACATTCATAAATGCATTAACATAATTTTCTCCAATTCAATCCCCAGTAATAAACCCTTCCCTTCCCTCCTAACACCCCCCTGATTCCTTTCCTCACTCTATTGTTTTCCTTCTATTGTTTTTTTATATTTGGTACATTATACTTATACATAAAAGTGGAACTCACTGTGGTATATTCATACATGAATATAGCATAATTTGTTCCAAAATTCCTTATTTCTGAAAATATAAGAAAAAACATTTAACCCTTGACTTTCTGAGTCTTATTTCACTTATCATAATGTTCTCCATCTCCATCCATTAACAAGCAAATGACATAATTTATTCTTCCTGTGGTTAGGTAAATCTCCATTGTGTATATGTATGTGTACACGGATGTGTGTGTATGCATGTATGTATATGTATATATGTGTGTGTGTATTACATTTTCTGTATCCACTTGTCTGTTGACAGGAGTGAGGCTGGTTCCCTGACTTGGCTATTGTGAATTGTGCTGCAATTAACATTGGTATGCATGTGTCACTATAGAGTGCTTATTTTATGTTTTCTGGATGAGTATGAAGGAGTGAGGTAGCTGGTTAAATGCTGGTTTCATTCCTAATCTTTTCAGGAATCTCCATATTGCTTTTCAATATCAGCAGTCCCACCAATAATATATGAGTGTATCTTTTTTTCTGTATCCTCACCAGCATTTATTGTTATTTGTATTCTTTTTAAAAACTTTTTTTAAGAGAGAGAGAGAGAGAGAGAGAGAATATTTTAATATTTATTTTTCAGTTTTCAGTGGACACAACATCTTTATTTTATTTTTATGTGGTGCTGAGGATCGAACCCAGCACTCTGCGCATGCCAGGCGAGCACGTTACCTCTTGAGCCACATCCCCAGCCCCTATTTGAATTCTTGATAATAGTCATTCCAACTGGAGTAAGATTAAATCTCAATGTAGTTTTGATTTGCATTTCCCTGACTGCTAAAGATGTTGAACATTGTTTCCCATATATTTGTTGACCATTTGTGGTTTTTTTCTTTTGAGAAATATCTTTTTAGTTCTTTTGCCTAATTATAATTTGTTTGTGTGTGTTAAGTTTTTTTTTTAGTTCTTTAAAAATTCTGAAGTTTAATCTCCTGTTTGATACCTGGCAAAGATTTTCTCCCAATCTGTAGGTTCTCTCTTGACACTCTTGTTTTTGTGTGCTGTGAAAAAGCTTTTTGATTTGAAGCCATCCTACTTATTAATACTTGGTTTTATTTCTTGAGTACTAGGAGTCTTATTAACAAAGTTGGCACCTGTGCAAATATGTTGGAGATGTGACCCTATGTTTTCTTCTAGCAGTTGCAGTGTTTCTGGTCTAATTCTTGGGTCTCTGATACATTTTGGGTTGATTTCCGTACAGGGCAAGAGAAGGGATCTAGTGTCATTATTCTTTTTAAATTTTTATCTTTTTAGATATACATGTCAATAGAGGTTATTTTGACATATATACATGGAGTATAACTTATTCTAATATGGATCCCATTCTTGTGGTTGTACATGATATGGAGTTTCACTGGTTGTGTATTCATATATGAACATAGGAAAGTTATATCTGATTCATTCTACTGTCTTTCCTATTCACGTCCCTCTTTCTTCCTTCATTCTCTTTTGTTTAATCCACTAAACTTCTATTCTTCACTCCCCTCTGTACCGTTGTATGTTAGCATCCACTATCAGAGAGAATATTTGGCCTTTTGTTTTTGGGGGGGATTGGCTTATTCCACATAGCATGATAGTCTCTAGTTCCATGCATTTACTGATGAATTCCACAATTTCATTATTCTTTATGGCTGAGTAATATTCCATTGTGGATATATACTAAATTTTCTTTAGGCATTCATCTGTTGTATAAATCACTCAAAAAACTTAACACCTAAACAAAAATAAATAACTCAATCAATAAATGGGCAAAATAACTGAATAAACACTTCACAGAAGTTTCATTCTTCTACTTATGAATATCCAGTTTTCCTAGCACCATTTGTTAAAAATGGTATCTTTTTCCCAATATATGTTTTTAGCAACTTTGTCAAGGATTAGACGGCTGTGTGTATATGGATTTGTCTCCATGCCTTCTATTCTGGTCTTCATGTCTGTTGTCATGCCAATACTAGGCTGTTTTTTTGTTATATAATTTGAGATCAGGTATTATGATGCCACCAGCATCACTCTTTTTTTTTTTTTTTTGCTCAGTACTGATTTGTCTATTCTTTTATTCTTCTATATTAATTTTAGCATTTTTCCTATCTCCATGAAGAATGCCATTAGTATTTTTATGGGTTTTGCATTAAATCTATATATCAGTTTCACTAATATTATCATTTTGACAATATTTGTTCTGCCTATCCAAATTCATGGTATGACTTTGCATCTTCTAAGGTCTTATTCATTTTCTTCTGTGTTCTTTGTTTTTCACTGTAGAAGTTTTTCACTTCCTTGGTTAGATTTATTCCCAAGTTTTTTTCTTTTCTTTTCTTTCTTTTTTTATTTGAGACCCCTAATCCTGAATTTATTCTCATCAGATTTACTATAGGAAGGTTATTGATTTTTCTATGCTGATCTTATAAGCTGCTACATTTCTGAATTTATCAGATCTAGAAGTCTTTTGCTTTTAGTATTCTGGGTCTTCTAAGTATAGAATAATGTCATCAGCTAACAGAGATAATTTGACTCCTTTTTCAATTTTATTCTTTTAATTTCCTTCTCCTGCCTGATTGCTCTGGCTATAATTTTTTTGTAATTTAAAAAAATAATTTGTTCTAATTAGTTATACATGACAGCAGAATTCTTTTTCACACATTGTACACAAATGGAACACAACTTCTCATTACTCTGGCTGTACATGGTGCAGAGTCACACTAATAGTGTAATCATACAAGTTTATAGGGTAATAATGTCTGTCTCATTCTACCATCCTTCCCATCCTCACTGCTCCACCCCTCCCCTCACTCCCCTCTACATAATCCAAAGTACCTTCATTCTTCCCTACCCCACCCCTCCATGGATCAGCATCTGCTTATCGGAGAAAGCATTTGACCTTTGTTTTTTTGGGGGGGGATTGGGTTTTATAAGATGATTAAAAATATATAACTAAATGAAGTAGAAAATAAAACTGACCTTTACTTTTGTCTTCATTCTACTCTTGTCTCTTAGTATACCATTCTTAATAGTTTGGCTTGTGTCTTTGCAGGACTTTTTTATGTTCATTGACATAAACATAAATATGAATTTTATTTTTTCTTAGTATTTTAGTTTTGTAGTTATTGGAAATGGGATTATTTTCTTTCTGTTTTAGTTGTTGATGGAACTTTTATTTATTTATTTATATGCAGTGCTGAGAGTTGAACCCAGTGCCTCACACCTGCTAGGTAAGTGCTCTACCACTGAGCCACAACCCCAGGCCCTGGGATTGTTTTCTTGATTTCGATTTCAGGAATTTCACTGCTAGCATGTTGAAATGCTACTGTTCTTTGTATGTTGATTTTATACCTTAAAACAATTAATTTATTAATTTAAACAAATTTTTAGTGGAGTCTTTGGAATACACACACACATACACAAATATATACTCACATGTATATACACATGTATGTATATATGTATGTGTGTGTACACACACACACACACATAAAATCATGTTTTCAGCAAATAGGAAAATTTAACTTCTTTGCTTAAGGCTTCACTAAATTGCTGAGGCTGCCTTTGAACTGGCAATTCTCATGCCTCAGCCTCCAGAGCTGCTGGGATTACAGGTATGCACCACCACCTGGCTAAAATTTAACTTCTTTGTTTCCAGTTTGAATGCCTTTTATTTCTTTTCTTGCCTACTTCTTCTGGCTAGTACTTCCAATATTCTGTTGAATAGAAGTGATGAGAGAAGGCATCCTTTTCTTAAAGGGAAGGCCTTCAACTTTTCCCATTTCAGTATATGTGCATTTGTCATTTAAGGCCTTTATTGTATTGTGGTACATTCCTTCTATAACTAATTTGCTCATATTTATATCATGAAGGGACATTATATTTTGTCAAATGATTTATCTGCCTCTACTGGGGTGATCATATGATTTTTACCCTTCAGATGCATCACATTAATTGACTTGCATATGTTAAACCATCCTTGCTTGCATCCCTAGGATGAGACTCACTTGGTCATGATGAATAATTTTTAAATGATCTATTGAATTTTGTTTGGTGGTATTTTATTGAGAATTTTACATTTGTGCTTATCAGGATATTGGCCTGTAGTTTCAATTTTAGTTGTGTCGTTGTCTAGTTTCAGTACCAAGGTAATGTCAGCCTAGTAGAATAAATTTGAAAAAAATTCCTTCCTCTTTGATTTTTTTTCTGAAGAGTTTGAGAAGAATTGGTATTAGTTCTTCTATAAATACTTAGTAGAATTCAGCAGTGAATTCAACAAGTCCTGAGTTTTTATTTCACAGGAGACTTTCTTTTTTTGAAATTTTTTTAATATTTATTTTTTAGTTGTAGTTAGACACAATACCTTTATTCTATGTATTGATTTTTATGTGGTGCTGAGGATTGAACCCAGGACCTCGCATGTGCTAGGTGAGGACTCTGCTACTGAGCCACAATCATAGCCCTTTATGGGAGACTTTCTTAATGACACAATATTGTTGCTTATTATTGGTCTGTTCACATATTGTAGTTCTTCATACTTCCATTTTAGTATGTGTCCCAAAACATATCCATTTCACCCAGGTTATCTAATATCAGAAATGTGAAAGATATATTTTATCTTTATTTGAGTCTTCTCTCATTTTTTTTAGTATTTTTTAGTTGTAGATATACACGATATCTTTATTTTATTTATTTGTTTTTTTTATGTGGTGCTGAGGATTGAACACAGTGCCTTACACATGCAAGGTAAGTGCTCAACCACTGAGCTACAACCCCAGCCCCTCTTCTCTCATTTTTTTTCTTAGACTAGCAAAAGGTTTGTTAATTTTGTTTATCTAAAAAAAACTCAGTTTCTCATTTGTTTATATAAACAACAACTCTTTATCATTTATCTTTTGTATTTTTAAACAAATTTTTATTTCTTCTCTAACATTTTTATTTTATTCCATTAGTTTTATATTTAGATTGTTGTATTTTTTTTCTGCCTCCTTGAGGTATAATGTTAGGTTGTTTATTTGAGATCTTTCTTCCTTTTTGATTTAGGAATTTATTTCTATACCTTTCCTATTAGTACTGCTTTTGCTGTACCCCATTGATTTTATTATGTTGTGCTTCCATTTTTACTTATCTCAAGAAATTTTTAAATCTCCCCTTTACTTTCTTCTTTGACCCCTTGTTTGTTCAGGAGCATATTATATAATTTCCAAAAATTTTAAAGGTTCCAAAGTTCCTCCTATTATTTGCCCCCTATTTGTAGTGCTGCATTATGATTATACATACTAGAAGGATTCATTGTAAAATATATATGCACACAATATAACAATACACTTTTGCAAATATTATTCTACAGTACTTTCCTTTTTCCTTCCCTCCTTCCTCCTCCTGGCCCCTTTTCTCTACTCTACTGGTCTTACTTCTATTTTCATGAGATTCCTCCCTCATCTTTATTTTCTTCTTTCATCTCTAGTTTCCACACATTAAAGAAAGCATACAATAGTTGACTTTCAGAGTTTGGCTTATTTTACTTAACATTATGCATTAATGTTTTGTCTATTTTTCTGTAAATGCCATTATTTCATTCTTTTCTATAGAATGGAAGAAAACATTTGTCAGCTACTCTTCTGACAGAGGATTAATATTCAGAACATAAAGAACTCAGAAACTTACCAACAAACCCTCAAATAATTCCAATCAATAAATGTGCAAATGAATTAAGCAGATACTTCTCAACAGAGTACAAATGTGCAACAAATATATGAAAAAATATCCAACATCCTTAACAATTTGAGTAATGCAAATCATCCTATTATTGATGTCTAGTTTTATGCCATTGTGCCCAGAGATGATACTTGAAATTATTGAAGTTTTCTTAAATTTTTTAAGATTTTTGTTTTTTTTCTTTTTAAAATATTTTTTAGTTGTAAATGGACACAATATCTTTATTTTATTTTTATGTGGTGCTGAGGATCAAACCTAGTGTCTTCCACATGTGAGGTGAGCACTCTACTACTGAGATACAACCCTAGCCCAAGACTTTTGTTTTCTAATATATGAATTGGCCTAGAGTATGTTCCATGTGCTGTTGAGAAGAATGTACATTCTGCAGACGTTGGGTGAAATTTTCTATAAATGTCTGTTAGGTCTATTTTATAAACAGTGCAGTTCAAATCTGATGTTTCTTTGTTGATTTTATGTCTGGATCGTTTTTCTATTACTGAAAGTGGTCTGGCATAGCCCCTCCTATTATTTTACTGAAGTCCGTCTCTCCCTCTAGATCTTATAATATTTGTTCTTTTTTTTCTTTCTTTTTTTTTAAGGAGAGAGAGAGAGAGAGAGAGAGAGAGAGAGAGAGAGAGAGAAAGAGAGAGAATTTTAATATTTATTTTTTAGTTTCGGCAGACACAACATCTTTGTTTGTATGTGGTGCTGAGGATCGAACCAGGGCCGCACGCATGCCAGGCGAGTGCGCTACCGCTTGAGCCACATCCCCAGCCCAGATCTTATAATATTTGTATGACATATTTGAGTATTCTATTGTAGGATAAATATATGTTTACAATATTTATATCTTTAGCCTTGTTGACCCCTTTACTATTATAAAATAATCCTTTGTTCCTCTTTTCACAGGTTTTCACTTATTTTGATCACAGGGAAATATAGCTATTCCAGCTATATTTTATTTTCCATTTGCATAAAATATAATTTTACATTCCTTTGCTTTGGGTCTATGTGTATGCTTCAGAAGTGAAATGAATCTCTTATAAGCAGAATATATTTTCTCCTATTTAAGCCACTCTACATCTGTCAAATGGAGGTTTTGATCCATGTATATTCAAGGTTATTATGGATAGATAAAGACTTAATTCTTCCATTTTGTTAATTGTTTTCTGGTTATTTTGTACATTTTTTATTCCTTTCTTCCCCTATTCTTTTTTTGCCTCTGTGTTTTGGTGTTTTTTCTGTAATGATAAACTTTAATTCCTTTCTCTTTCTCTTTTCTGTACCTGCTGTAATTTTGTTTTTTGTAGTTACTCTGTTGCTTCTGATTAAAAATCTCACAGATAAAATCAACTATTTAAAGTTGAAGACAGCTTTATTTTGATTCCATGCTAATACTCTGGACTTTTACACTTCTTTCCACAATTTTTTATTTTGTTGCTTTAAAGTACATCTTCTTATATTGTGTTTCCCTTAACATTTTGTAACTATGATTATCATTGATCACCTGGATTTTTTTCCTCTCTTCATACTATTTTATGCCACCATTACAAAAGTGGATCATTCTAAATTTAAATATGAGTTTACCACTGAGTTTTATAATTTCATATTTCCATGATATGGAACTGTTATCCTTTTTTCTTTTGGTTGAAGTATTCTCTTAAGCATCTTCTGTAAGTCCATTCTCTTAATGATTAATGCCCTGAGCTTTTGCTTGCCTGAGGAAGACTTTATTCCCTTTTAAGTCTTGGGGAATATCTTTGTTGGGTATGATATTATTGTTAGGTTTGAAAAATTAGTGCATTATAATTATGCATAATAGTGGGGCTCATTTTGACATATTCATAAATGCATATTTTTTTCCATTTTAGTCTCCTGTACTTCATCTTTATCTCCCTATGATTCCTTTCCTCTACTCTATTGGTCTTCCTTCTATTTATTTATTTATATGTTTTCTCATTTATTTGGTGCATTATATTACATATGAAATTGTAATGCATTATGATATATTAATACACTCATATAGCATAATTTGGTCAATTTCATTCCCCAGTTTTTCCCTTTCTCTCCCCTTCTTACTACCCCTTCATACCCTTCTACTCTACTCATCTTTCTTCTATCTTTATAAGATCTCCCTTTGTTATTTCTTTTCTCTTTATAGCTTCTACAAGTGAGAGAAAACATTCAACCCTTGACTTGCTGAGTCTGACTTATTTCACTTAGCATAATGCTGTCCAGTTCCATCTATTTATCAGCAAATGACATAATATTCCATTGTGTGTATGTGTGTGTGTGTATATATATATATTTCTCCACTTATCTATTGATGGACCCTAGGCTAGTCCCATAACTTGGTTATTATGGATTATGCTGCCAAAAACACTGGTATGCCTGTATCACAATAGTATGCTGGTTTTAGTTCTTTGGATAAATTCCAAGGAGTAGATAGTGAAGTTACATGGTGGTTCCATTTCTAATTTTTGAGGACTCTCCATACTTCTCTATAGAGCAGTAGTTTTATTTTTTTTTCTTTTAGCACTTGAAGTATCACAGTCCATTCTTCCCCAGCCTACAATGTTTATGCTACTGACAGTCAAATAGGGATTCCCTTTTATACGACTTAACTCTTTTGCTGCTTTTATAATTCTCTCTTTGTCTTTGACTTTTGATGGCTTAATTATAATGTGCTTTGGAGAAGACTGCTCTGGGTTGAATTTGACTGGGGTGCTTTATGCTTCAATGATCTTGATGTCCATATCTTTCCCAAGATGTCAGATATTTTCAACCAGTATGTTAATAAATATGCTTTCTGTGCCTTTCCTCCATCTCTTCTCCCTCTATAACTCTCATAATGCAAATATCTGTTCACTTAATTGTAGGACATGAATATTTTTCTTTACTTTTTTTCCTCTCTGTTATTACAAAAGACCTGTCTTCAATTTCAGAAATTATTTCTCCTATTTGATCTAGTTTGCTGTTGATTGTAATTTTTCAAATCAGTGAAGTCTTCCACTTTATTATTTCTGTTTAACTTGTGGTATCTGTGTCCTTGTTGAATTTCTCAGGCAGATTATGTATTGTTTTTCTGACTTTTTTCAATTGTTTATAATTCCTTTTATCTCATAGAGCTTCCTTAAGATCCCTGCTTTGAATTCTTTTTTCAAAAATTTTAAATTTGTTTTAATTAGTTGTACATGACAGTAGAATGCATTTATGTACTTTGATATATTATACATAGATGGGATATAAATTCTCATTTTTCAGAGAGTACATGTTGCAGAATCATATTGGTCATATAGTCACATATATACATACTATAATAATGTCTTTTTCATTCTACTATCTTTCTTATGCCAACATCCCCTCCTCTCCCCTCCCCTCCCTTCCCATCACTTTCCTCTACCTAATCTAAGGTAACACTATTCTTCCTTAGTGCCCCCCTGCCTTATTGTGAATTAGCATCTGCATATTAGACAAAACATTTGGCCTTTGGTTTTGTGTGATTGGCTTATTTCATTTAGCATGATATTCTCCAATTCCAACCATTTACTGGCAAATGCCATAATTTTACTGTTCTTTAAAGCGGAGTAATATTCCATTGAGTATATATACCACATTTTCTATATCCACTCATTTATTGAGGGACACCTAGGTTGGTTCCATAGTCTAATTATTGTGAATTGAGCTGCTATAAACATTGATGTGGCTGCATCACTATAGTGTGCTGATTTTAAGTCCTTTGGGTATAAACCAAGGAGGGTGATAGCTGGGTCAAATTGGTGGTTCCATTCCCAATTTTATGAGGAGTCTCCATACTGCTTTCTATAGTGGTTGCACTAATTTGCAGTCCCACCAGCAATGTATGAATGTGCCTTTTTCACCACATTCTCTCCAACATTT
This sequence comes from Urocitellus parryii, assembly GCF_045843805.1. Taxonomy (NCBI): domain Eukaryota; kingdom Metazoa; phylum Chordata; class Mammalia; order Rodentia; family Sciuridae; genus Urocitellus; species Urocitellus parryii. The sequence continues at coordinate 85,436,603 of NC_135547.1, read as the reverse complement.
ATTGTTGCCTGAATTCTTGATGATTGCCATTCTGACAGGAGTGAGATGAAATCTTATCAGACAATTTTTTTGTTCTCACATCTCTATTAAAGTATTTATTTTTATAATCCTGGCACAATACAAGTCTTTTATTTTATAACATAAATTTGCCTTTAAGTAACAGATAGTACAGGTAAAGCAGATTTACCTTGTGAATAACCTTGGTGTCTAAACACTATTACACTGCCTTATACAAGTAGCAATATGATATGGAATATCAATGTGAATAGGTGGTAGAATGGAGCTAGGGAGAAATTCCTGATCCCCCATAATTCCAAAAGAAGGCAGTAAAGGAAAAAGTTGAGAGGTGGGTGACAAAAAAAAAATGTTCTAAGACCCATTACTACAAAATCTGAGACTGGGAGAGACTTGAAGATAAACAGTTTCCTAACCCCAAACCCAGACCTGGGTGGAAAAGGGGCCAGGAGCAAGAGAAAGAGGGAAAGGAAAAGCACAACCCCCCCCCCTTTAAAACAACTGCCAATAAATAAATAAATAAATAAATAAATAAAACATGACAGAAACAGCAGTGTCCTTGAAGCAAATCATGCAGTTTAAAACCAAATAATGAATAGAAACCTATGTGAGGCAATCTCGAGCAAAAAGATGCTGGAGACATCACAATACCAGACCTCAAATTATATTACAGAGCTATTGTAATAAAAACAGCATGGTATTGGCACCAAAACAGATATGAATCAATGGAACAGAATACAAGACAAAGAGACAAATCCAAATAAAAATAGACAAAGGTGCCAAAAACATTTGTTGGAGAAAAGATAGACTTTTTAACAAATGGTGCTGGGAAAACTGGATAGCCATATGTAGAAGAATGAAACTAGATCCCTATCTCTCACTATGCATAAAAGCTAAATCAAAGTGGAACAAAGACCTCAGAATTAGACCAGAAACTCTGCAACTCGTAGAAAAATATGTAGTCCCAACATGCCAACATGTTGGCACAGGTACTGTTTTTCTTAATAACACTTTTAACATGCAAGAAATGAAACAAAACAATAAGTAGGATGGCATCAGTTTAAAAAGCTTCTGTGCTGCAAAGGAAATGATTAAGATTGTGAAGAGAAAGGCCTACAGAATGGGAGAAGATATTTTGTACCTGTTCCTGGGATAAGGCATTAATGTCCAGAATATATAAAGAGCCCAAAAAAACTTAACCCCAGCCCCCCACAAATAACCCAAAAATGAGTAGGCAAGAGAACTAAACAGACACTTCTCAAAAGAAGAAATATAAATGGCCAACAAATATATGAAAAATGTCCAATATCTCTAGCAATCAGGGAAAATCAAAACTATATTGAGATTTCACATCACTCCAATCAGAATGACAGTTATCAAGAATACAAATACTAATAAGCATAGGAGAGTATTTGCTGGAAAGGGTACACTAATACATCATTGGTGAAACCAATCTGGAAAGCAATATTGAGAGTTCTTAAAAAACTAGACATAGAATCACCATATGTCCAAAAGATCTAAAGTCAGCATACTATAGGCATACAGGCACATCAATATTTATAGCAGCACAATTCACAATAGCCAATATATGAAACCATAGTAGGCACCCTTTAACAGATGAATGGATAAAGAAAATGTGGTATATATACACAATGGAATATTACTCAGCCAGAAATAACAATGAAATTGTGGCATTAGCCAGTAAATTAATGCAACTGGAGACTATTGTGTTCAGTGAAATAAGCACGTCCCCCAAAGTCAAATGTTTTCACTAATATATGGAAGTTAGTCCAAAATAAGTGGAAAAAAAAGGCAAGGGGGGGGATTCCATCCACATAGAAGAAAAATCAGTTGAGTAAAGGAAATGGATTGAGGGGAGGGAAGAGGGATTGGATAAGGGAATAAATCTGACCTACCTTTCCTGTGTATGTATATGAATATACCACAATGAATCTCATCATCATGTACATCCACAAGATACTGATATTGAAAAAACTATAAATAAATAGCAGAGAAACTGTTGAGTAGAGGGAGAGGAACAGGGGGACAGAGGAGGGGTTGGGAAGAAGTAGTAAAGGGGACTGAATCAGAGCAAAATATTATCCACTAATAAAGACATTTTTTTAAAAAGACAGTGAGGCACTGGGTTCAATTCTCAGCACCACGCATCAATAATAAAATAAAGGTCCATTGACAACTAAAAAAGTTTTTTAAAAAAAACAAGCAATGCAACCACCATATGACCCAGCTTCTCTGTTTCTTGATATTTACCCAAAATAATTAAAATATGCATACTATAGTGATACATGCATACCAATGCTTATAGCAGTGTAATTCACAATAGTCATGTTATGAAACCACCCCCAGGTGCTCATCAAAAGATGAATGGAAAAGGAAAATGTGATAGTATACACAATTGAGTTTTTTCTCATCCACAAAGAAAAATGAAATTATGTCATTTTCTGGTAAATGGATGTAACTGGAGAACATTATGCTAAGTGAAATAAGCCAGACTCAGAACGTCAAGGGTCAGATTTTTTTTCTCATATGTGGAAGTTAGAGAAAAATAAGCAATTTTTTTAAAAAAGGGGGAATATTCAATGAAAATAGAAGGGAAAGTATTGAAGTAGAGAGCGTGATTTGTGGAGGAAGGAGGAAGGATGGGAAAGGGAAGGAATTGCAAAATGAAATTGACCAATTGATTATATGTGCATGTTTGAATATGTCACAATTAATTCCACTTTTATATATATATGCATAATGTACCACTTAAAATTAACTAAGTAAAATAAAGACCAATAGGATAGAGGAAGGGGATCAGGGGGAGGGAGATGGAGAGGGAAAGAGAAAGTACTGGGGATTGAAATGGAACAAATTATATGCAAGTATGGATATGTCAAAATGAACCCCATGATTATGTATGACTATTATCCACTAATAAAGACATTTTTAAAAAAGACTGGAGGGAGACCTGTTGGAGGTCTTCATAATTACTTTGCTGAGAGATAATTTTAGGTTAACCTAATGTCATAGCAGTGGAAAGGAAATAATTAAATGCATTGGAAACTTATTACAGATATAGAACAATAGCTACATCAAAAAATCAATCTTGTCTTAGGATTGGCGGTTGAGGGTGTGTTGGTGACATTCTCCAAACAAAACTCAGACGAGGGGAATGAAATTCTTTGAGTTGGCTCTCCTATCTAAAATCCCATCCCCTCCCCATTTCCCTTTCTATTTGTTTTTAGAATTTAGCAGCAACCTGTATTTTATAATTTTTTAGTTTGCATAACTTCACTAGTATATTAACTTCCATGGAGAGACAATTTGTTTTCTGTTGTATCTCTAGCCCCTAGAACAATGCCAAATACATACTGGTTCCTGAATAAATATTTAATAAATGAGAAAAAGGAAAAGATAGATTGAAAACCTGTACCTAGATCATAGTAAATGCTGTGGCCTCCACTCTCTAGGTCTGGAGACAAAAGAAGGCTTTGATGAAGCTATTTTGAAACTCCATACTGGTGATTTCATTCACACTATCACACAGGTTAGTAATATTTATTTTATGCATGCAAATCCATTTCTCAACTTGCTCCTGAGCTCCAAGGTAATTTGTTAAGCTCACATCCTGTTACCCTCTGTGCAAATTATCTGCAAGGACATTGTTAGACAGTCAATATGTACTTGAAGTACAATGGTTCCAATTGGCTTCCCCTTAGAAACTGTTTTCATTATTTTATTCTCAAACCAATACAGGTTTATGTAAAGAGGCCTAGTAAAAAGGGAAAAACATGTGTTTTAGAGTATGAGAAATTGTACCTGTGTTCAAATGCTTCTTATCCATTTACTAACTGTGACTTTAAAAAGTAATTTAATCTCTGTATGGTAGGGTTTTCTCATGTATCAAGTAGATATAATAATATGAATTATTTCAGTTCATGTAAACGTCTAGTATTTTGCAAGCAGTTAAAAGTGGTACCTTTGAAAAATATTAGCTAATGCTTATTTAATTCTTATACATGCTAGGCACAGAGCTAATGGGCATGAACTCATATTTCCACAAAAACCTCATGAGGAGTTACTACTCTATTTCCTTAAATCTAAGCTAGCATACATTATTAAGATGAACTGTTATTTTATATACCATTGTAAAAGAAAAATGACAATTAAACTATGATACAATGCCATAAGAATAGTTTTCTAGAATGTGTAAAATGATCTTCTGCCCATTGCTTTGATGTATTCCAAAAAGAATTTGGACTAAACTGAGAAAATGCCCCAAATCACAAATCATCAGGTAAACACAAATCAAAACCACAATGAGAGATCACTTAAAATGGAAAGCATGATCATTACCAGAAAACTAAAGGTAACAAGTGCTGATCACATTGCCATTATTGAAAGCCATGTGGAGTTTCCTAAAAAAAATCAGAAATAGAATCCAGCAATCCCACTACTGTGTATTTCCAAAGAAACAGAAATCAGAATCTTTTATTGATGCATATTAATTTTGCAGAATAGTGGATATCATTGTGGCATATTCTTACATTCCTATAACATAATTTGATCAGTTTCATTCCTCAAATCTTCCCCTTATCCTCACCTCCCCCTTCCAAAATCCCATTCTTTTACTCTTCTAAATTCATAGCATCCATTGACTCCCTGCTATATTTATGGTATTCTTCCCCTGACACAAACACACAGCATCCACATATGAGAAAAAACATGATACTTATGTTTCTCAGTATGGCTTACTTCATTTAATGTGATATCCAATTCCATTCATTTTCCCATAAATTGCATAATTTTCTTGATGTATATGACTGAATAATATTGCATTGTCTATAAATACCACATTTTCTTCATCTACTCATCTTTTGGTGAACAATAGGGTGATAACTAGGCAGGATTGGCAGTTGAGTGTGTGTTGGTGACATTCTGCAAACAATGTATATATGAATCATGTTATGATAAACATAAGTATATGTGTTTCTCTAATGAATGCTGAGTTTATTTCAGAAAAATACTGAAGAGTTGATATAGCTGAATCTTATGGTAGTTTTAGTTCTAGTTATTTGAGGAACCTCCATTATGATTTCCATAGTGACTGTACTGATTTATGTTCCCACCAATATTATATAAGAGTTCTTTTTCCCCACCTACTCACCAAGGTTTGTGTTCTTGATGATTGCCATTCTGAATTAGGTGAAATGGAATCTCAGTGTAGTTTTTAAAAATTTATTTATTTATTCTAATCAGTATACATGACAGCAGAATGCTCTTTGATTCTTTGTACACAAATGCAGCACAATTTTTGACTTCTCTGGTTGTACCCAAAGTAGGGTCACACCATTCATGCAATCATACATGTACCTAGGATAATGATGTCCATTTCATTCCACCATCTTTCCTATCCTTACACCCCCTTGCCCCATCCAAAGTTCCTCCACTCATCCCATTCCCCCCTCCCATTAGGAATTAGCATCCACTTCATCAGAGAAAACATTCAGCCTTTGGTTTGAGGGGATTGGTTTACTTAGCTTAGCATGTCTAACTCCATCCATTTACCTGCAACTGACATAATTTTATTCTCCTTTCTTGCTGAGTAATACTCCATTGTGTATATATGCCAAAGTTTCTTTATTCATTCATCTATTGACAGGCATCTAGGTTGGTTCCACAGTTTGACTATCATGAGTTATGCTGCTATAAAAATTTATGTGTCACTGTAGTATACTGTTTTTAAGTCCTTTGTATATAGAACAGGGAGTAGGATAGCTGGATCCAATGGTGGTTCCATTCCCAGTTTTCTAAGGAATCTCCATACTGCTTTCCAGATTGGCTTCACCAATTTGCAGTCCCACCAGCAATATATGAGTGTGCCTTTCCCCCCACGTCCTTGCCCACACTTATTGTTGTTTGTATTCTTGATAACTGCCATTTTGGCTGGAGTGAGATGAAATCTTAGAGTAGTTTTGATTTGCATTTCTGTAATTGCTAAAGATGATGAACAGTTTTTCATATATTTGTTGATTGCTTGTATATCTTCTTCTGAGAAGTGTCTGTTCAGCTCCTTAGCCCATTTATTCATTGGGTTGTTAGTTTGTTTGTTTGTTTTTGGTGTTAAGTTTTTTGAGTTCTTTATATATCCTGGAGATTAGTGATCTATCTGACATGCACATGGCAAAAATTTGTTCCCAAAATGTAGGTTCTCTGTTCACTTCATTCATTTTTTCTTTTGCTGAGAAGAAGCTTTTTAGTTTGAATCCATTTCATTTATTGATTCTTGATTTTATTTCTTGCACTTTAGAAGTCTTGTTAAGGAAGGAAGGGCCTAATCTGACATGATAAAGATTTGAGCCTACATTTTTTCTATTAGGCATAGGGTCTCTGGTCTAATTCCTGGGTCCTTGATCCACTTTAAGTTTTCTGCATAGTAAGAGATAGGGGTTTAGTTTTATTTTGCTATATATGGATTTCCAGTTTTCCCAGCACCATTTGTTGAAGAGGCTATCTTTTCTCCAGGTGTGTTTTTGGCACCTTTGTCTAGTGTGAGATGACTGTATTTATGTGGGTCTTTGTCTCTGTGTTTTATATTCTATACCATTGGTCTACATGTCTATTTTGGTGCCAATACCACGCTGTTTTGTTAGTGTAGTTTTGTAGTATAGTTTAAGGCCTGGTATTCTAATGCCTCCTGATTCACTCTTCTTGCTAAGGATTGCTTTGGCTATTCTAGGTCTCTTATTTTTCCAAATGAATTTAATGATTGCTTTTTTCCCTATATCTAAAAGGAATGGTCTTGGAATTTTAATTGGAATCTCATTGAATCTGTATATTGCTTTGGGTAGTATTGCCATTTTGATAATATTAATTCTGCGTATTCAGGAGTGTGGGAGATCTTTCCATCTTTTAAGGTCTTCTTCAATGTCTTTCTTTAGTGTTCTGTAATTTTCATTGTAGAAGTCTTTCATCGCTTTTGTTGATTCCCAAGTATTTTATTTTTTTGAGGCTATTGTGAATGGGGTAGTTTTCCTAATTTCTGTTTCATATCCCTGAAAGTATACATCCCTGATGTATAGAAATGCATTTGATTTATGGGTATTGATTTTATATTCTGCTACTTTGTTGAATTCATTGATTAATTCTAAAAGTTTTCTGGTGGAATTTTTTGGATCTTGTAAGTATAGAATCATATCATTGGCAAATAATGATACTTTGAGTTCTTCTTTTCCTAATTACATCCATTTAATTTCTTTCATCTGTCTAATTGCTCTGGCTAGAATTTCAAGAACCATGTTAAACAGAAGTGGTGAAAGAGGGCATCCCTGCCTTGTTCCAGTTTTTAGAGGGAATGCTTCCAATTTTTCCCCATTTAGGATGATGTTGGCCTGGGGTTTAGCATGGATAGTTTTTACAATGTTGAGGTATGTTCCTACTATCCCTAGTTTTTCTAGTGTTTTGAACATGAAATGGTGCTGTATTTTGTCAAATGCTTTCTCTGCATCAATTGATATAATTGTGATTCTTATCTTTAAGTCTATTGATGTGATGAATTACATTTATTGATTTCTGTATGTTGAACTAACCTTGCATCCCTGGGATGAACCCCACTTGATCATGGTGCACTATTTTTAAATTTGTTTTTGTATTGTGACTTGCCAGAACTTTATTGAGAATTTTTGCATCTGTATTCATCAGAGATATTGATTTGAAATTTTCTTTCCTTGATGAGTCTCTGTCTGGGTTTTGGTATCAGGGTGATACTAGCCTCGTAGAATGAGTTTGGAAGGCTTCCCTCATTTTCTATTTCATGGAATAATTTGAGGAGTATTCGTATTAATTCTTCTTTGAAGGTCTTATAGAACTTAGCTGAGAATCTGTCTGGTCCTGGACTTTTCTTTGTTGGTAGGCTTTTGATGGCATCTTCTACTTCCTTGCTTGAAATTGATCTGTTTAAATTGTGTATGTACTCCTGGTTCAGTTTGAGTAGATTATATGCCTCTAGAAATTTATTGGTGTCTTCAAGGTTTTCTATTTTACTAGAGTATAAATTTTCAGAATAGTTTCTAATTGTCTTCTGTATTTCAAAGGTGTCTTGTCGTGATATTCTCTTTTTCATCACAAATTTTAGTAACTTGAGTTTTCTCACTCCTTTTTGTTAGGGTGGCTAAGGGTTTGTCAATTACATTTACTTTTTCAAAGAACCACCTTTTTATTTTGTCAATTTTTTAAACTGTTTCTTGCGTTGGGTGGCCTGTTTGGTGATGGCACACTGTGGCATGTGATGCTGCAATGAGCAGCTGCCTCTTGGCCCTGTTTGTTGTCCCACAGTGGAGATTACCACAGTCAGAAAGGTTATGGCAGTGGCTACAGTGTTCCAAGATGGAGGTGGTTTGGGTGCAGCCACACGTTGGTGGATAGAGAACCCCAGTGCAGTGTTCCTAACCATGTGGGCACAATGGTTCCTGGCTCAGCACAGGCTGGTGGTTCCCGTCCAGGCTCCATGTGAGGTAGGGCATGCAGGATTCAGTTCAGGCTCTGCACAAGGTGGCCTCAGGGTAGTTTTGATTTGCATTTCCCTTATAGATAAATAAATATGAAAAAAATTTTCACATAATTGTTGGCCATTTGTAACTCTTCTATTTTCCCAATTATTGAATGATTTTGGGGGGAATTGAGCTTTTTCATTTGTTTCTTTATTCTAGATATTAATCCTCTGTCAGAGTAACTGGCATTCTTGATAATTGTCATTCTGACTGGAGTGAGATAACAATAAATGTTGATAAGGATATGGGGAAAAGGATACATTCATACATTGTTGGTGGGACTGCAAATTGGTATCACAACTCTGGAAAGCAGTGTTTAAATTCCTCAAAAAAACTAGGAATGGAACCACCATTTGACCCAGCTATCCCACTCCTCAATATACATCAAAAGGACTTAAAAACAGCATACTACAGTGACACAGCCACATCAATGTTTATAGCAGCTCAGTTCACAATAGCTAAGCTATGGAGCCAACTAGGTGCCCTTCAGTAGATGAATGAATAAATAAAATATGGGGCTTTCTTTGAATCTGCACATCCCTTTTGGTACTTTGACTATTTTAACAATACTAATTCTGCCAAAAAAATATACATGGGAGTTCTTTCCATCTGCTACTGTCTTCTTCAATTTCTTTTTTTTCTTCTTTTTTTTAAACATCAGAAATTTATTAGTTGCTCAAAACATTACATTGATCTTGACATATCATATATCATACTTTTGTTTCAAATGGGGTATGAATTCTTATTATTCCCCTGTGTACAGATTGCAGGATCACATTGATTATACAGCCACGTTTATACATACTGCCATACTAGTGTCTATTGTATTCTGCTGCCCTTCCTATCCCCTCCCTATCTTCCCTCCCCTCCCCTCCCCTCCCCTCCCCTCCCCTCCCCTCCCCTCCCTCTACCCCATCTACTGTAACTCATTTCTGTCTCTCTTATTTTTTTTCTCCCCTTCGCCTCACGTCCTCTTATATGTATTTTGTATAACAATGCAGGTCTCCTTCCATCTTCCGTGCAATTCCCCCCCTCTCTCTCTCATTCCCTCCCACCTCTTGTCCCTGTTTGATGGTAATCTTCTTTTCATCCTCTTCCTCCCTGCTCTGTTCTTATTTGCTCTCCTTATATCAAAGAAGACATTCGGCATTTGTTTTTTAGGGATTAGCTAACTTCACTTAGCATAATCTGCTCTAATGCCATCCATTTCCCTGCAAATGCCATGATTTTGTTATTTTTTAGTGCTGAGTAATATTCCATTGTGTATACATGCCACATTTTTTTATCCATTCATCTATTGAAGGGCATCTAGGTTTGTTCCACAGTCTAGCTATTGTGAATTGTGCTGCTATGAATATTGATGATGCTGTATCCCTGTAGTATGCTCTTTTTAGGTCTTTTGGGAATAGTCCAAGAAGGGGTTCTTCAATTTCTTTTTTCAATGTTCTGTAATTTTTCTCATAGAGATCTTTCACCCCTTGTTCAGTTTTACCTAGTATTTTTTATAACTCTTGTGACAATAATCAGTTTTTACCTATATAATTGGATTTTGAGTAACATTTTCAAGACTTTATGATACATATACCACCTTGATTACTTTTTTTAAAAAATTGTAGTTGTAGATGAATAGCATGCCTTTATTTTATTTGTTTCATTTTTATGTGGTGCTAAGGATCAGACCCAGTGCCTCACACATGCTAGGCAAGTGCTCTACCACTGAGCTATAGCCTCAGTCCACCTTGATGACTTTTAAGAGATCCATATACCACTTATGCTTTTAGTTTCTTAAAGATTTTATTTATAAATTCTACTGTATTTTTACTTAGTTTTATTCTTAGCAGTGATGTCTATATCTACATCATATACTTACAGATTAGATATGCTAGTAATATTTTGTGGTGTATATTGGTATAAATGCATGATCATTAAATAAAAAAAATAATTCATCTGTATACCAACCAAAGTCATCTCATGTCCCACCAGTGATATAAATTTCAGGCTTTGAGTATTCTTGGGGCACTGCAACTTTTGTCTTTTCCTGATTAATTTATTCAGGGATTATTTATTGTGTCTACTCTATGATAGGCACTGTTATAAGTGCTAGGGATATAGCAAATAAAACTCCTTTTCCCTTATAGAGTTTGTCTAGTGCATGGAAAGAAAGATGAAAAACAAACAATTTTCATACATTAGTAAGTGCTATAGAACACACACACACACACACACACACACACAAGGATGGAAGGTTAAAAATAATGGCAATACCTTAGCTATGATAGCTATGCAAAACTGGGATGAGTACATTCCAAGAAGGAATAGCAAACACAAAAGCCATGGGGTAGGAATGAAGGGGGTATTTGGAAAACAGCCAAAGGCCCATGTGGCTTAAGCATAGTGAATGAGGAACATATTACCAGGAAGTAAAGTTTGAGAGTTAGATCTTGTTAGTCACTTTGGTCTTTATAAGCCATGGTTAAAAGTTTTAATTTTATTCTAATTATAATTGGAAGTACTGGAAAATATTAAGAAAGAGTATGATATAATCTGATTTGTGTTTTTAAAAATCACCCTGGATGCTCCATAGAGAATGGAATGTAGAGGAACCAGGAAGACCAATTAGGATTCTGTTATAGGTGAGAGATGAGTGTAGCCATGAGTAACCTGTTAGCAGTAGAGATGGAAGTGATCAGATACAGAATATGTTTGGGTGATAGAACTGACATTTCATGATTAGCTGAATATGGCAGGAAGGGAAAAGGAGAATCAAAGACTCTACAGTTTTTAGCCTGTGCAACTGGCAGAATGATGGTACCATTAATTGAGATAGGTAAAACTCAGGAAAGATAAGGTTTGGGGAGTAAAGCAATGCTTCTACTTTGAACATGCTAAATTAGAGATGCTAATTAAACATCCACATCGAGGTATCAAATGGTTTAGGTGTGTATGCAAATCTGATGTTCAGGGAAGAGTGCCAGGATAGATATACACATTAAGAGTTATCATTAAGATGGTTTACCAAGCCAAGAGCCTGGATTGAGTTGACCATAGGAAATATTGTATGTAAATACAGAAGGCCATGTTTGAGTCTCGAGACATTTCAATATAGCAAAGAAATTAACCAAATTAACCTAATAACACAAATATAAAATTATAAACCATGATATTTCTTGCTACATAATGATTCCAGGCCTTTGGAATGACTAAAATATAACAAGGAGAATAATATTGAGCTGTGACTTTTCTTGCTCTACCGCAAATTTATTGTATGACCTTGCCCAAGTGCTTGCCCCTTTGAAACCTCAGTTTAATTTGCTAAATAAAGGGTATTTGCAATTACATAAACTCTGATTTGTAGATCTCTGTGATTCAGCAGGAAAGACAGTAAACTTTGGGTTATGACTATCTGTCAAGATAAGCAAAAAGTACAATGATTTCCTTTATATTTGATATGGGCATAGATATAATTTTATGTAATATGTGTGGGATAAAGCAAATTATTTTCCTGTACATCAGTTTGCCTATCTGCTATGGAAGCAAAATCAGGGACTAAGAAAAATTTTGGTCTGTAGTTCTAGAAATCCCTTCTTTTCCAGGGTTGCCTGAGATAAAAGGGAGTAATATGTCGAATGGTGGGGAGAATAATTAAAATTTTACACAAACCATGGGTATTATGGTATAAAGAATACTAAATTTGTCTTTAAGAGCCTTGGCTTTTAGTTTTACTTTTTACTCAGTGACTTGGCTTATTTGTGTGTGGTCTTTTCTTCATAATTTAGTTCTTTTCACCTATAAAATGAAGAGATTTTGCAGCTCGTTCTTTCCTGGTAAAGTTTTAAAATTTTGAAGGGTTTTGGATTTCTTTGAATATGCATAAATAAATTCCGTCTTCCATTTGTGGTAATGTTGTATTTTTCTCTTTAAATTATTTCATTTTCAAGTGAATCCATTAAAAATTGTCAACTATTGATTTTTCTTATTCTGAAGATTAAAATAGACAAATCTGAAAAGGCACATATTGCTGAGAATTTTTGTTAGTGGGTCTAGGTTTGGGAGTCAATAAATAAAGTTTCTTTAACATGTTGGAAGACATAATCAAAGGAATCTTTATTCCCTGTACATTTTACAGTGGTTCTATGCCCCATTAATGAGTGATAGGGGTGGACTTTAACATTCTCAGAGACTGAATAATCAAACTAGAAGTGTCCTCAAGACAGATGGGTAGTCATTATGTAGTAAACTATCTTTCAGTATAATGAATACACCCCTGGTGAAATGAAATGGTTATCAGGGTCCAAATATGACATTTCCATAATAATAATATCACATACTGAGTATTTACCTTGTGTCAAACAAGGTTCTAAGAACTTTGTTTGAAATATATCATTTAAAATATATGACAGTTCTATCAGCTAAAATCTTCCTATTACTTTTTCCAGTGAGAAAACTAAAACACAGAACACATGAATATCATACCCAAGGTCATACAGCTAATAAATGGAAGGGTAAATGTTCAACATCTGTCCTTTCCTGTCCACCCAAAAGCCTTTCAACTAGTTAACATCCCACTAAAGTTATCAAACACACTTAATTAAATATGAAGCTATCTAATGGGTAGTGAGCTTATATCTAGAGCAGCATTTCTTCCCTGATATGTATGATTCTTTATTCTGTGTTTTCCAAGCTCTTTACCCTGGGCCCCAGACTATGTTTTCTCTAAAATTAAGGATGTTACTGCATGGAATGATGCTGCTTTGATAGTCTTAGATGTAGCATTTGGCCAAAGGGATCTTGGCTGCATAGGTGAATGCTCATGTAGAATGCCATCTGGAAGGAATGGCTATGAGTAGGTTGAGCCAGCAGGGATTCTGAGAGAATGGCTGGATCTATTGCAACATAGTATTTATGCAAAAGTGGCCTGAGAGGAGCCAATTAGAAGAATTGATGAAAGGAGTAGTAAAAATAACTACTCATTGAGTGGAAAATATCCACTCCTTTGAGAGCTGATTTTGAGCTTCTTCCTATGGCTTTCCTTTTCTTCTAGAAACCAGTGTTATAGCCAGAGTTCCAGAAATTGCAGCTTACTAAAAAGAACCTGGAAAGCTTGGGTGAGGGTAGTTAAGGGAGAAGGTGAGGGCAAGGGATATAGGTCAATGTTGGAGTGCTTATCTCCCATATACAAGGTCCTGGGTTCAGTCTCCACCACTGTAAAGAGAGAGAGAGAGAGAGAGAGAGAGAGAGAGAGAGAGAGAGAGAGAGACGGGGGGGGATGAATTAGTAATGTTCATTTTCTCCTCACATTTATTGAATTATAATTGGGAAATTAAAGTTGAATGTATTTATGGTATACAGTGTAATGTTCTTATGTATCTGTATACTAGGAAATGATTCTCCCAATAAAGCTAATTAACACATCCATCACTTTACAAAGTTATCATTCTCTTTGTGTGTATACTGAGAACATTCAAGATCTGCTCTCTTAACAAATTTCATATGAACAATTCAGTATTATTAACAATAGTCACTGTGCTCACCACAACTTTTGAGAACTGAATTTGGGCTATGTAGCTTATACTAGAGACTCTGGGTATCTGCCATTGTAAGATAAGTTTTATTTCAGTTTGGAAATTATTTTCTTGAAAAAGCCATTTGGAAAGAAAATTTCTCTGAGAACTCTGTGTGATTATAACAGGAGACAGATGAATAAAGAAAGTTCACAGGGCAATCCAGAGTTCAGGATCATTATACTCACAGAGTCTCAGACTGCTTCCTGCTTTTCTCATTATTTCTCCCAAATGCACTTGAGTTAAGGAAATGAATTGGGATTGGGTTGTGTACTTGGTCAAGATCTTGGTATAGAATGTGCAAGAATTTGAAATGTTTTTTCCTTCGATATATTTTAACAGTTAATAAGCATCATAACATGTTAGAACTTTTATACTTTCTTTGATGCAATATCTTGTTCTATAGTAAATTATTATAATGAATTTTTAAATAGTTTTTCTGATAACCTACAATTCTTCAAGCCCTAGAACACCTTGTAAAAATCAGAGACATTGATATAACTATCCTAGCTCATTTCAGTACAAGTAGTACCCTCCTGTTTTAGCTTTCCCATTTCTTCCATTTGAGCCACCTGTTGAATATTAGCATGATCCTCTTTGAAATAAAATCCATCCAACAAATATTTCCTGAGCATCCACTATATTACAAGTATGTGCTGTGTGCTGAGCAACAAGTTCAATTGTCAGGCAGAATTGGGGCTTTACATTCACTGAACTTTTGCATTCTGTGACAAAATCATGATCCTGTTCTCTGTACAGAATTTAAATTTAGTTTGTCCAGCTCTATTATCTCTGGAAAGGTATACAGGAAGAACTTGATTGATTAAAATACATCTAATCTCAATTTACCATTAATTCCAGACTCTTCCTTAATCAGAACTGTTAGGAACAGTGGGACAATTTGTGTCACCTTCTTGTTAAACATGTTACTTTCAGATAGTCATATTTAAAAAGGAAAATTGTATAAAAGCAAGATATTTGCAGGTCCAGCATGTTGAATAATTAGTTCTTGATTGACTAAGAGATTGGCTGTCTCCCTCTAGTGTTTCTTCAAATTGATTCATCTTTAACTTTTTAATCTAATCCATTTTATAGAGTAAGATAGTGGGCTCTAAAGTCAGGCTGCCAAATTTAATTCCTTACTTCTCCACTTAAATTAGTCTTTTCAGGCTGCTATAACAAAGTCCATAGACTGGGTGACTTATAAGTAACATAAGTCTATTTCTCATAGTTCTGGAGGCTGGAAAGTCTAAAATGAAGATGCCAGCAGATTTCATTAGCTGGTAAGCATCCACTTCCTGGTTCATAGAAAGGCATCTTTTCTCTATTTCCTAACATGGTCTCCTATGGGAAGGGGCAAGGGATCTCTCTGTGACATCTTTTATAAGGTCATTAATTCCATTCATGAAGGTTCTGCTCTTGTGACATAATCATCTCCCACATGTTCTACTTCCTAATATCATCACCTTGGGAATTAGGATTTCAACATATGAATTGGGAGGGGACACAAATATTCAGTCTATAGCAACTTCTTATCTGTACATCCTTAAATAAGTTACTTAGCCTTTCTGAGTACTCAGTTTACCTACCCAATAGGGCTACTATAAAGGTTGAAAAGGAGGTAACATATGTAAATACAGTACCTAGTGCTCAGTGTAAATTAGCTATTACTATTAATATGTGCTATGAGAAATTAGCTGCTAAATTATTCTACCCCATAAAAGACTTAGAAAGCCAGATAGACCTCAAATAATGAAAATAAGAACTTATAAATGCTTACTACTTTTTCTATTCTTAACATACATTTATATTTTTGTAAGGCTCTCACAGTTTTGTTTTCATTTATTCACTCTAAGATCTATAAGAGATACATAGAAATTTTGACTTGAAGCCTAAAGAGATTAGGTGACTAGCTTAGGGTCACCCCTAATAGCCTAAATCTCTCAACTCCACATTTTATATTCTTCTACTACGGACTACCCAGCAACCTATTGTTCTTTATAAGTTATCAGTGAAAATGTTAGTCATTTTTATCATCAATAAATTATAATGGAAAAACTTCCTTTTATTTTATTTTAATTTTTAAGTATTTATAACAGATTTATATTTTTTATTTTTCACATTTTACTAGTTCATTATAGATGTATATAATGATGAAATGTGTTGTTACATATGTGTATATACACACAATATTATAATTTAACCAATACTATTCCCCAGAATTTCCCCCTCCCTCTCCACTTGCCACCCCCCCTTCCTTTCTTCTACTGATCTCCCTTTGATTTTCATGAGATCCCTGCCCCCTTTCTTTTCCTTTTTCCTCTCTAGCTTCTACATATGAGAGAAAACAAACGACCCTTGACCTTCTGGTTTTGACTTATTGTACTTAAATAATGGTCTCTATTTGCAATGGCAAAACTTCTTTTGATTGATGAAATTTTGCCAATAGTAATTTTCTTCTTCCTGAGTACATAGTAAATATTTTTGAAGCTGTGTATAGTTGTTTTTCTATTTCTCCTTTTTGTCCCCTTTGACCTTTGATAAAGGTTGTATATGTGAGGTCTGTGGTAACTGAACTGGGACTGATACTGTGCCAGGAGCTTCTAATTTAGATTGTTTTTTTTTATTGTGTGCACACATTTATGTGCTGTATATATGTATATCTCAATCACAATCACATGTGTTTAACTATGTTCATAGGCTTATAGAGGGGTAGGGGAAGAAAAAGGCATAAGAAACCTCAAATGAGAAGAAATTCCTGGAGAAGGGTGGATATAGAGTGTGTTGGATATAATCCTGTTCTGCAGGACCCAGACTAGTTTTTCTTAAATCTATGAAACCTCTCTCATCTGAGCCCTAGAATCAAGAGGTATTTGTCATAGTTTGTGTGTGAAAGAAAGAGGAAGAAGTCAGGGATTGGTCTACTTCCAACAAAGCCTTCTTCCCTCCTGCTGGCATTCTCTTTGACAGAAGAGAGCTTTGATTTCTTTTGCTGAAGCATGAGGAGGGGGAGGATCACTGAAGGGAGTGAAGAAGTGGCTGGCATAGCTACCCAGTGTTCAGAGATCCTAATGGTAGAGCTGAGGAGGCAGCCCAGGAGAGGCCAGCTAAAGCAAGCTGGCTGTGAAAGAGCCATCTCATTACCACAA
This sequence comes from Urocitellus parryii, assembly GCF_045843805.1. Classification (NCBI taxonomy): domain Eukaryota; kingdom Metazoa; phylum Chordata; class Mammalia; order Rodentia; family Sciuridae; genus Urocitellus; species Urocitellus parryii. The sequence goes on along the minus strand of NC_135547.1, from coordinate 85,419,326 downwards.
CAGGTTCCACTTATTTTCAGTTATTTAAGAGCATTTGTGTTTTCCCCTCACATTTTTTATTGGTGCATTATATCTGTACATACTGATGGGATTTGTTGTTACACATACATACATGCACACAATATACAATATAACAATAGAACATTGGGTTTTAATTTTTGTTTTGTTTTATTATAGTTAGTTCTTCCATTGTGCCTACAAGCAAAAGAGTAGGTTGTGGGAATTCAGGTTTAGGTATTTAACATATGTTCATAGGCTTATAGAGGGGTAGGGGTAGAAAAAGGTGTAAGAGCCAAGGAAATATTCTTTGGATACAAGGAAGCACTTGCGATGATCATCTTCTACATGATAGTTGCTTCATTTGAGCCTTTTGATACCGCTGGAGGGTATTTAGAAATTCATTTACATTTTTTGTGTGTGTGTGTGTGTGTTTTCTTATCTTTTCAAATTTATCTTTGCTTGGATGTCACTAGCATTACTTTCTGAGTAGCCGCTTTCCACTATTTCTACTTGTATTCTGGCCATTTCCACTTGCATTCTTATTCCTATTATGATTTGACTACCTTGGAGGGCCTGCCTTCCCCATTCAGCTCTATGTCCATACCAAAGGATGGATTAGGAAATGGAATATGGCTTCTCCATAATTCCCATCAGTAACCAAAACCACACCACATAAAAACAATGTAGATAACATTCTTTTAAGTGAATAATTGACATTTTGTCAATCTTACATCAAGTATGAATGAAAGCATCTTTGAAAGCTATTTTTTAAGTAATTTATAATCTACAATGTTAAGTAAAACAATATACTCTCAATGTAAATACAACCTCAAGTATCTTAATCTCATTCCCTACCTTATTTTCTACCTGCTTTCTCCCCTAAGCTCCTCTGATGTGGGAATTCTGGATGCCACAATTACCTTGGCTCCCTTTTCTCTGCTTGCACCACTCAATTGCAATCCTCATGCCCAAAATGCCTGGCTTTAGGTAGAATGTCCATGGATGTTTGACTATAAGCTATGGCCCTCTGGAAGGCTCATATTTTCATTGTTCAGCCTTGGTAATATAAGAAGCTTTCATTTAGTCCTTTCTACTTTTAAATAAACATTATTGCCCACTCTCCAGCTGACCTTTGTACAGTGGCTGATCTTAAGGTAGAACCCATTCCAGGCAGATGGCCAGGCCTCTAATTTTCTGTGTTTCTAGTACCTGCATGAATGAATAGGGAGGGAGAAGAAAGAGAAAAAGGTCCCCACCCAAATGGCCTTAATCCAGGTCCTGCATTTATAGTAGTGCTGCAAAATTGCTGTAGCCTCTAATCTTTGGGATGAGAGGTATTGCCAGCCCCAGAAACATGTCTTTAATTGTCCCTCCAACCACTAGCCACCACCTCCCAATGTAGGGGCTTTCACCTCATCTTTTTTATGAAAGTGAAAAGAAAATATACCCCACTTCCTCCCCTTTGAGTCCCAGGGAAGAATAAATGCTGGGTTTTGGAGGGCATGTTTCCAAGTAAAGGTGAGAGTTTGACCTTTTTCATATTTTCTCAAGGATCCCGCTGGTTTCTAAGCAGTGTGAGTACAGCATGCCCTGGACCTAAAGAAAATACTTCATTCAGACCCTACACACATAAGACTTCCTCTTCAAGGTTGTAAAAGGGATATTAAATAGGGAAAAGAGGGAGAGAGCCTGGAAAAGAAGAGGCTGGAGGAAGGGTAAGCTGAAGTAAGAGCAACTAGAGTAAAGTGAAGAAAGGGGAGATGAAAGGGAAAAGGAAGGTCTCTGAGTGGGCAAGACTGACTTATTTGTCTATTTGTGTTACTGCTTTTGAATATCTGTCATGAATCGTTTAGTTTTCATGTGACTGTAATTCTTGCAGCTTGACCTGAAAGCTCTGTTCTTCTGACCTGAATTTTTTTTCCAAACACAGAGAAGCAGCATTTTCACTTATCCTGTCATGTTTTTGCATTCTTTGCTTTTTCAAAGGCAGCCAGTAAAGGAGGATAATTAGAGAAGAGCCACGTGGCCTATCTTGGCTGAATTTTAGGATCAAATAGAGAATACTTGTCCCAGCCAGGACCTGATGGTTGTTTTAGAAAAATATACTTTTATTTTATTTATTTATTTTTATGTGGAGCTGAGGATCGAACCCAGGGCCTCACGCATGCTAGGCAAGCACTCTACCGCTGAGCCACAATGCCAGTCCCCTGATGGTTTTTAATAGTGCAAGAGCACCTATGTACTTTTGATGTGCTCTGTAGCATACTTCAGAAAGCAATTGATAGTTCCTAGAGAATGTGATCTTAAATGGAAGGACCCTCATTTCAGGGAAATTACCCACTTAATACCTTGAAAAATCACTTTCAACTATCATATGATCCATGTACCCCACTTTTGAGTATATCTCCAAAGGAAATGAAAATACCAAAGAGATACCTGAACACCAAAGTTTTGGTGGGCACTTATAATTATAGCTGAGATATGAAATCAACCTTTGTGCCCATCAACAGATGAATGAATAAAGAAAATAAGGCATATATACACAATGGATATTACTCATCTATAAAGAACAAATTCATGTCATTTGCAGCAAGATGGATGGAGCTGGAGAACAATGGCTTAAATGAAATAAGCCAGACACAGGAAGACAAGAACTGCATATTTCCACTTATATGTGGAAGTTTAAAAAGGCAACCTGAATATAGAATAGTGTTAATGAAAATTTTTTTAAAATTTTAAAGGACCTCTTACTTGCCTTGCCTCACTTATATCCTTTATTGCTTTTCTTACTTTGGTGGTTCTAATACTGTATTCTTCATATACTCCCACGTTCTCCCCCCTTCACCCTAAAAGACACTTATACACAATAAGTGAATGAAGTTGAAGAGGTCAAGAAAGTTGTAAGATGCTTGCCTTACTGACATCACTAATGTCTTGAATAACACAACTTCTGGCATGAATACTCTCCATTATGCTTCTTTTCAATATTTTTTCTTTATGTTTCTTAAGCTTTCTCCCCTAATGTATTTGGCAGAAGGGCAGTGCAATCCCCTTACTTTTCAAAAGAGTTACCAATCTTGTTTAGCTATGAAATAAAACTGATGAAGTCTTGATCCTGAGCATATGCCTGAAATAAACTCTGACCCCTTTATTGTTATAATTCTTCTATCCATTGAATGAAAGCAGCAGCTTGGGCAGAGGGCACTAATAAGAAAATAAGAGGAGAGTTAGTTAAATGAAGGAATAAGTGAAGGGAGATTGATATGTGGAAGAATGTTGAGGGAAGGAACATATTTTTCATAAATAGGTTATTTATTTCATAAAGTATAGAGTATGGTCTCTAGATTTATTCTCTACACAATAGGAATATTTTGCACAAATGGCACCTACCTGACTGACCTCTCTTCTTAGCCATTCCTGAACTCTGCTTAACTCTGGGGTCGGATACTGATAACCTATTTGCACAAAAAGGAAGATGAACTAAAGAATTATTTTCTAAGGTACTGATGGCATTTTGATATGAAAAAGTCTTTTGCAAAAAAAACTTTTGCAAAATGATATCATAGCACAGTAATAATATTAATTAAAATTTATTGAAGCATATTCTATTTGCCAAGTTCTGTTCTGATAACTTTACATTTATAAATCATTTATTATGCTCATTTTCAAGTGAGGAAACTGAGGCAGTGAAATTAAGTAACTCCCTTTCCCCTGGCTTTCTTAGGTCTACTTACCTTGCTCTACTTGTTCATTTCTCCCTTGTACATTTATTGTTTATTATCTACCCCCCCCCCCAATAGAATGCTGGCTTTATGAAAGTAGGGATCTCGATCCATTTTGTTCAATGAGGCATCCAAAGTGTCTAAAATGAAGCTTTGCCCATATTAGAACCTCATTTAATATTTGGTCAAGGAATAACTTACTCAAGTCTATGCAGCTTGTGAAGAACTGAGTCCATATTTTAACACAGACAAGCTGGTTTCAGTATGCTTTCTTAACCACTAGACTATACTGTCTCTTTACCTGAAGTATATGAATTATTCATCAGTTTCTGGTGCCATATAAAATATGATGCTTTCCACAGCTGCCCTTATAAACCATAGACCCATTGTGGTCTATATAGGGAGAGGTCAGTGGAGTCTTCTGCATCATTGCCAAGGGATTTCCTTGGGAGACTTCCCAGCATGCATCAGCTGTTGTGGGCTCAGTTTAGCTTGGCTTATGTACAGTGTGGTCATTCTGGGTAAAGAAGGGTGATGTCACAAGGGATTGTGCATTTTCTGTTGAGTCTTGGCATGGCTAAACTCAGAGAAAATGATTCTTTTGTTTAATGTAACTGTGACCTTTTGGTGTCTAGTCCTTTCACATTCTCAGTCCCCTTTCCCAAGTCATGAGAAGAACTTTCATGATGAAGATCAAAAGTCAGAGGAAGTTCAACTGTGGATTTCATTTAGAAATGGAAATGCACTTCAATATCACTTCAGAAGGGTCTTTATATGCTGAGTTGATTTTAGGCTAGTAGTCAAGTAAGGAAGCTTAATTGAGATGGCAACTGTTAGACCCCTGTTTTCTGGGTCAGCTTAACTTCTGAACACATTTTCCAGTTTATGCCTTCATTACATTGTCTGGCATCTTTTCCAGTGTTCATAAAACATTTTTAAATGAGATATTTCCCTGGATTATGGTATCTTTCTGTCTGCATCACTGCCAAAAGTCAGATCTCAAGTAAGTTCCTTTTCCTTTCCAGGATATTCACTTCTCCAATTATAAAACTGAAAAAAGATACTGTCACTGGGATAGGTCAGATCTAGTGCATGGGCAAGAAGGTGGAGTAGAATACATGAAGGGCTTAGAGTGAGATGGACTCTTGGTGCAGTATTATTCCTTGCACTGATGCTCAGTTTCTCTGAGAAATTTTGTACTTTATTGAATTTGGGTAATGATTAGATGAGAGTACACATATAAAGCTTCAATATCTGATACTTGTTATTTATTCCATTAATCACAGTGATGTTCATGACACTGGGGATCAAACTCAGGCCTTTTACATGCTAATTTGGTACTCTACCACTGGACTACATCCCAAGCTATAGTGATTTTGGTAATGGTTATAGATTTTGTTTGAGTAGTTTTGTAATGAATGGTACTTTAGGAAATGCCAAACTCAGGTAGACATACTCTAGTTGTAAGGAAGACATGAAAACTGCTTACCTTCATCCATTCATTCATCCATTCATTCTAACTTATCCTATTCTTAACCTAGCCAAAGTACAACTCAAGGTTCCCATCTCTAGTACCAACCTGCTTCTCTCAGCCTTTATCTTTCCAGTAAGTTGAAACTCATCCTTTCAGTTGATAGGGTCAAAACATTAATATCATTATACCCATATGTAATAAATGCACCATCCAATGCTGTATCTCTAACCTCAAACAAATAACAGACACCATCCTAAATCCAACACCTTTTCACTATTCCCAGCCTACCACCCATGGTTCAAGCTACCATCATCTCTCTCCCAGAGTATTATAGCAACCTCTTAACTAGTCTCACTTCTATGTTTGCTCCTAACAATACATTCTATTATATTAGTAGTGATTCTGTTTTAAACTAAGTAATATTAGGTTATTCTTCCACACAAATCCCTCCAATGTTTTTCTATCTCACTCAAACTAAAAGCCAACATCCTTACCCCAGCATACAAGAATCTGCATGATTTGGCCCATGCTCTTTCTCTGACCCTATCTTCTTCCCCCTCTCCCCATTCACTTACTCTATTCAATCTACACGAATTTTGTACTTGCCATTCTTTCTGCTTGGAATCGTCTTCCCTGTAATATCCACATGGCTCACTTTCTCTGTTTTTTTTTTTTTTCAGGCCTCTGTTCAAATATTGCCTTCCCAAGGATACCTATGTAAAATAGCAATGCTCTTTCAAGTATCCCCCATCCCTCCTACACTCTCTTATTTTCTGTGACATATATTACTTATTGTCCATTCCCCCTAACTAAAATTAACTCCATAAGGGACATTGTTCTTTTCACTAATGTATCCCATGCTGAAAAAATGAACAAAGACTCACTAAACACCTTCTCCATTAGAAACCTGTAGTTTCAGGGCTCTAGATAAAACATAAGCTCTAGCTAGAAGAGTTCACAAACTAAGTTAATATAAAGACTCACTGGTAATCATTTCACATTGCATGTACATATTAAAACATCATGTTTTATACCTTAAGTGTATGCAATTTTTATCAATTATACCTCACTAAATCTGGAAAAAAATATTTGAATATTTAACAGAATTTTGAGAAAGTAAACAATAAAATGATTTTGTTTAAAAAGAGTGTGTGTTGGCCCTCTGGGGAAATAAAAGATGAAGGCCTGCAAAGAAATAAGACTGCAATTCTCATTATAATGTTTAGTGCTGTAATAAAGATTTGGTACCATGAAAGTTTAGAGGAGAAAGCTTGATGGCAAAAAACATGGCCAAGGTCTTTATCAGGAGGGTAGTGCTTGAGGTATAATTTGAGCTGAATCGTGAAGGATGGATATACAGTAATCAACTGAGAAGAGAAGGTGGTGATTGGGAGTGATTCTTTGAGAAGGCATTCGAGACTGAGAGAAGAGAAAGTATGAAGTTCCATTCACTGGAGAGGAGCTCTGATAGAATGAAGGAGCTCTTGATGCTTTTAAAAATTATTCAGATGCTGTCCTTCAGCATGGATCATGCTCCTGGGGTTAGCTTATCTTCTATTTTAGGTAAGGAACAGAACAATAGATAACATACTATTGAAGTCAAATCTTAGTGCAACTCACCAGCTTTGGGAAAATTGTGAAGATATCCTTTCTCCAGATTTTCAGCAGGGGAATTCATTACTTAATCATTTCAGAATGCTTTTGTCTGTTGACAAGAGATTATTTTCCTACCTAATCCCAACCCAATAGATGAAAGAATAAAGTAAAGATATATTTTCATATTTGACATAGTGTAGGAAGGTTTCTTTTTAAATCAGTGGCTTGATGTATATGTTTGGTTATTTCAGCACCACTTTCAAAGATGCTGCACCCACTTATAAGCCAAACTGATAATCCCTGGTAATGTACCAAATGAGATCAAAATTGGATCAGCTGTCCAACTCTGCATTCAGTATAGATTGTGAAGATTTTTTAAACTGGCAAATGGGATCAGAAAAGCAAAGCAAAGCAAACAACCCGCCACCACAAATCCACCTGTAAGTGGTGTGAAAATATAGCTGATAATAAAATTGGATTGTCATATTGGAGGTGTAATGAACTGCTCAAACACCATTTTGTGAACACATGAAAATTGAAAGCCTGCAATGTGCAAGACAGTATAATCAGGAAGACAGAAATAAATTACTAGTTGTATAGTTCTAAAAACATCTTCTTATGCTCAATCACACTTTGAGGTGAGTTAAAAGGGGATAACCTGGTAGAGTTGGGTACTGAAGACGATTTACTTTCCTATGCATCCTAGGTCTAATAAGTTGCAAAATCAAAATTTAAAATTCTGTTGTGTTTCTCTAGGTTCTTATTGTCTCTTGCCTAACTTAGTGCAACTGTCTCATGACTAATTTCTCTGCTTCCAGTTTGATCTTATTCTGCATATATTGGAGAGGTCTCTGAGTAATTCTATATTCTCATCTTACTTCCAGAATGCAAGGAGATGAGAATAATTAAATAAAATTAAGGAACTCCATAAGGGACATTGCTCTTTTCACTAATGTATCCCTGGTATACAAAATTGTAGACACATGTGAGATGTGTATAACCATCCAGTCACCAAGGTTAGGTTGCTCAGTTTTGACTTTGAGTCTACTTCCAGTCTGTGTGAATTTGGGCAGATTATTATCTTCTTTGTGCCTCAATCATTTGTTATATATAAGAAAATAATAAGTGTACGTACCTCAGAGATATTTTTCCTGAGGATTAAATTAGTTAAAATCTCTTATAATAGTTCCTCAAGTGATTATGATGATGATGATGATGATGTGAAACCTATATCTTTGGATACTTGAAGCTAGATTTCTAGACATGACATTGCTGGATAAGATGGTTTTCACATTTTATATCTTTTTCTTTTCAGTGTTGTGGACCAAACCCAGTGTCTTTCACATGCAAGGCAAACACTCTACCACTAAGCTACCCCCAGCCCCATATTTTAAATCTTAATAGATATGCTGAAACAATTTGCATAACCAACCAACTACGCATATAACTACATGTTTTCTTCACATTCTTATCAACACAGAGTATTATCAATTTTCTTTTAAAATTTTATCTCCTTGCTTTTCTCTGTTCTAAACTGATCCCATTGTTCAGATCTTATCATTCTTCTCCTTGGAAACTTCCACTGGTTTTCTATCTTATGCACAATAAATGTTATCAAGGTCTTATGCACTCTGGGCTTCTGCTCTCTCTCTGACCTCATTACCTTCTATTCTCACTCTAGATGCTACAGCATGTCAGGGTCCCTGGTACCTTTTGTGCAGCAAAAGGTGTCAAGGACTCTGAGGTCCTGAGTGATGTGTATATCTCCTGTACCACAAAACCTTCATTCCATACCACTCCCCTATAACATCCCTGAACTTAATTCCCTTGCTAAGTTCTACCTCATCACTTATAATTCTTTACTTCCTCCCATTCTTGACCCTACAAAGAAAGTCTCAATGACGAAATGAGAATCATGAATGTGTACTGTATACATCACTTGGAAATAAAAGAGAGAAAAAGAAAATTTTTATACTTTGGTAAAACCATTTAAAACAATCTTGCCCAAATGAACTGCTTTGGTGATCACAATGCCTAATATATATTTAGATATGCAATAAATGTTTGTTGAATGAACAACTGAGTAAAAGTCCACAGAATACAATTTATTAGAGAAATACCAAGTTTTATACTTGGGATCATCAAGTTAGCTGTGGTATTAATAAGAGAAACCCAGAATTCATGAAGAAAAATAATGCAAGAAGTTCTAGTTAATCATAAACTATGACAAGAACCATGGTGATTCAGGTGCCAAGATTATTCAATAGGAAGGAAATAGTCTTTTCATCAATTCATGCCGGGGCAACTGGATATCCACATACAAGAGAATGTAGTGTACCTGCCTTCACACCATTTACAAAAGATAAGACAATGCATTTAAGACAGAAATATGAGTTAAAACTTTAAACTCTTAGAAGAAAACATAGGGCCATATCTTTGTGATTTGGCATTTAGAATGGATTCCTAGATATGATGCCAAAAGCATGAACAACAAAAGGAAAAATAAATTTGACTGTATCAAAGTTAAAAATGTTTGTTCATCAAAGGACACTATCAAGAAAGTCAGATTACACCTTTGGCCTTCAACTTGCTGACAGTATTGTCTTCTGTGGCTAGGTCTTTGGTTACTGTTAAGGGAACTTTGGCTATCAACTACATTATCTGAGCCTCACCTCATGAAAAAGGACCCCAGAACTAGAAAATGGTCAGGAAGTAGTGGCAGTTAATATAGACTTATATTTCTAAAATTTATGCAATAGAGGAAACATCATAAAGAAAGAAGGTGATACAGATGGTCAAATCAAAGTATTGGATTTTTGTTGTTTGGATATAATTTTATGATAGAATTCTGATAGGTTTAGTGGAAGAAGAAAGAGGTATAGATAGAAGATATGAGAAGGAATGGGTAAAAACAGGTGAAGAAAGGTCCTAAGAAGAGGAGGGTCCTGAGCCAAAGATTTGGAGGAGAGGAGGAAAATCTCTTGGGAAATGGGATACAATAAAGGGATAGGAAAATGGCAGAGAAGTGAATTGCTGTGGTACAAAGAAAGGAAGTTATGAAAATGTGTATCAGATGTAGTTTAAACTTGGTGTTTCATAAGCAAGTTGATGAAATTATTTATAATGATGGGATCTGACTTGAGACTAATGGGATAAAGTTGATGGAGAAGATACATGAGTGGAATATGGTAGCCAGGCATGAATGAGTAAAATAGTTACTAAATAGCTGGAAATGAAGAGTCCACCTAGGGTGAAGAGCATAGATTTGTAATGAAGGCAATCTGTCTGGTTTCTCAACTTTTCTCCAGAAAAGACTTGTAGCTCAGGCACAGGAGCAGGAAAAAAAGATAATGAGATTTACTCAAAATTAGCAGTTTTCAAAACAGGACATGGAAAGTAACTGAGAATCTCATGGATTGCATAATGCTGTACACTGAGCAAAATTAAAGGCAGATGGGACTGATAGCCCGGTAGAATAGGGAGGTAACCAAAGGACTACAGATGCAGATGAGGGTAAAAACTGGTTCAAAAGGAAGATAGGAATGGAAAAAATCAGATGTATAGTAAGCAGAGGTCAGAGGAAGGAAAAACAGAGTTCAAGATCAAGAACGTGGTGTAATAATTTCATGTAATGAAAATGGTCTCAGTGGTAGCTATACCCACTGAAATGGAGAGATGAGAGGTCCCTCCACTACCCACTCTGGGTAGGTCCAGGCACTGGAGGTCTTATTAAGAATGTGTCCTAAAGTTTTATGAAGGACCACAGGAGAATAAATGAAAAGGAAGTTTTATGAGTTAATGTTTTGAAGCTGACATATAAAACAAGTAAGATAAGAAACCAGGATGTAGTGCTATATGCCTGAAATCCCAGAGACTTGGGAGGCTCAGGAAGGAGGATCATAAGTTTGAGGGCAGCCTGCAAATTAGTGAGATGCTATCTCAAAATAAAAAAAAAATTAAAAATAGGCTGAGGATGTATCCCAGTAGTAGAGTGACCCTGGGTTCAATCATTGGTTCTGAAAAAAAGCTGAATTAAGGAGAGGAGATAAAGGTAAACTTCAATGGAAGCAATGACATAGAGAGATAATACAGAAAGTGGTCTGGATAATGTCATTAAGCAGTTAGGAAGTAAATTTTACCTATACACTTTAACAAACACCTTGCAAAAATGGGTGTAACTATTTTCTAAATCGTGCATTAATATTTTTTCATTGATATATTTCATATTATTAACCCCACCAACCTCTGAGGCCTCATGAGGTCTGCAATAGTGTCATGCAATGAGCTTAGTTCTCAGCTCTAAAAGACCTGAGTTTGCATTTCAGTTAAAGGGTTTACTAGCTGTCTCACCTTTACATAATAACCCTTTCTTGATTTTTGCTTATTTATTCATTTTGTTTTTTAAGATGGAATTAGGCCATAAGCGAGCATTGGTCTCCATCCCTCCATTAAATATTAAAAAGCCTATAAAATGATCATGTTTTAGGATTTTAAATCAATATAAGAAAAAAGATAGAAGTCATCTGCCCATGGGATCTTTTATGTTACAATGACAATATTGAAAATTTAGAAGCTTTTCATATTCTAAACATTTGAGTATATATTTTATATTATTTTTTTAACCTCATAAGAAAAAGTGCAACACAGTAGTTAAGAATGTGGATCATGGAGCCAGACCTCTTGAGTTCAAACTATAGCTATGTTACTTACTAGCTATGTAATAATGGGCAAATTATCATTATTCTCTTTACTTTCTTTATCTGTATAATTGGTTTAATAATACAGCCATCTTCATAGAGCTATTGTAATTTTTAATTTTTTTATTCTAATTTGTTATATATGACAGCAGAATGCATTACAATTCATATTACATATATATTGTAAATATTAAATGAGTTAACATAGGCAGAATCACTAAATGGTATCTACTGTTACTACTACATCATGCTCAAAAATGTTGGTTATTATTACATTGTATACATGTATTATCATGCTTAATTTAGACATTAATTTTTCCACTTTTAAATTTTTATTTGCCCTAAACAACAAAGTGAAATGTGTTTGATGACTTGTTATCACACTCAGGCAATACAACCTCAATTCTAAAGAAGTTTTTCTATATTTTTTGGTGCCAGTGTCCTGAACCAACCGCATGAACCTGGAAGAAACTAGGTGAAGACGGGGACACAAAGAGGATTAGTGAGGTAAAAGACTATCCGATACTACTTTAGTCTTCATGAAAAATCAAAGAAAATGTGTGTTTACCTATTAAATGTACCTCAAAAGTAGAGTGAGAGAGACATTAATGTTTAGTGAGAGAAAATTTCCAAAGTTCAGTTTTGGACTTTTCTGTAATATTGACTTAATCTCCAGACTCCTGTTTCTTGCCTAGAGAAACCAACTCACAACTTTCTGACTCTTCCTTAGATGAAACTGAGAGCATAGGTCAGGACGATAGATATGGTCAGATAAACATTTCAGAGACAAAACGTCCACTGAAGCCCCTCAGCAGCTACTCTCTCCCAACTTGCCGTTTTAGGATCACAGCAACACCATTTTTCCAACTCTCCAAACAAAGTATCTAGGATAATTTTTTTTTAATTTTAGAATGTCTTTTATTATTTCATTATAGTTATACATAATATTGAGGTTTATTTTGACACTATCAATCATGCCTGGAATATAATTTGTTCCATTTCAGTCCCTAGTACTTCCTCTTTCCCTCCTCTCCTCCTTTCCCCTATTCCCATTCCTCTACACTAGTCTTCCTTCTATTTATTCATTTTTTAAAATTGGTGCCATATATATAGAGGGGGGGCCGGTAGAATTCATCGTGATATATTCATATATGCACATAACATAATTTGGTCAATTTCATTCCACAGTTCCTCCTTTCTCCTGTCTCTCCTCCCTCCCCCGAATCCTCTTCCTTTACTCTACTGATCTCTCTTCTTTTTCATGGGATCCTCTCCCTTTCACCCTTAATTTGTTTTGCCTTCTGCATATGAGAGAAAACATTTGACCCTTGACTTTCTGAGTCTGGTTTATTTCACTTAGCATGATGTTCTCCAGTTCTATACATTTACCCCAAAAAATGCCATAATTTCATTCTTCTTTATGGCTGAGTAATACTCCAATATGTATATATGCCACATTTTCTTTACCCACTTGTCTGTTGACATCCATCTTGGTTGGTTCCATAACTTGGCTATTGTGAATTGCACTGCCATAAACATTAATGTGCCTCTATCACTACACTATGTCAATTTTAGTTATTTTTGTATAAATACCAAGGAGTGGGATAGCGAGGTCATAGGGTAGATGCATTGCTAGTCTTGAGGAATGTCCATACTGCTTTCCAGAGTAAATATACTAATTTGCAGTCCCACCAACAATATATGAGTGTATATTTTCTCCCACGTCCTCACCAGCAGTTATTATTATTTGTATTCTTGATAATTGCCATTCTAACTGGAGTGAAGTAAAATCTTAATGTAGTTTTGATTTGCATTTGCATGATTGCTAGAGACATTAAAGATTTTGTTTACGTAATTGTTGGCCAGTGTATTTTTTTCTTTTTTTAAATTTAATTCATTGTATTTTTTTGGATAAAATCTTGTTTAATTCTTTTGCCCATTTATTGATTGGGTTATTTGTGGGGGGTTGTGTTAAATTTGGGGGGGTTCTTAATATATTATGAATATTAATTCTCTGCTAGAGGAGTAGCTGGCAAAGATTTTCTCCTATTCTGTAGGCCCTCTCTTCAAACTCTTGTTTCCTTTGCTGTACAGAAGCTTTTTAATTTTGATGCCATCCCTCCCACTTATTGATTCTTAGTTTAATCATAAAATTTGCAACTTTTAGAAGAAAACGTAAGCTCAACACTTCACTATATTGGTGCAAGCACTGACTTCCTTAACAAAACCCCTAAAGTTCAAGACATTTTTTGATATTTGAATGACAAATTCTAGGGTAATTCCTGTTTTCATTTCATCCTTCTCCACACTCCAGTCCCCCATTTGTGATCAAAAGGCATTATAAATGAAAATAATAAGTGTATATATCTATGGGATAAAATGATGTTTCCATTCTTATATACATTGTGCAATATTTTTAACAACATGGATAGACCTGGAGGACATTATGTTAAGTAAAAAAGTCATGCAGAGAAAGACAAGTGCTGCATTATCTCACTAAAGTGGAATCTAAAAAAGTTGATTTCATAGAAGTTGAGAGTAGAAGAGTGATTACCAGAGGCTAAGGTGAGTAGGGGAGAGGTTGTTCAGTTGGTAAACTGCTTTCTTAAAGGAAGAATATCCTACGGTATAAACTCATTTTGCTTGATTGTGTTATTTAAGTGAACATGAATTTTAAGATAATCAACCATACACCAGAGATCAGTAATGGTTCAAATTTTGGAATATATTGACCACTCACGATCTTAAACTTTGGTTCTTTATATTTTACAAGGTCTCTTCTCTTCCCCACAGAGAGTTAGATCTGCCATTTTCTCTTCTTTGAGTTTCTTTGTGTAGTTTTAATTTGAAAATTCTTCTGTTCCATCCTGGCCCTTCTGATAGTTGCTGTCACAATAGGCTTCAATTCAGAACTGCTTCTACAGTCTATCGCCTTAAGCGGTAATTTAGCAACAGGAAAGTATCATTGAAAAACAACTGGCACATCATAAGACCTATACTTTTACAAACTCCAAAGTTACCTATTAATTTTAAAAATTTTAGGAATATTTATATTTCACGCACATATACATACCCACAAAGTACTTTTTGTTATTTAAAAGTATTAAAAGTATTTTTTGATATGCCCTGGTTTATATTTTTGCTCCACCTGAATGTTGGACAAGAGGTTAGCTTAAAGGGAATATTCAGGTTTCTCTGTTGTACAAAGTACTGTAGCTTGAACTGACTTATTCAAGCCAAATGGCCATATTCAAAATGGCTTCTTTAGCCCTGGGCCGAGCCTAAGGTCATCCTGAGTCAACTGTGAGTGAATAAGCAAGAAAAGGAGACAGAGACCATAGTGAGGACATTTTAAAATTTTCACATCAGATAAAATTCATGATGAATGAACCTGGAGTTCTATTTCCAGTAGAAATAAGATTTCCTTCTCCCTGCCTACCCTAATCAGCCCCTATCCCATACTGACATGGATGTTTATGTTTTTTAAACTCACAATAGTGAAAAAACAAAAACGTAGATATTACTGTAGTGTCAAATTTAAGAGATAGCTGAAGGCAAAGCAGTTTTGGTATTTAAAAAACTTGAGTGCCCAGTGCAGCACTTGGCAACATGTAGTAGATATTTTGCCAGATGGGCATTTATCATCTGACTCTACGAAGGCAAGGAAAGACATCATGAATAAGGAAACTTGGGGACTCCCTCCTCTCTTGACTTGCCCCACAGGATACTATTGGCCTAGAATTCCTAATATATAGTCTCTCTTTAGTCTCCATTATATGGCCTGACTTCCTTTCTTCCCCTGAGCTGCTCCATTAGCACTCTTATTTCTCTTCTTCCTTATATGTCAGAAATATCTGTTTTTCTCAGGATTTCAGTTGTCTAAAGACTTGACTAGTGTTGAAGGATCCCTTTCCAATATGCCTCACTTAAG
The DNA here is from genome assembly GCF_045843805.1 of Urocitellus parryii. NCBI lineage: Eukaryota > Metazoa > Chordata > Mammalia > Rodentia > Sciuridae > Urocitellus > Urocitellus parryii. The sequence continues at coordinate 85,403,906 of NC_135547.1, read as the reverse complement.
TGGTTCCTGATAGGAGACCTACAGTTTATTGTTAATAATTATCATTAATCATACAAATATAAAATTTTATCTATGATAATTGCAACACAGGAAAATATATTGCTATGAAAAATTATAATAGATTTTTGACCTCTTTAAGAGGTCAAAGAAGGTTGTCTTAAGAAAGATTAGGAGGAGATCCAAGATGGCAGATAAAAGGCACCTAGCACTCACCTGTTTCTCCACCAGATAAAATCAAAACAACTGGAGAGCAACTGCTTATCAAGGTGAGTGACTATGGGAGAATGCAGAATTTCAATAGTGGATAGTCAGAGACTTGGAAAAACCCAGAGACCTTGGGTAGTAAACAGAGGGTGAGACAAAATGCCCTAGCACTGATAGAATGACAGTGAGGCAGAGGTTAGGGTAGAAGTGAAAGAGAGAAAGTCCATGTGAGCACATCTAGCACAGAATTCTGTACTGTGTAAAAGTGAAGTCTGAACAGTGAACCTGAGATCTGCATAGTGAACTGGCTATGAAGAAGTCCTATGCACTTTCCAGTGGATGTTCACAGTGCTGTAATGGGGAACTATCTTGAGAAGGCTTTGTCTGAGTTTGGTGCTCTGGGAGCCAACGTCCCCTGCATTTTCTTGTCTCTGGGAGCCCACAACAATGTAACTACACTGACTCAGCAGGCACCTGCCTTGAGATCCAGTTTGGCCCTGGGGTAGAGCCACTTGGAAGCTCAAGAGGCAGGTGCAGGATTTGGGGGATCAAATCTTTCCTCTTTGATTTTTAACTTTTTTATTTTTTCAGTTTTTTTTCCTTTTCTATTTTCTTCCTTTTTAAAATTAATTTTATTTTTATTATTACTTTTTAATTTTATTACTTTATTATAGTTATACTATAATAAATATTATAGTTATATGGGGTTCATTTTAACATGATTATACAAGTATGGGATACATTTCATTCCCATTCAGTCACTGGTATTTTCCCTTTCTCTCTCCTCATTCTTCCCCCTGTTCTATTTGCTCTATTCTACCATTATTTCTTCTATTTATTTATACTGTTTTTTAATTAGTGCATTATAGATACACAAAAAGGTGAAATTCACTTTGGTATATCCATATAGGTACATAGGATAGTTTGGTCAGTTTCATTCTACCACAGAATTTCCACCCCATATATTTTGCTATCTACCTCACACCTGCCTGAACTACAAGAAGGACCCCCTTTTTCCAATGCCTGCAGAGAAAGCAGGCACCTCTGAGTCTGAAAGACTCCTAGATAAAGAAGGACTAATACAAGCATGAAGTATAATTTTCTCCACTAATCACAACTAAAGAAGCAGCAGGAAAACTGAACCATGAAGTTCAGTTGTAATTAAACTCAACATAACAAACTGATATTTCAAGGCACATTTTAAAGAGAAGTTGCTTAGTAAGAAGAATCTCGGGAGGGGAGGGGAGGGGGGACAGTAGAGAATAGGACAGACAGCAGAATACATCAGACACTAGAAAGGCAATATGTCAATCAATGGAAGGGAAACTGGTGTGATACAGCAATCTGTATATGGGATAAAAGCGGGAGTTCATAATCCACTTGAATCAAACCGTGTAATATGATGTATTAAGAACCATGTAGTGTTATGAACGACCAATAAAAAAAAAAAATAGAATTAGAAAAATTGCATTGGCACCCCCGGTTGCCATGGTAACAAAATGACAAGTGGCCTTCATGTGCTTTCACTGTATATAAATAAGCCAACCATTTCAGGGAAGATTCATTCTTTTCAGACTTGCCTTTTGAGCATAAGAACTGTATGCTCTCATTAACTTATGATAGAGATATTATTCATACAGTACTTCATTTAGCAATTAATAAATAACCTGGTTTTCTTTTTAAGAAAGGAATAGGAAATAAAGATTCAACTTAGTAGCATTTCCTCCCTTTTCAATTCTACCTTTCTTTAGAGGGGTGGTCTGGAAGAACTAAGAAGAATGAAATATACAAATCATAATTTGGATAAAAAAAAAAAAAAAAAAGAAGAATCTCATTTTTTTATACATCTATTTAGTCCTATAGGCGTTCTTAAATCTTAATGTCTGTTTTTTAAATGCTGTGCGATTATTATTTTTTATTGGTTGTTCACAACATTACAAAGCTCTTGACATATCATATTTCATACATTAGATTGAAGTGGGTTATGAACTCCCAATTTTACCCCAAAGAAGAATCTCACATAAAAGTAGAAAAAATATACATTCCGAAAGACATGAAAATCTCAACATAAAAACATAAGAAATATTGGTCTGGGATTGTGGCTCAGTGGTAGAGCACTTGCCTAGCACATGTGAGGCACTGGGTTCGATCCTCAGCACCACATATAAATAAACAAACAAATAAATAAAGGTATTATGTCCATCTACAACTAAAAATAAAATAAGAAATATGAAAAAACAAGGCAACATGACTCCTCCAAAAGTGTATAAACCTATAGTAAACTGATTACAAATGTATGAAAATGTATGAAATGCTGGAAAAGAATTTTTATTTATTTATTTATTTTTAAAAATTATTTATTTTTTTAAAGAGAGAGAGAGAGGTAGAGAGAGGTAGAGAGAGAGAGAATTTTTTTAATATTTATTTTTTAGTTATCAGCAGGCACAACATCTTTGTTTGTATGTGGTGCTGAGGATCGAACCTGGGCCGCACGCATGCCAGGCGAGCGCACTACCGCTTGAGCCACATCCCCAGCCCAAGAATTTTTAAAAAATTATTTAAAAATAATTCAAAGTGGATATAAATAAATAGATGAATGAATTAAGGAAGACAATGCAGGCTATGAAAAACCAATTGAATGAAGAGATGTATATTCTGAAAAAGAACTAAATAGAAATCATAGAAATGAAAACCTAAATAAGTCAAATAAGAAATAATTGAAAGCCTCCCCAAAGATGGATCAAGTAGAAAGAATATCAGCTTGGAATCAAGGTTGATGAATTTTCACATTCAGACAGTAATAAAGGAAAAAATTAAGAAAGAATTAATGGAACATACAAGTTACTAGTATACTATTAGAAGAATATATGTATATATATATATATATATATATATATATATATGAAATTGGAATTGACAATGGAGGATAGCTATAGGCAAACATCACAGAAAAAAATGCAATAACAACAGAAAACTTCCCAAATCTTGGAAAGAAATGGACGTCTAGGTTCAGGAGTCATTTAGAACCCCAAATAAACATTACCAGGAAAGAAACTCTCTGTGACACACTATAGTTTAACTGCCAAAACTATAGAATAAAGTAAGAATATTGAATACTGCAAGAGAGATGTTCCAAATCACATATAAAGGCAACCCCATTGCAATAAAAGCAGATTTATCAGCAGAAATTCTAAAGGCCAGGAGGTTATGGTATGATGTATTTCATGTCCTGGAAGAAAAAAAATTGCCAACATAGATTACTATATCAAGAAGTCATTATTCAGAATTAGAGGCAAAATAAATAATATCTAAGATAAACTAAAAAAAATTCATGACCACTAACCCAGCATTACAGATGATACTTAAACCAATACCTAGAAAAGGAAGCAAGATAAACATAATCACTAGAGCACAGTAATGAATAAATCTCACTGGAAGAGTAGATAAGCAAATGATAATTAGGAAACAATCAAATGCTATAAATTCAATAAAGCACCAAACCTCTAATATGAATGAGGGAAGAAGAAACAGATTCAAAACATACAGAAGAAAAACAACAACATGACAGGAAGGGGTACATGTTTTTTAATCACAACCATGAAAGTAAATGGTATTAGTTCTCCAATTAAAAGATGCAGACTGGTTATTTAGATCAAAAACAAGGTCCAACAATTTCCTGCATGAAAGAAACTCACCTCATTGATAAAGACACAAATAGAATGAAAGTGAAAGGATAAAAGTGATATTATAAGCAAATGAAATCCAGAAGCAGTCAGGAGCAGCTATACTCATACATGGCAAATAAGACATCAGACCAAAATGGTCAGAAGAGACCAAGAAGGGAACATGTTGATAAAGGGAACAATCCATCCAGAAGTTATAACAATGATAAGTATATATGCCACAAATGTTGGAGACCTGATTTTATAAAATATACTTCTGAAAATAAAGGGAGAGATAGGCTATAGTAAAATAATAATGGGTGATTTCAGTACCCCACTCTTACCAATAAATATATCATCCAGAAAAAAAAAATCAACAAAGAGCTAGGCATGGTGGTACACACCTGTTTCTCAGATACCTAGGAGGCAAGAGGAACACAAGTTTGATGTCAGCCAGAACAACTACTTAGTGAAACCTTGTCTCAAAATTAAAACACGAATAAATAAAAAGAGCTGGGATGTAGCTCAGAAGCAGAGCATTTGTCTAGCATGTGTGAAGTCCTCAATTCAATCCCCAGTACTCTAATAATAATAAAAGTTGAATTATACTATTTATCAAATGTACTTATCAGACATCAACAGAGTATTCCATCCAAAAACTTCAGAATACACATTCTTTTCATCAGGACATGAAACTTTTCTGAAATAGATTGGAATATTAGGCCAAGTCTTACCAAATTTAAAAAAAATTGAAAATATTTCTTGTATCTTATCAGATCACAATGAAATAAAACTAGAAATCCATAGCAAAATTAATTACAGAATGTAGGCAAATACATGGAAATTGAACAATATTTTTTAAACAGTGAGTCAGTGAAGACATCTAAGGTAAATTTAAAAATTACTAGAATCAAATGAAAATGCCAACACAGCATACCAGGACCTCTGGGATACAGTGCAAACAGTCCTAAGAGGGAACTTTATAGCCCTGAGAGATTTCAAGTAAATAGCCTAATGTGTTTATCAAAGTCTTAGAAAAACAAGAGCAAGTTAAGCCCAAAATCATTAAAAGAAAATAAATAATAAAGATCAGGGCAGAAATAAACAAAATAGAGAGACTAAAAAAGCAATGCAAAGCATCAATGAAACAAAGAGTTGGTTTTCTGAAAAAATAAACTAAATTAACAAAGCCTTAGCTATACTAATCAATACACAATGAATACTCAAGTATATAAATTTAGAGATAAAGTGGCTATATTAAAACATACCACTCAGGCTGGAGATGTGGCTCAGCGGTAGCGCGCTCGCCTGGCATGCGAGCGGCCCGGGTTCGATCCTCAGCACCACATACCAACAGAGATGTTGTGTCCCCCGAGAACTAAAAAATAAATATTAAAACATACCACTGAGACTCATAAAATATGGAATATTTTGAAAAACTCTATGCCAATAAATTTTTAAATATAGATAAATGAACAAAGGAGCATATATAAGCTATCAAAATTGAACCAAGAGATGTAAAATCTTAAATGCATCAAAAGCATACAGTGAGATGAAGGGAATAATAGTTTTCCAATTAAGAAAAGTCTAGGACCAGATGGATTCACTGCTGAATTTTATTTAACTTTCAAGAAGGAGTGATACCAGTGTTCCTTAAACTATTCTGTAAACTAGAAAGGGAGGGAACCCTTCCAAATTCATTTACAAAGTCAGTACTACCTTACCAAACCTGTCACAACAACAACAAAACTGTACACCAATATCCTTGATGAAGTTAGATGCAAAAAAAATCCTCAATAAAATGCTTGCAATTCAAATTCAGCAGTGTATTTTACAAGATTATAAATGATTATCAAGCTAGTTTCATTCTGGAAGTGGGAGGTTGGTTCAACATATGTAAATCAATAATGTAATACAGCACATAATTAAAATCAAGGATAAAAAATTATCATTTCAATAAATACAGAAAAAGCCTTTAATAAAATTTGACATCCCTTTCTCAAAAAAAGCCCTGAATAATTTAGTTATAGAAGGATCATATCTCAACATAATAAAGGCTATATATAACAAAACCAAAGCCACCATCATTGTGAATATGTAAAAATTGAAAGTAGTGCCTCTAAAATCAAGAATAAGACAAACATGTCCACTCTCACCACTCTTATTCAATATAATACTTAAAATTTTAGTCCAAGAAGTAAGGCAAGAGAAAGAAATGATCAGGCTGCAAATAGGAAAGGAAAAAGTTAAATTACCTCAGTTTGAAGATCACAAATTTTATCACAAATGGATAGAATCAAAGGACATAATGTTAAGAGAAATGAGTCATATACAAAAAGATCAGTATCACATGTTTTCTCTTGTATGTTGAAACAAAACAAAAAGATGATCTGAAAATAGAAGAGGACCTATTAGGTAAGGTGAAGGGTGCTGGGAGAAGAGAAGACAGGGCAAGAAAGGGTAGAAGGGAGGATGGACATGATCGAAGCACAATATATGCTAGTATGGCAATGTCAAATTAATGAAACCCATTACTTTGTACAATTAGCATGCATTAATAATTATAATTTTAAAAAAGAGTATTTTGACTCATGATGAACATTTTTAGCTCACATTCACATAAACTAATCATTGACTTTACAAAGACTTGATGAATAACAAAGTGATATTTTCAAAACTTTGGGGGTAACCAAAGTGGTCACCTTATTAGCAATTACTCCAATTGGATAAACAAAACCATCTTATGGCAATCTGTTATAAACTCATTGTTATATAATGTTAAGAACATCTCATATTTTGTGATATTATTAGTTTAAGCAGTCCTAAAATTTTTGAAATATTTTAGTGTCTCTCAAAACTTTAAAAAAATAAAGAAAATATAAAAGAAGAATACTTAAGTAGTCCAGAAAAAGAGTAAATATAAGTAAGTCAGGCAAACCAGAGCAAACAGCATTCCAAAAAGAGGGAACATCATGTTTGGCACAAGAAAAAAATTGTAAACTGAAAGTAGTCAAGTATGGTTGTTGGTAAAAGAATAAAGAAAGCAGAAACAAGTTGAGACTGAAGATACAGAGGTAGAGTTAGACCGTGTAGGGACTTGTACATCTTGATAAAGACTATGTATTTTCTTCTAAGAGCAATGAGAAGGCCTGTTAGAAAGTTTGGAGTAAGAAAGGGATATGGTCAGTTTTGACACTTAACAGCATCACTCTAGTTGTTTATGTGGAAAATGAATTCAAGGGTACAAGTGGGGGCCATAGGAGAGCAATTAAAAGTCCACTACAAGTCCAGATAGTAGTAGTATATTGTAATAAGGTAGTAAAGGTAGAAAAGAAGAGAGGTGCACAGTTTTAAGAAAGTTTTTGGGGGCTGGGGATGTGGCTCAAGTGCTAGCGAGCTCGTCTGGCATGCATGCGGCCAGGGTTCGATCCTCAGCACCACATACAAACAAAGATGTTGTGTCCACCAAAAACTAAAAAATAAATATTAAAAAATTCTCTCTCTCTCTCTCTCTCTCTCTCTCTAAAAAAAATCTGGCATTTAATGAGTCACTTTGCTAAAGCATAAAGGGAATAGAGAGATAATTTTAATCTCTATTATGGCATACAAAAAAACAAATAATTCATAATTTCAATTTTAACTTTTTTCTTTCTCCTAATAATTATACTCTATAATTATATGTTTATTCCTTGTCTTGCTATTTTATATCTTTTTGTGGTTAATTTAGAGCTTCATTATGTTGTTAGAGAATATGGTTTATATAATTTTTAATATTTAGGAATATGTAGGGATTTTCTTAATAGCTAAATACACCATGAGGCTTTATTTAAATGTTCTATAGATATTTGAAAAGACTACATATATTCTTTTTTCCTTTTCTTTATTTTTATTTCTTACTTGTTGTATAATTGAATGGATTCAGGAAGGTGTTTAACTCAAACTTGTTGAATCAGATTATTAAACTTAAGTATATCAGGTGACCAGAGTATGTGGCAGATGGTATCTCAGCATGAGATGTACTTTAGAAGGTGGTTATTAGATATTAGGGACATGGAGAGGGCCTGAAGCCAGAGCTTTATAGACAAATGAGTCCCTTTTGATGTTCTGCTGTGTGATCAAAGAGAGTGGCCTTGTCTGAACATATTGACTCCTTTTAGACCTTCAACAAAGAGGTTAACTGGGCATTGTAAACCACAGAGAATTTTGCTGCACTGTAAGACTAAGGTAGGAGTAAAGGAGCAATGGCACATACATTGTCTTAATGTGGCATTTTCTCACTGTATTTAAAGGCAATATGTTGGAGGAAGCAGTGTGGAAATGTGTGAAACAGAGAGTGTGATGGCAGAGGGGTGAGGGAATCCAAGGTAGTGCTTCATTTGTGTGGTTCCTCCTTGGATCCACCTAAAGTGGAGATCCCATCATGAATTCTGCATTCCTCAGATATTAGATAGGTCTATGCCCCTTAAAGATATTGTTTAACGTGTGTTCTACAGTTCTTGGGTTTTATTAATATAGTTAATCCTCATTATGGTCCAGTAAGCATTATAATTGTCTCCATTTCACAGATGAGGAAACAAGCCCAGAGAGGTTAAGAAACTTGAATGAGATCACAATGAGTCTAGCATCATAAAACAAATTCCTCAGATTGATGAATGGTAGTTATCAAACTTTGCCCTCAAGACTTATACACTTAAAAATTATTATAGACCAAAGGAGATTTTTATGTGGATTTTATATATATATATATATATATATATATATATATATATATATATATATATTTTTTATCATAGTAGAAATAAAAATGAGAAAATTTGAAAATATTTATGTATTAATTAATGTTAATATGATATAAATAAGTTAATAAATAACATTTATGAAAAATAGATTTATTTTCCAAAATAAATTAGTTTTCAGCATTACAGTTTTATAGTATAGCAGGTTTCTTTAATGTTTACTTAAAAATAAGACAGATACATGTTACAAAGTCAACAAAAAAAATCAATAACTTTCCTATATACCAATAATGAATCTGCTGAGAAAGGAATCAGGCAAACAGTTCTATTCAAATAGCCTTAAAATAAAATAAAATGCCTAGGAATAAATCTAAGCAAGGAGGTAAAAGCCCTGTACAATGAAAACTATAGAAAACTGAAGAACACTTGAAAAATACCACAGGAGATGGAAAGATCTCCTATATGCATGGGCAGCCAGAATTAATATTGTTAAAATGGTCATAACGTCAATGGTCATAATGTCAAAATTAATATGTCAACTCAATACAATCCCCATCAAAATACCAATGACATTCTTCATAGAACTAGAAAAAAAAGTCCTAAAATGTATTTGGAAGAATAAAAGATTCAAAATAGCCAAAGCAACTCTAAGCCTAAAAAGCAATGCTGGGGGCATCACAATACCTGACTTCAAATTATACCACAGAGCTATAGTATCAAAAACTACAAGGTACTGGCATAAAAACAGACCCATAGACCAATGGTATAGAATAGAAGACAAAGAGCCAAACCCACACTCTACAGCCATCTGGTCCTTGGCAAAGTTGCCAAAAACATACATTGGAGAAAAGATAGCTTTTTAAACAAATGGAGCTGGGGAAACTGCTTATCTATATGTGGAAGAATAAAACTAGATGCTTATCTCTCACCCTGCCCTAAAATCAACTCAAAATGGATCAAAGACCTAGTATGAATTAAATCAGAAAGTATGCAATCCTAGAACAAAATGTAGGGTCAATATTTTAGCATACAGGCACAGGCAACAACTTTCTCATTAGGATCCCTAAAGCTCAGGAAATAATGCCAAGAGTTAATAAATGGAATGGCATCAAGTTTAAAAGCTTCTGGCAAGCAAAGGAAACAATAAAAATATGAAGAGAGAACTTACATAATGGTAGAAAATCTTTGCTAGCTATTCTTCTGACAGTTAATATCTAGAATATATAAAGAACTTAAAAACAACAAAAACCCACAAATAACTTAATTAATAAATGAATTAAACACTTCACAAAGGAAGAAATACAAATGGCCATCAAATATATGAAAAAAATTATCAATATCATTAGCAATTAGGGAAGTGCAAATCAAAACCACACTGAGTTATAATTTCACTCCAGTCAGAATGGCAGTCATCAAGAATACAAACAATAATAAATGCTGGAGAGGATATGGAGAAAAGGATCACTTTTACACTGTTGGAGGGATTGTAAATTAATAAGACCCCTATGGAAATTAGTACGGACTTTTCTCAAAAGCCTAGGAATGGAACCCCCATATAACCCAGATATACCATCCCTTGGCATTTATTCTAAATCAAAGTCATTATACTATACTAATACAAGCATTCCCATGTTTATAGCAGCACAATTCATCATAGTCAAACTATGCAGCCAGCCAGGTATCCATAAATGGATAAAGAAAATGTGGTACATATATAAAATGGAGTTTTGTACAACCATAAAGAAAATTGAAATTATATTAGTTTTTAGGAAAATAAATGGAACTTTAGACCATTATGTTAAGTGAAATAAACCAAACTCAGAAGGTCAAGTGTGGTATTTTTCTCATATGTGGAAGCTAGAGTGGAAAAAGGAAAAGAAAGGTGGGGGGCAGGGATCTCATGAAAATCAAAGGGATGTCAGTAGAGGAAAGGGACCAAGGGAGTTGGAGGCAGTGAGGGAAGAAGGAGTGATATTGGCTGAATTATATTGTTACATTGTGTGTCTGTATAAATATGTAACAACAAATCACATCATTATGTACAACTATAATGCACTAATAAAAATGTGAAAAGAAAAAATAAAAGAAGACAAATTTTCACAACTGCTTCTACGTTCAATCTATAGTAATACATTGTTTTGGCCCAAATATATGAAGAAAATATAACTGTACAAAGATGTATATTTATAAAAAGGATAAGTATCTTAATAACCTTTTCAAATAACTGTGGATATTCTTCTTTGATTAAAATTTCTCAAGTGGTAAAAACTTGGTTGGTATATGAAATGTGAAAGCAAATTAATGTACTTCTCATTTAATCAACTTTTCATACTCTTTTCCATTAAAACCCATTGTACTACATTATATTTTGAATGACTCTTTTACCTGTGCATTATTTTATAATATCATCATGTTGGTCACTTAGAAAGTATTGATTTGCTCTGTTTTGTAGCTCTTCCAAATGTTATGTTTATTATATTTCCTTGTACACTATGAAACAATTGCATACATTAATATTACTACTAATCTCAACAGACAAGTCTTTAAGCTGTTAAGCTCATAGAGCCAGATACAAATCTTCAAAATTTTATTTTTTGCTTAAAAAACAAAGTTTACTTTTGGTAATATCAGAGATTTAAGTCTGAATGACCAGAGTTTGTCTGACAGTTTTTCTTTCAAGTAAAACTAGTGTTCAGTGAAAATTGCAGGTAGTTCCATTAAAACCTAATTATCAAGTGCTTTTCCTTGGGACAATCATTATCCTAAAGTGTATAGCAGAAGTGCCTTGGCCACACAGAAGAAAAAGGTTCAAACCTAATTTAATAAAGATAATTTTATAGCTTTATCAAGGTATTCTTTTTTAATGTACAATGTCTGTTTATTGAAGAAAACTTTTGAAACAGAATCAAGAAAAGAAAAAAATCAATCTCAATAATGTTAGTAGACAAATGTAAGCCTGATAATACTATCTATATTTTTCTTTATACACACATATTCCAAAATTTATGGAATTTAGTATACTATATTTATTCATGCACATAGCGTAATTTGGACACTTTCATTTTCATTTCTTCCCCTTATCCATATCTCCTTTCTGCCCTGATCCCCTTCCTCTATTCCACTGTTTTCTCTTCTGTTTTGATGAGATCAACATTTTAAAATTCCTTTTCTCTCTCTACCTTCCACAAATGAATGATAACATTTGATTCTTGCCTTTCTGAGTCTTAGCATGTTATTCTCCAATTCCATCCATTCAACAACAAGTGTCATAATTTCATTCTTTATTGATGAGTAAAATTCCGCTGTGTATATATACTACATTATCTTTATCCATTGCTCTGTTGATGGACACCTAGGCTGGTTCCATAACTGGGCTGTTCTGAATTGTGCTGCTATAAACATTGATGTTCCTATCTGACTGTAGTATGCTGATTTTAGTACTATTGTTTAAATGCCAAGGAGTGGAATAACTGGATCACAGTGTGATTACATTGCTAGTCTTTTGAGGAATCTCCATATTGCTTTTCATAGTAATTGTACTAATTTTCAGTGCCAGCAACTATGTATGAGTGCACTATTACCCTACATCTTTGCCAACATTTATTATTATTTATATTCTTGATGATTTTTACTTTAGCTGGAGTGAGATAAAACCTCAGTTTATTGGCATAAAAAAACAGACAGTGGAATAGAATGGAAGACACAAACATAAATTCACATAGATACAGTCATCTGACCCATTACAAAAATACCAAAAATTTGTGTTGGAGAAAACAGGCTTTTTAACAAATTATGGTGGAAAGACTGGATATCCACATGTAGATAAATGAAAGAATGAGAGATAGATCCCTATCTCTCACTCTGCACAAAAATGATCTCAAAGTGTATCAAAGACCTACAAGTTACAATAGAAGCACTGCAACTGCTAGAAGATACAGGCTTAATACTCCAACATATCATCACAGCCACTGGCTTCCTTATTAAGACTCCTAAAGCTCAAGAAATAAAACCAAAAATTAATAAATGGAATGACTTCAACTTAAAAAGCTTGTGCATAGCAAATCAAGCAAAAGTGTGAAGAGAGAGCCTACAGAATGGGTAAAAATCTTTGCCAGCTACTCCCCCAACAGGGAATTAATATCCAGTTATATAAAGAACTGAAAAAAATTAACATCAAAAAACTAAGGGCTGGAGATGTGGCTCAAGTGGTAGCGCGCTCGCCTGGCATGCGTGCGGCCCGGGTTCGATCCTCAGCACCACATACAAACAAAGATGTTATGTCCGCCAAGAACTAAAAAAATAAAATAAAACTTATTTATTTTTATGTGGTGCTGAGGATCGAACCCAATGCCTCTTGCATGCTAGGCAAGCGCTCTGCCACTGAGCCACAACCCCAGCCCCTATTATCAAAATATTTTGACCTCATGAAATCTTCTGAAAATGCAATGAGGCCCCTGAGATATTTGCAGATCTTACATTAAGAAGTACTGTTATAGAGACACAGAATGAATGGAGTCTGAGCTGCAAAACAAGCATGTATGGGTCACATTTCCATTCTTCAGGATTCTTTAGTGCCTCCAAATTTCCTGATCACTAGCGTGTTAGAGTCTGTAAACAAGTCAGGATGGCGCCTGGCATTTTGCCAGAGGGAGTGGTTTGTGAAGTAACCCCAGCGAGCCATTAAGTGTGGAGATTCCTTATTGGTTGACTGCTGTATCTAGTTTATGTTAATTAGATAAGCTGTGTGGAATGTATAAATACCTTCCTGTCCTACAATAAAAGGCTCCCACTCCTGCTGTATCAATGTACACAAGTTCCTCGTAAACCCCCCCCCGTTATTTTGCTGCAGCCGGACTGCGGCAGTATCCCCCCAAAATAAATTTAGAATGTTAAAGGATATATAAGTATAAGGAGGTTAAATGACTCATTCAAAACTATACTCCAATAAATGGATAGAGATAATATTCTAGTGCAGGCAATCTTGATTTTAAACACATATTTAAAAGGTAATACTTCTTCCCTATATATGGAAGTATTGAGGAAAAATAAAATCATGTTACTTATCAGATTTTGAGAAAAACAAAATGGATCAATGATTGAGCCCATATTCAGTTATTTTCAATGCTGGATTTTCATAAAATATATGACAAAAGAGCCATGATATGATGTGTATCTCAACCTAATTTTGGCCTGGTTAAATTTTATCACTTTGAAAGCCTGCTCTGAAAGGTTTTGAAACAGTGGTCTGAGGTGTCATGGAACAGGTGATGAAAGTCATACATTTCATGAGAATGTTTGTGGTTCTACATGATATCATAGTTTTAGGCAAAATTTTTGTAGGCTTCCAAATAGACTTCTCAAAAAATTGTTAGAAATTATAAATTAATTCAGTAATTTTGCAGAATAAGAAATCAACATACAAAAGTCAATTGCATCTCAGTATACTAACAATAAACTATTTGAAAAAGAAATTATGAAAATATACACTTTTATAATTGCATCAAAAAAATAAAATAATTACAAATAAATTTAACCCAGAAGGTGAAAGATCTGTATACCCAAATCTCTAAGACAGTAATAGAAGAAATTAAAATGATAGAAATAAGTAAAAAGATAACCCATGTTGATGGATTAGAAATAGTAATACAGTTAAAATGTATGGCATACTAACCAAAGTATGCCATACATTCCATGCATTCTCTGTCAAAATGCTAATGAGGGGCTGGGATTGTGGCTCAGCAGTAGAGCACTGGCCTAGCACCTGCAAGGCCCTGGGTTCAATCCTCAGCACCACATAAAAATAAATAAATAAAATAAAGATATTGTGTCCAGTTACAACTAAAAAATAAATAGTAAAAAAAATTTTAAAAATCCACTAATGACATTTTACATAAAATTGAAAAAATAATACTAAAATAGTGTGGTACCACAAAAGACCCAAACAACCAGAACAGTCTGGAGTAATGTAATGTAATGTAGAGGGATCACTCTTCTTGATTTCAAACCATATTATAAACTGTAGTAATCAAAATATTATTGGCTGGGCATGATGGCAAATGCTTGTAATCCCAGCAACTCAGAAGTCTGAGGCAGGAGGATCACAAGTTTGAGGCCAGCGTCAGCAACTTAGCAAGACCCTAATTTAAATGAAAAATTTAAAAAGTCTGTGGATATAACTCAGTGGTAAAGCACTATTGAATTTAATCCCCAGTACCAAAAAATATATATGTTAACCAACATAAAAATGAACGCAGCAAGCAACAAAACTGAATAGAGAGCCCAGAAATAAATCCACATATATGTGGTCAACTAATCTTTGACAGGGTCACCAAGAACACACAATGAGGAAAGGGTGCCCTTTTCAATAAATGATGGTGGGAATATTGGACCCTTATACCATGTTTAAAAATTCAAAATGAATTGAAGACATAAATGTTGACCTGAAATGATAGAGCTAGAGTAAAACATACACAAAAGGATCTGTGGCATTGGTTTTAGCAATGATGTTTTTTAGGTGTGCACCCAAAAGCACAGGTAAGAAAAGCAAAAATAAACAATTGGGACTACATCAAACCAAAAGATTCTGCACAGCAAATTAAAACTATACTGAGATTTTATCTCATTCTAGTCAGAATGACAACAATTAAGACTATAAATAACAAATGTTGCGAGGATGTGGTGAAAAAGGTACACTCAAACATTGCTGGTGGGACTGCAAATTGGTACAACCACTATGGAAAGCAGTATGGAGAGTCCTCCAAAAACTTGGAATGGAACCACCATTTGATCCAGTTATCCCACTCCTTTGTGTATACCCAAAGGACTTAAAATTGACATACTGCAGTAATGCAACCATATCACTATTTGTAGCAGCTCAATTCACAATAACTAAGCTATGGAACCAACCTAGGTGCTCTACAACAGATGAATGGCTAAAGAAAATGTTGTATATATCCACAATGGAATATGACTCAGCCATAAAGAAGAATTCCACCCCCTTATTATGTTACCATTCACATATCAGAGAGAATATTTGGCCTTTGTTTTTTGAGGATTGGCTTATTTCACTTAGCATAATAGTGTCCAGTTCCATCCATTTTTCTGACAAATGCCACAATCTCATTCTTCTAGGTATGTATCCAAAGAAATTGAAACCAGTATCTTGAAACACTGTCTGCATTCTCATGTTCACTGGAACATTATTTCCACTAGCCAAGATAAGGAAACAACCTAAGCATCTGTCATTGGATGAAAGGATAAAGAAATTGTGATGTCAATAGATACATATAAATATAGATGTAGATATATCAATGATGGAATATTGTTCTATCTTTAGAAAGAAAGAAATCCTGTTATTTGTGACAACATGGATGAGTCTAGAAGACAAGATGCTATGTGAACTAAGCCAAGCACAGAAAGACAAATACTGTATGATCTCAATTATATGAAGTATATAAAACAATAAAATTAATAGAAGTACAAAGTAGAATGGTGGTTGCCAGTGGTTGGGGTGAGGAAATAGGGAGATGATGGTTAAAGGGGAAAAGTTTCAATTATGCCTGGAAATGACTATTTAAGTAAAATAAGCCAGGCACAGAAAGACAAGTACCACATGATCTTATTCATATGTGAAATCTAAAAATGTTGATCTCATAGAAGTTGAGAGTAGAATGGTGGTTACCAGAGCCTAGGTGTGAAGAGTAGAGGTGGGGGAGGAATGGGGAAATGTTGATCAATAGGTACTAAGTTACATTTAGATAGGAGCAAAAAGTTATGACATGATATTTTCCAGTGAGGTAACTAAAGAAAATAATAATGTATTGTATGTTTCAAAAAACTGAAAGAAATTATTTTTGAAAATTTTCACCATAAATAATAAATGTCTAAGTAGATATGCTTAATCTAATGTAAATTTTACACAATTTATACATGTATCAATGCATTACATAATACCCCATTAATAGGTAGTTTTTTATGTTTTATCAGTTAAAATAAATTGTAAAATGTTTTAGTTATACAGGATGAGTAAGTTCTGGAGATCTAATGTACAGCATAGTGCCTATAGCTTACAATACTATATTGTATACTCTAAATTTGCTTAGAGGGTATGTCTTATGTTTTGTTCTTACCATAATAAAAATCATAATAATGAGGAGGTTAGGAGGAAACATTGGGAAATGATGGGTGTATCAATGGCCTGGATGATAGTAATGGTTTCAAATTCTTTGAATTTTATACATTAAATTGTACAGATTTTTACATGCCAATATTGCTTCAATAAAGTGTTTTTCAATACATACACCATTCTGTATAATTAATATGCACCCATAAAAATTATATAAATAGAAGTTCCTTAGAAGCCCAGTAGGCTAAATATGGCTCACATAAGTCATTCCCTAGCAAATTTTAATTGTTCTGGGCTTAAATAATATAGATGTATATAATTTATCAAGTAGAACAACATGGAGCCAAGAAAATGCTTATCATTAAAACCTGGTTAATGCCCTACCAAATATCAAGAATTAAGAACATTCTTGGGATTCAGGAATATGTCAATGACTCCTCCCTCATTGCCAATCCCCTTAAGATTCTAGTTGCAAATATCAGAGCATACTAGAGAGGATAAGAATATCCATCTCTAGAGAGAGAGCATGAAAATGAGTGATTCTTTCCAAGAATCTTCCAGGTGGGCTACTGGGGTTTTTATGAGAAAAGAAGTATTAATAGTTTTGAGACCCCAAGTTTTCTGCCACATTGCTTGGGCAAGTCTTTTTCTTGCAACACTGCTGTTAGCCTGAGTAGCCTGAAGGTGCTATTATAATTGGTTGATAAAAGTTATATATGTAATTGGTTTCACATATCAGAGTTGCACAGAAAGTAAGATTCTGGCACTGATGCATGAAATAATTAGCTATTTCTGAAAATATTTCTGTGGCAGTCAGTTTCAGACAATTACCAAGTCATTTGGGATCAGTCTACATATAATGAAATCTTGGCTCTACTACTACTAGTTGTATGACCTTGAGTTTCAGTGTCATCATCTTTAAAAATGACCTACTTCAATTTGGGTGCAGTGACACATACTAGTAATACCAGCTACTCTGGACACTGAGGCAGGAGGATCACAAGTTTGAGGTCAGCCTAGGCAACTTAATGAGATGCTGTCTCAAAAAGTTTTTACAGGATGGGCTGGTATAAGGAAACAGGGAGGAGGGAGGAAGGAAGAGAAAGTGCTGGGGACTGAATTAGAACAATCTATATTCCATGCTTTTATAATTACATCAAAATGAATCGTATTGTCATGTGTAACTAAAAAGAATCAATTTTAAAAACAGATAAGGAGAAAGGACTATGGGAGGGAAAAGGAAGGTACTGGGGAATGAGATTGATCAAATTATGTTATGTGCACATAAAACTAATAGCACAACTAATCCCACTATTATGTATAATTATAATACACTAATAAAAATGTTAAATAATTTATTTTTAAAATGGTCTGGAGATATAACTCAGTGATATAATAGTTGCCTAGCATGCATGAGGCCCTAAATACAATCCCAGTACTTTAAAAAATTACCTACTTCATATAGGTCATATGTATTAACATTAAATTAGATAATATATACCTTCATAGTAGCATGGAGTGTGTACTGTGTTCCAGGAACCATTTTAAGCACTTTATGGGTTATTTCTTTTTATCTTTAAAATAAATCCTATGATCTATTGTTATGAGCTGAATTATGCCACTGCATCCTCAAATTTATATGTTGAAGTCCTAATGCTCAGTAGCTCAAATGTGACCTTATTTAGAAATAGGGTCATCACAAATGTGATTAGTTAAAATGGGGTCATTAGGGTGAGCCCATGACCTCAGTCAATTCAGTATTGCTACTATCCTTATTAAAAATGGAAATTTGAACACAGAAGCATACTAGAGGAAAGCTAATATGAAGAGACATAAGGAGAAGACAGCCATCAACATGCCATGGAGAGAGGACTGGAGTAGAACTTTGCCTTATAGACCTTGGAATAAATCAACCGAGTGAACATCTTGATTTTTGGACTTCTAGCTTCCAGACTGTGAGACAATAAATTTCTGTTGTTTAAACCGATTAGCTATTGTATTTTGTTATGGCAGCCTTAGAAAAACAATACACATAGGTACTACTATTAGCCTTATTCTATAGTGGAAGAAACTGAGGCACAGTAAGTTTAAATAATTTACCCAGTATGACAGAGACAGGATCAAAACCCAGGAGTCTAAATCTGAAGTCTACACTCTTAACTACTACCCTATACTGCCTTCCACTCAAACACATGCCTATTTCATATTGGACAAACAATAGGTACTCAACATGTGTCAGTGGCCTTCCAATTTAGAAATCTAACTATTGATATAGGACAGAGGTAGATGACCAAATTGATTGGTAAACTTTGAGTCTTCTTCAAAGAGTGACCAGGTCCTAATTCATCTTGGTATCTCCAGAATCCATCAAATAATACACACCACCTCTTAAGTGCTCCGTAATTATTTATTATTGTTGTTGTTTTATGAAGGAAATGTAACTGAAAAATTGAAGCTACCATGATTATGTTGATTATTTGTATATAAAATGAGCCAGTCCTCACTATTGATAAGATTCCTAATTAATTCAGTAAATTAGAAAATTCAAGAGAGAGTTTGTTTTGACAAAAGAAAAAAATGTTTGGCTCCAAACTCAGCAAGTCTCTTATTATTGACTCTAAAATACTTTTAGAAGAGAGCTCCAAGTAGTCTTGAGAAAATGCCCGTCTAGAGAGTAAAATAAGACCTGAGGTTTGTAGAAGTAAGGTGCTCAACAAATATTTAAGTTCTCTATAGCTCACATGCAACTCCTCAGAAATTTACATAATCAACTACTTATTTGGCAGTGCCTAAAAAACATCTTAACATCTATACATCTAAAACCAGTCATGATTTTCTCTCCCCAAATCTGTTTCTTTTCCATTATTTCTCATTGAATGATATTTATCCATTTGCTCAAGTTATAATTCTAAGAGTCATCCTAGATACTTCCTTCTTCATCACCACCAGTATTAAATCAATTACCAAATTCTGTTGGTAGAGCTTCCTCAATTGCTCTAAAGTCAGTCTATATTTCTGAATCTTCATTGCCCCTCTCTAGAATAACCTATAATCCTTTATTTCTGAACTCCTGTACCAACCTCCTAATTAGCTTCTGCAAAATTACCACATCACCCTCCAATCAGTCCTCATGATACAAGCCAAGATACATTGTCGAAATGCGTATGATGGGGCTGGGGATGTGGCTCAAGTGGTAATGGGTTCGCCTGGCATGCGTGGGGCGATGGGTTTGATCCTCAGCACCACATACAAATAAAATAAAGATGTTGTGTCCACTGAAAACTGAAAAATAAATATTAAAAATCTCTCTCTCTCTCTCTCTCTCTCTCTCTCTCTCTCTCTCTAAAAAAATGCGTATGATGTTACTCCCTTGTTTAAAATATTTGGTTCCTCTTTGAATAAAAACAAAACTCAAAAAAAGTTAAACAAACAAAAACTCTAGGATATCTAAAGATGCCTCTTTTTCTCAGCCCCAATTTACACTACATGTCCTTTTGCTTACTTTCCTCCAACCTCTCTGTCTTTTCAGGTTTATGAAAACATGGCCCCTCTTGCACAAGGCCTTTGCTATGGCATTCCCTTTACTTGTTACCTTTTTACTGGGCCCATTTCCTCATCCTCTGTCTCATGTCTGTTTTTCTTTTTCTTTTTATTCTCAACTGATACATAAAACATAAATTTGTACTATTATTACTGTACAATATAACGTT
Source organism: Urocitellus parryii (assembly GCF_045843805.1). NCBI lineage: Eukaryota > Metazoa > Chordata > Mammalia > Rodentia > Sciuridae > Urocitellus > Urocitellus parryii. The sequence continues at coordinate 85,383,469 of NC_135547.1, read as the reverse complement.
CAGTACATGTATACATTGTATATGTTAAACATATTTATATCCTCAAAGATTTATTAATTTTTTAAGATGAAAACTTTCAAAATCTTTTCTTCTAGCTTCTTTAAGTGTACAACGCAATGTTACCCCAGAGCTTTTTAGTCCTATCTAACTGTAACTTAGTAACCATCAATCAACTTTCCCCACTAACCTGCACCAATGTCCCCAGCCTCTGATGACCACTATGCTACTCTGTTTTTATGAAATCAATTTTTTTAGATTCTACACATGAGTGATATCATTCATTATTTGTCTTTCTATACCTGAGTTACTTGTCTTATCACTAATTATCTCCATTTCCATCCATGTTGTTGTAAATGGCAGGATTTCATTCTCTCTCTCTCTCTCTCTCTCTCTCTGTGTGTGTGTGTGTGTGTGTGTGTGTGTGTGTGTGTGTGTGTGTTTAGTACTGGGGATTGAATCCAGCGGTATTTAACCACTGAGTCATATCCTCAGACCTTTTTTTTTTTTATTTTGAAATGGGATGTTGCTAACTTGTTTAAGGCTTCACTAAATTGCTGAGGGTTTCACTGAGTTTCTGAGGTGGCCTCAACCTCCCAAGTCACTGGTATTACAGGAGTGCACCACACACTCAGCTCAGGATTTTGTTCTTTTATGGCTAAATAGTATTCTATTATGTATGTATACCACATTTTCTTTATCCATTCATCAGCTGATGGATACTTATGCTGTTTCCATTTATTGGTGATTATGGATAGTGTTACAGTGAATGTTGGGATGAAGACATACATGTTTAATTTCTTTTGTTTATATACCTGGTGGAGAAATTGTGGATTATATGCTAGTTCTATTTTTAATTTTTTGAGGAATCTCCATATGGGTTTCAGTAATGTCACTTCTAATTTGCATCCATCAACAGTTACAAGGGTTCCCTTTACCCCATAGTTTCACCAAAACTTGTTGTCTTTAGTCTTTTTGATAATACTAATTCTTCTGGGATGAGGTGATATTTCATTGTGCTTTTGATTTGCATTTCCCAATTGAGTGGTGATTTTCAGCATTTTTTCATATTCCTATTGGCTATTTGTATGTCTTCTTTTCAGAAATGTCTATTTAGATATATAGTCCATTAATAAAATCAGGTTATTTTTGTTATTTATGAATCAGCTTTTTTCATTGCTCTTTTTATTGTTTTTACTTTTAGTTCCATTATTTCTTTCATTCTACTAATTTTGCCTTTAGTTTGTTTTTGCTTTCATTTTCTGGTTCCTTGAGATGCTTGTTTATCTGAGATCTTTCTACTTTTTTACTTGGGTATTAATTACTATAAACTTTGATCTTAGTAATGTTTTCATTGTATTCTATAGGCTTTGGTTTGTGCGACTCCATTTTCATTTGTTCCAAAAAAAATTTAAATTTTCTTCTTGATTTCTTCCTTGATCTATTGAATGTTCAAAAGTAAGTTTTTAAAATTTCCATTATTCTTAGTTTCCAAATCTTTTCCTGTTGTTGATATCTAGCTTTATTTCATCATGGTCAGAAAAGATACTTGATATGATTTCAGTTTTTTTAAATTCACTGAACTTGTTTTGTGGCCTATCTCATGATCTATTCTGTAAAATGTTCCCTGTGTCAATGAGTAAATGTGCCTTCAGCATCTATTAAGTATAATATTCTGTAGATGTCTGTTATGTACATTTAATCTGGAGTAAAATTTAGCTCTGTTCTTTCTTTGTTCATTTTCTGTCTGGGTGATCTGCCTATTGCAGAAAGGGGGCATTAAAGTCCCCAGATATTATTGTATTGTAGCCTGTCTCTCCCTTCAATATTGGGTGCATATACATTTAGAATTGTTGAATTTGCTCTTGCTGAATGAACCAGTTTATCATTATATATTGACATTCTTTGTCCCTTTTACTGTTTTTAATTTACACTCCACTTAATCTAATAACAGTATTGCTGTTTCTTCTTTCTGTTGGCTATCATTTGCATGGAATATCTTATTCCACCCATCCACTTTAAGTCTATGTATGTCCTTGGAGTTTAAGTGAGTTTCTTGTAAGGGACATAGGGTTGGGGCTTGTTTTTCTTATCCACTCCATCACTCTGTCTTTTAATTGGAAAATTTTATACATTTACATTCAAGATAACTATCAAAAGGTAAGGTCTTATTTTTTTCATTATGTAACTTGATTTCCAGTTTTCTTATACTTCCTTCCTTTCTCCATTTCTTATAATCTTCTCTGATGATTAAATGAATTATGCTAGTAGTGTGTTGTTTCCTTATTAGTTTTTTTTAAACATTTAGTTTTTTAGAAGTAGTTGGACACAATACCTTTATTTTATTTATTTATTTTTATGTGGTGCTGAGGTTCGAAACCAGGGCCTTGCACATGCTAGACGAGCACTCTACCACTGAGCCACAATCCCATCCCTTGTTTCCTTTTTATTTTTGGTTTGTACATTATAGGTTTTTGCTTTATGGCTAACCTAAGCTCACAAAAGAACATATTTTGATTTTAAGGAGCAAATTTCCTTAGTTCTTGTACTGGTAGCTTTGTCTGTATATAGCTGTTCAAATTAGTGTGTCTATGAGGAAAGCTTGCTGGAAGATCTTACTCAGGACTTCTCTCTGTCTCATATCGTATGGTATGTGCCAAACACGTATCTTTTAAGTAATTAGATATGTTTCAAGACAGGAAGACTTTCTTGATGCTCATAATCTTGTTTTGCTGGCCTATGGTGTCTAGAAATGCTAATTTGTATATGGCTGTTTTCAGAATGGTAATGTGAATATGTGCTACTTATTTGGATAGCATACCTGATAGGAAAAATATGTAACTTTCGAATTCTTAACTTGGAGACACACTCAAGGGTAGTGAGCCACATCTTGGTAGTGCTTTCAAATGTAGTATACATTAGAAACCAGAACATCTCCCCTTTAACTCCAGTGGTATAAGGAAGAATCCCTTATTTATATTGGTATCTCTAATAGAACCTATTGAAACTAAATTAAACACTAATTACTTCCGGTTTCATTTAATTATAATTGTGGCATCCAAGATTCTTCTGTGTCATTTTCAATTGTATCTTTAAAAGGCTAGAGCTAGGCATAATGGTGCATGGCTACTTCGGAGGCTGAGGCAGGAGGATCACAAGTTTGAGGGAAGCCTGGGCATTTATAGTAAGGCCCCCAACTACAAGGAAATAATTTAAAATTTTAAAATAAATAGCTGCAGATATTGGGTTGACCAAGAGTCAGGGTGGAATTCCCGGAATTGCGGGTACTAAGTCCTGCTCCATTATTCTACTAAACGCTGCTTCTGGGGATTTTACTGAAGTTTCTGAACAGAGAGAAATATGCCTTTGAGATAAGAAAGCAACATAGAAAGTTAGCAGATATTCCAATAGGCAGAATATTGAAATGAAGAAGTAAATTAATGTTGGAAATATAGATAGAAGGCAAAAAGAAAGGGGAAATACCCTGAAGAAGTGTGAGTGGTAGGCAGGAAATCCAAGCTTCTAGGCCCCTAATGTTATCTACGGTTACTTGTTGCAGACCAGGTAGGAGTGGGTTGACTACTGCTAGAAATAGCAAAATCTCAGCAAGTAATCTGGTCAGAGATAGGACTACTGAGCAGCCATGGCAGCAGTGGTTCTAGTGAGAGGTGGAATCATTTGACTTGCTCCATATGCAAAGAGCAGGAAGGAAAACCTACTAATGCTTATATCTGTGTAGAGGATATCCAAAGCTAACCTGTTTCTCAGAGCAGAGATGAAAGAGCTTTGATTAATTAGAACCCTATAAGTGTCTGAAGTACTGGATAAAGTGTTCAAGCTCCTCTGCTAAAAGGAGGGATTAGTGAGGTAATATATATACAATGGAATTCTGGATGCTGAGTTAAGAGTTTGGGTTAGAGTGATGGAAAGCATAGTCCTGCTGAGTAGCAGGTATACTTTAGGGTATGGATAAAACAGTCTTCTTCTAGATCAAAAATGTTCTATGCTCAGAGTACCTAAATAAATTATCTGTTTCCTATATGCAAAGCTAGCAACAAACATATTAACATTTTATCCTCTTAAAATCAATAATCCTTCCCTTTTATTATAAGCAGATCATTATTTTATCTAAGGAATATATTATGAATATCAAAAGAACCCATACTGTTTTATTGATATAATGAATTCAAACTTAAAATGTAAAAGTTAATCTAGCCGGGCAAGTGGCACACACACAGAGGCTCAGGGGGCTGAGGCAGGAGGATCACAAGTTCAAAGTCAGTCTCAGCAAAAGTGAGGCACTAAGCAACTCACTGAAACTCTGTCTCTAAATAGAATACAAAATTGAGCTGGGGATGTGGCTCAGTGGTTGAGTGCCCCTGAGTTCAATCCCTGACTACCCCCCAATAAGAAAATTCATAAATAGTAAGTAAGGTTGGAGCCAAGCATGGTGGAGCACACTGGGAGTCTGAGGAAGGAGGATTGCAAATTTAAGGCCACCCTGGGCAATTTAGCAACATCCTATCTCAAAATAAAGACTAAGCAAAAAGGCTGGGAATATTGCTCAGTGGTAGAATGCCCCTGGGTCTAATCATCCTGTCTTTAGTACTGCAAAAAAAAGTGAGGAAGGTTGGGAGGTCAATAAAATATCTAATTATTTAATTTTACCCTAGATATGGATCTAAAGGGGATAAAACATCTTCTCTGAAGTTGTCCATCCAGGTTGTAGAACTGTAAAGAGTTTGGGGGGTGGGGTGGGCTGTGGTTGTAGCTCAGTGGTAAAGCTCTTTCCTAGCCTGTGTGAGACACTGAGTTTGATCCTCAACACCAAATAAATAAATAAATAAAAGGCATTGTGTTCATCTACAAGTAAAAATTTTTAAAAAAAAAAATTTGTGGAGATTAGGATGGGCTTTCACCCTGTGATAGTAGAGCTGTGAGATTAATAAATCAAAGTCAATTTAGAGAAGGGGATAAGTGCATGAAGTCTCAGGCCCCCAATATGGTCAAAGAAATTTTGGCTACCATTTTTGGTTAAAATTTTCAGAATACTTTTTTAAAATGAAATATCAAAAAGTATCCCAAGAATTGTGCCATGTTTTAAATATCACATTAAACAAGAATACATTTTTAGTAACCACACACAATATAATTAACAAGATAATAATAATATTCTTAGTTATAAATGTAAAATTTCATAGTGTACTATAGAGGTGTGGTCCAATTATGATTCTATATTTGAATTTGTATGATGAAATATTCTTTCAATGTTGTGACTTGGCAATAAGGGCAGAAGTTTAAGCTGGATATCCTTGGGGGATATGAGACTTTGACCAAGTGATTTTCAGGTTCCCCTGTGATAGACCATGAAAAAAACCACTTATAATCCTTTCTGAGAATGTAATATTGTTAACATAGATAGTCAGTAGCTAATTATCACAGTTTCTCAAGCAAGAGGGATCAGTTCTCTAGGTATTCTACATAGACATACAGATTTTCATAATTATAATTTTAATAATTTTAATAATGATTTTAATAATTGAGAGGCTCTAAACCCAAGGCAACCGAGAATGAACTGTTGCTAAAATGCCAGTCTCATTTTTCACCTCATACTAAGAATAATCTCCTCCCAAAAAAGATCCTTAACTAAAATGAGGCTGGAGTCCAGGGATATTCAGATGGGGACCAGTGCTAGAGAAGCCCATTGATCTTCAGTCTCTGCCCAGTATCCACTCCACTCCTCTCCCTACTTGTCCTCCTCTTCTTCCACCTAATTTAAAACTGGTCAAATGTTGAGAATGACTCAGTATTGGGGGGCAGTAGAAATGAAGCACATATACAAATTGGTATATACTTGACTATAAAACAGGGATAATAATTCTTAGGGTGGATTCATTGATTAAATAAGGCAAATATCATGCTTAGCATCATGTTCCATTAATGTTAGCCCATTATCATCATTATTATTGTTCTCCAATTGTGTCATTCAGAGCCAACTTTGTCTTCACTCCTTTACCACCAGGAATTCAAGATAAAATAGGAATCTCAGGGTATTGAGGATATATAATCTCCAATATAGTAATCATAATTATTGGCTATTACAATGAAATTGATTTTTTTAAATTAATGGTAAAATGTATTCTTTTCTCTGAAGGTCAACAAAAAGTAATTCTGGGGATCTGTCAACTGTTGGTTTCTAATATCTGTAGAACATTAACAGACTAGCAGGATGTATATTGTCATTCTCTAAAGAGCAAGAACTGGACCATTAATTCTCCAACTGTGGTCCTTGGAATAGTAGTATCACCATTATAAGAGAACTTGTTAGAAACGAAAATTCTTGGCCCAACCTATAGCCTACCATATCAGAAACTCTGGGAGTAGATACCTACAATCTGTGTTTTTAACAAGACTTCCAGGTGACTCTGATACATGCTAAAATGTGAGATCCATGACATACTACAGTTTAAAGTGCTGTCACAGAATCTGAATTCTGTGTGAGGCACTTCTTTTTCAAAGAAGACAAATTATTCACATAAGTTTTTTATCTTATCTAAATTGTTCATGTTTCTCTGACAAATGTGTATTACAGAATAATTTTATTCATCTATTCTGTGCTTTGTAACATTTAAAATAATGATCCAAATAAAGAACCTGACATTTTTGGCTTCCATATTTAATACAATAATTGTATGTATTTTTGGCAAACAAATGTAAGTTAAATTATACTTTCTTACTTTCACATAATAAAACATGTTGATTATTTTATGCACAAAATCCCTGGTCTTTCTGTCATACTAAAATGGGAATAAGAGATACTGGTGGGAATTGTCAGGACTGTTCTAAAGCAAGCTCTAAATGTTAAAATAATTCTATAGAAAGTGGCCTTTTTAAAATTTCTCAGTAAAAATTCTAAAAGAGAGGAGGGGTTGGAAAAATGTATTTCAAATCCTGAAAGAAAATAACTGTAGGTGGATGTGGTGGCATACACGTGTAATCCCAGTGACTCAGGAGGCTGAGGCAGGAAAATCATAAGTTTAAGACCAGCGTTAGCAATTTAGCAAGGCCCTAAGAAATGTAGCAAGACCATATCTCAAAGTGAAAAATAAAAAGTACTGGTAATATAGCTCAGTGGTGAAGCACCCCCTGGGTTCAGTTCCCAGTACCTAAATAAATAACTGCAAAGCTAGATTAGATTGCTATATCCACAAAAGATATCCTTCAGAATTAGAGAAGAAATATGAACTTTCCACAATAATCATAAACTAAAGGACTACATGACCACTAAACAATTGCAGAAAGCAGTTAAAGGAAACCTACACACAGAAGAGAAATATAAAAACGACCAAATGATCTCTGGAAGGAATAAATCTCATTAAAAGATTCAACAGGTATATGAGATTAGGACCAAATCAAACATTAGAAGTAAAACAAAATTCCAGGAACTAATACATACTTCTCTATAATACCACTGACTATAAATGTTCTCGACTCTCCGATTAAAAGGAATTGACTAGTAGACTGGATTTAAAAATAGACCCAAGTATATATTACAAAGAAACATACCTCATTGGAAAAGACACCCTCAAAGTGAAATGGTATATAATATAATGGAATATAATAAATGGTATTCCTTGTAAATGGAATCTTAAAGCAAACAGGAGTAGCTACTTTCATATTCAACAATTCAAACTTCAAGCCAAAATTAGTAAGAAGATACAAAGAAAATCACTACATAATGGAAAATGGAACAATACTACAAGAAGATACCACAATTGTAAATATTTATGCCCCAAATCTTGGTGCTGCTCGTTTCAACATTAATAGTGGGTGATTTCAATATACATCTCAAACCAACTAATAGGTCAACCAAACAAAATCAACTAAGAAAGTACAGAGTTAAAATGTACTACAGGTAAAATGAACTTCAACAGACATCTAGAGAACATTTTAATCAACAACTGAATACATTTTCTTTTCAGCTCCTCATGGACTTTTCTGTGAAGTATTTTAGGCCACAAGGCAAGTCTTAGCAAATACAAAAACTTTAAATAATTCCTTGAACCTTAATCAGGTCATATTGGAATAAAATTATAAATCAATAGCAAGAAAACTACAGAAATTATACAAACACATTGATATTAAATAATACTATTTTGAAAGATGATTGGGTCATCAAATAATTGGTGAGATATTTTTAAATTTCTTAGTATGAAATAAGAATAGAAATATATCATACAAGAACCTATGGAGGGGGGCTCTATTTGTGGCTCAGCAATAGGGCACTGGCCTAGTACATGCAGGATACTGGGCTCAATCCTCAGCACCACATTTTAAAAAATGAAATAAAGATATTGTGTCCAACTACAACTAAAACAAAATATTGTTTTAAAAGAACCTATGGAAGAGCTGTGGCTGTGGCTGTGGCTCAGTGGTGCAGCACTTGCCTAGCATATGAAAGGCACTGGGTTCGATCCTCAGCACCACATAAAAAATAAATAAATAAAATAAAGATATTGTGTCCATCTACAACTAAAAAAATATGTGTATAAAAGAACCTATGAAATATACAGAAGGCAGTTCTTTTAAAAAATTCACATTTTATTTAAACTAGAATAAATTATACAAAAATTTATTTTCTTCACCAAAAATAAAAGCAGTATTTTCTGTATTATTTCTAGATAAACTGCAAAATATTTATTTTGTAGGTTTTCCAGGTCTTGCTTATAAATTAAGACAAGACAGTAGATATAGTCATGGTAAGAATAAAACAGACAAGTCCAAATCGGCGGCCTCTGATTCTGTCTTGACCATGAAGCAGAATGTTCAACATTTACCTGCTAAAATGAAGGCATAGGCTTATGAAGATGTAGGCTCAACAAAGGAATGTACCAGCAAAAACCAGATGTGGAACAACAATGGCAGACTCTTCCACTCAAACTTTAACTGTAACTTGTTCTTTAAATTGATTTGATAAAGACAAAATCTATACTGAAATCTGTTTGGTGAGATCACAACTCTGTGATTAATTCCCTTAACTGTCCATTACAGATTTTTAAATCACTTAAAACTCCTAAGAGTCAAAGATCAACAGTAGGCTTCATTGCAACATTTCAAAAGATGCCTTCTTTTTTTATACCTCCTCAAAATGTACTTCCTCACAATTGATAACAATACCTGACAACTGGATCCACAGTAATAATACATTTTATAGCTAAATGACTT